>NW_022196909.1:13135712-13147673 GCF_008632895.1 Mastomys coucha
CAAAAAAAAAAAACAAAAAACAAAAAAACAAAAAACAAACAAACAAAAAAAAACCACAAGACTCATTATGCAGCTCTGGCTGGCCTCAGACCTGCAGAGATCCACCTGCCTCTGCAGTGCTTGGATTAAAAGTAAGCCGGACCCATGCTTAGCTTAGCTCCTTTGTTCACAGGGAGTCTTACCATGGTAAGTGTGTTGTGGTTCTCTGGCTTAGATGTTGAAGAAAAGAAACAATGTAGAAGTTCCTAGGAAACTGCACACCCATGCTGAAGATTCTAAAACCCCAATGACCTGATTTACATCCTCCACAATTGGAGAGGCCTAGAATGTTACAAGTCTAGAGCCAATATCGAGCTAACTTTAGCACTCTTTTTTTTTTTTTTTTTTTTTTCAGAAAGGCTTTCTCTGTATAGCCCTGGTTGTCCTGGACCTTACTCTGTAGATCAGGCTGGCATTGAACTCAGAAATCAGCCTGCCTCTGCCTCCCAAGTGCTGGGATTAAAGGGGTGTGCCACCACTGCCTGGCTTAGCACTCTTGATGTATGCGACCTAACAACCATCCTTATGACTTCCTGGTAAATTTTTGGAATGCACAAACATATCTCTAGCCTCCACCAACCCAAAAGACAACATCCAAGACCTACAGGAGAGATTTCTCCACGTTTTTGTAGCCTACCGGATATTTCACAATACCTTGATTTATGACTTTCTTTGTTCTGTAACCATAAAAAGTTTCATGAAACTGTAACCACTTTAGAACACGATGTTTGACGCAACCCTAATGTGTGCCACGGAGCTATGGTCATCCAGAATAAACCACCTCTTATTCCCATTGAGGTCAAAGCTGTGGTTTTGCGATTAGACCGCGAAGACTGGTGGAGCCCAAATTGAGTCTGTAACTTAACTGTCCTTGATGGACCAACGTTACTTTGTTATTTTTGACAAATGTACACATGGAAACACTGAGGTGTCCCCAGGGAATAAGGGTGATGCAAGAACTCTCTGGCATCGTGTTTTTTCAACTAACTTGAAATATTCTAGAATAACAACTTTATTTGAAAAAAAGGATCTGTCACAGAAGCATAACACTAAAACCAGATGAGCGGGCATCGCTCCACTTCTCTCTCATTTCCTCTGCAGGCCAGCCATGTGCACCCCTACCAGCCTCTGCCAGGGAGAGAAACACTGAAATGCAGGGTGAGAAGACTCTTGGTAGAGTCTCACGCTGAGGAAACTGTCGCCAGGGTCACGGATAGGGAGAAAATCACAGGCACGCCCCACTGCATACACAGGCACCCCACTAAATCTGGGGAGTTAGTGGAACCCAAGAGCCTCCTGATTGACCAGGAGCACCATCCGATCCCAGCTAGCTGATGGCCTATGAGCCCAGCTGAGACACATATCCATGGGCTAGTCACGTTGCTCCTTTGGAGACTGGAAATTAAAGAGGCAAGACCAGAAGGAGATGCAGAATGAGGCAAGACCGCCTGCAGGGAGCAAAAAAAAAAAAAAAAAAAAAAAAAACCCAGAAGCAGGTAGCAAGGAAGCAGTCAGGACCTAGAAGGGGGAGCAGGCAGGGGCTGCGGCAGATACAGAGAGGTGCACAGAGCCCACCGGGGCACAAGCTGGGGCTCTCTTCATGTTCCTGCCTGGATCATGTAGTCAGCTTGCCTGGGTCTCTCCATATGAAATCTTAAGACAAACTCCTGCCGGCTGAAGATCCTAAGTCAGCTTCCTGCAACCAACTTTGGTCCCTCCGTGTCCCCCTATAAAAAGCATCTCAAGGGGTAAGACATTCAACGGAAGAGAACTCTGGGCTGGCAGTAAGAGCTCATGAGTTCCCCATGTGGGTGCGTGGCCGCTCCCAGCCCCTGGATTCTGCTTCTTCTAATGCAGGAGTCATCTGTAAGCCGCCCTGGAGAGACACAGACTCCTTTTCTTATACCAGCCTCTTACTCCTAGAGCATTGCTTCTGGAAGGTAAGGTGGAAGGGCGCCTGTCTGAATAGAAACTAGAGCCTAATACTTTTGACTGTAAGTTTCCGCACTGAGGCCAAGGTGCCATCTGACTGGACACACTGTATGCATGCTGCTGACTTCGTTTAGCTGCTGACCCCCAGTTTACCAGTTTACAAACACACTCTCATTCTGGTTAACAGTATGTATGTATGTGTATATATATATATATATATATATATATATATATACATATATATATATGTATATGTGTGTGTGTGTGTGTGTGTGTGTAACAATAAATTATTAAAGTAAAAACATTTTTCTTCTAAAACCTCCAAACACACCATGTGCATGCGTACACGTGGGCACACACACACACACACATACACACATACACATGCCTGTACATGTATTTGCATATGCACTCACATATGCATGTGTATGTGCGCACACACACACACACACACACACACACACGTTTCAGTGCCTTACACTGAGAAGACAATTCACAGTCAACTCAAGTTTTCAACACGATCGTTTTGTTCATTAAACATTTTGTATGCCAGGGATGCTTATGAGATCTAATAAGCGGTTTCCAGAACTACGCTGCACATCGATTGGAAATGTTAATTAGAGCTAAGTGAACAACATATGGAATTCAACAAAGTGAATCCAGAAGGGAAAGAGAGGAGGGGCAGATCCACACCACAGGAGCCACACCACATCTCTTCCCCTTCTAAGTCTAAATTCTTGGGTCAAAGAGATGACATGAAGAATGGATGGGAGTGGTCACAATAGTTACTGAACAGTTAAAAGCTTAAACTATCCAAATACAAGATGCCCCCGAGAACGTATAGTGCAGGAGACCACTAAGGGCTCACCACAAAGATCAAGAAGCACACGGCTTATGTTGTATCTAGTGGAGGCAGCCTTGCTCAGCAGAGCCCTGCCAACTGCCACGGGGAAGACTCATAAAGACTTTTAAAACTTAAACAAGGAAGATAAAAATGTGACAACTTCCTGTCTGAGAAATTGAAGAAGTTGACGTTGTCATATATCATATAGATATCAAAGGACTTTGCCAAAAGTGGTGCTTCAATTTTCTTTATATCACAAGCTCCAATATTAAATAAAAAAAAAAAAACCCTGCATCAAACAACTCATGCTAGCATTTAACTCAAATCCCGTAAAATGGATTTTATACAATTCTGCTTCCTTCCCCTAGTTATATATTTGGCTATTGTCCTTTAAGTTCTCAAAATTTAGCACTATGCCTCGCAGAAGAATAGGACCCAGAACATTCAAGTGTGCTGGATAGACTTGAGTGGGTTTTCCTAGTAAAACCAAAGGAGAACGGACCTCACGTGAAGAGAGGATTTCTTGTGCTATAGATCACCTGCACTGCATGGATTTTCTCTAATGCTTCTGGTTCAATTCACTGCACATGATCCAGGTAAATGGGTTATGCCAATAAGTGTTTAGAGACTTCCAGGAGAGAAAAAGCCAGCGGGGAGCCAATGCATAATTCAGATACAAAACTAAATCACGTTTGTTTCAGTGTTTTCTTTCTTTAAAAAGATGTATTTATTTGTTTGTTTATTTATTTATTTATTTAGTGTCTATCTCCACACCATCACTGTCTTCGGGCACACCAGAAGAGGGCACCAGATCCCATTACAGATGGTTGTGAGCCACCATGTGGTTGCTGGGAGTTGAACTTGGGACCTCTGGAGCAGTAGTCAGTGCTCATTAACCACTGACCAATCTCTCTAGAATTTTCAAGGCAGGGTTTCTCTTATAGTCCTGGCTGTCCTGGAATTCACTCTGTACACCAGGCTGGTCTTACAAAGATCTGCTTTCATCTGCCTCCCAGGTGCTGGGATTAAAGACATATACCACCACCACACAGCCTAAAACACATTTTTTGAAAATACTAGATGAGCTGGCTAAGGTTCCTTTGTCCAAAATTTTTCATAGGGGAAGCATTTCAGATGATTTTTAGATTTGAGAATATTTGTTCATACATAACTTGACTTAACTTGAGGGTAGAACCTAAGTTTCTTCTACGTCCCATACACATATCCTGAATATATCCAAATAATATTCCTGATGTGTATTTTGGTTACTACCTGTCACCTGATATCTCATACAGAATTTTCTACTTGAAGTATCATATCGATTCTCAGAAAGGTTTGGGTTTTAGAATATTTCTGATCTTGTATTTTCAGATAAGGGATATTAAACTTACATCGGTCTAATAGCATAAAGCTAGTTCAAGAAAACGTATTGTCCCGACTTCGGTATGTTTCTATGAAGACTCTAGATTAACCTGCAGTATTTCCTCACGTCTGTCTCCTGCCTTATGTGAGGCAGACTAAAGTGCATCTTTTCGGTTATTGTGAAGATCCCTAAAGTTGAGGGTTCTACTGAGACTTCACTTCTAACCCAAAGCAATAGGTAAGATTTCAGGTGGTGGCTCAGGCAACTGAGCAGGAGCCGGCCGATTACAGCGAAGCTGTGCCCATTCCCTTGTCTGCTCTCGTGGTAAATTCCTGGTGAGCAATGAATAAAAGGATGGACTGAGAAGTCTGCCTTCCCTTTCGAGGGTGCCCAGCTCTGCTGGTGTCTGCAAGTCAGGAAGGTAACCTTCTTTGTTTCCATGCAACACAATGAGACAAAAATGAAGCTATGCAAAAATTAGCAAGCTAATGGGAAGAGGGCTAAATACAAGTGCCAAGGGTAGCCACGGGCAGGGCCATGGCACACAGCAGAGACGGACCGCACTATGGCCTGAAGAGTGAGGGACACAAATTCACACTGACTACAAAACACTGTGAAGAAGTCCCAGGCTTTGGTGGTATTACATGATAAGAACTGCCAACAGATATGAGTGTACTTCAAATAGAGCCATCATATTCCGTAGCCACAGACTCGCCCCTAAAACACCAAAATCCGCAAGTCCTTTACATAAACTGCTGCACAGCATTTGCAGAGAACCTGAGGACGCCTTCTAGAATGTTTAATTTATCTCTCAGTTACAAAATACCTAACAGTGGAAATGCTAAATGGTTGTTCCACTGTACTTTTTAAGAGAGTGATTTCAAGAGAGAGAAAAGAATCTGTCCATGTATAGGACAGGATGAGTCTTTTATTGTTTTCTTTTTTTTTTTTTTTCTTTTGGGAAAAGGGTTCAAGACAGGGTTTCTCTGTGTAGCCCTGGCTGTCCTGGAACTCACTCTGTAGACCAGGCTGGCCTCAAACTCAGAAATCCACCTGCCTCTGCCTCCCAAGTGCTGGGATTAAAGGTGTGTGCCACAACTGCCTGGCTCAGTTGGAGTCTTTTAAAACATATTTTCTTTCTGAAGTTGGTTGATTCCATGGATATGAGACCCACAGCTATGGAAGGCCAACTGTTCTTTGAACATGATAGCTGGGCTCTCAGAGGTTTTTCACATAACTGATTATTTTGGGAAGAGGTATAAACCATTCTCTAAATATATGCTATTTTAAATAGTGTTTTTATTAGTTGAGAATACAATGTATGTTGATCATATTCATCCCCTATTTCAACTTCTTCCAGATCTTCTACCACCTACCTACCCAATGTTTCATGTGCCTGCTCTATCTATCTATCTATCTATCTATCTATCTATCTATCTATCTATCATCTATCTATATAATTTAATCTAACCCAATCTAACCTAACCTAACCTAATCTATCTACCACCCCAATTCACCTACCCTACCTTACCCCATAGAATCCAGCTTATGTTAATCAACTAACCCTGAATGTAGGACCTGCCCTGGGGTGTGTTACCAGGCATCCTAGCTAGTTTTATGTCAACTTGACACAAGCTTAAATCATCCGAGAGGAGGGAACTTCAATTGAGGAAATACAGCCATAAGATCAGGCTGTAGTTCCTGGACCCCGGTAGTGCCAGGCGTGGGCTCCTTCTTGTGGAGTGGGTATCAAGCTGGACCAGGGAAGGAGGGCCTGAGAGGAGAGGAAAGAGGGGGAGATGTAGTCAGGATAGACTATATGAAAGAAAAAGAAAAGATGGCTGTAGGCAGGCAAGCATGTAGGGCATTTTCTTAATTACTAAATAATGGGGGAGGGCCCAGCCCATTGTGGGTGGGTACACCCCTGGGCTAATGGCCCTTTGTTCTTTAAAAATAAATCAATAAATAAATATAAGAAGAAGATGGCTGAGCAATCCATGAGGAGTAAGCCAATAAGCAGCACCCCTCCATGGCCTCTACCTCAGCTCCTGCCTCCAGGTTCCTACCTGTTTTGAGTTCCTGCCTTGGCTTCCCCCAAAACACTGTGACTTAGGATACAGAAGCTAAACAAGCCCTTTTCCTCCCTCAAGTTTCTTTTGGTCATGGTGTCTTGTCACAGCTATAGTAACTGTAAGACACTAGTTTGTAACTTCTCTGAAGAAAACTGGTTTCCCGCTCTCAGCAGAACTCAAGTGCCAACAGCTCTTCAGCTAGGAATAGGACATTGTGCCCACTTTCTTTCCTCTATGCTGGGACTGCGGTTACCATTTTAGACCAGTAAGAGGGATGTCTTCTAGAGATGCTATCAGTATTGGACAAGCCCAAAATGTCAGGACAAAGAGGCAAGGAGAAACTACTACAGTCCTACCAGTCTTGAGATATAGTCACTAAGCCCCATCCTCATTGGGTGTGCCAGTGAGCCTACCAAGAGTAATTTACAGTAGAGTGAAACTCCTAACTCTTCCTTCAAAGTCATTATTATAATCCCCACCTAAGGCCAGCAAGATGGCTCAGCTAGTAAAGGCACTTGCCACCTAAACTTGAGGGCCTGAATTCTATCCCTGGGACCCATATGGTGGAAGGAAAGAATCAGTTCCTGAGGGTTGTACTCTGACCTACACACACACACACACACAGAGAGAGAGAGAGAGAGAGAGAGAGAGAGAGAGAGATGCATAGATAGATAGATAGATAGATAGATAGATAGATAGATAGATAGATAGATAGATGGATGGATGGATGGATGGATGGATGGATGGATGGATGGATGGATGGTGGTGGTTGGGTGGATATAATAGAATCCTCTACCTCCATTCTGGTAAACCCATCAAGGGCAGATAAATTATCTTCCAAATGAAGATCCTCTAATAACCATTCATCTTTTTGTTCCTTCTCAAACAGCAAGGCTTATGCTTCCCACATAGGAACAAATGCATCATATAGTAGAGAATTTCATAGTTTGTTTTGATCATATTCATCCCCTCCCACAACTCCTCCCAGATCCCCCCATAACCCTCTACCCCCAACTTTATGATTATGTGCCTCTCTCCTCTCTTTTCCTTCCCCACCCTCCCTTCCCCTCTCCTCCCCTCCCCTCTCCCCCACCCCCACAGAGTCCAGTTTTTATCAGCTAACAGCATCGGAGACCCGGGGCCTGTGAGACCTCTTTTCAGCTGAATGTGGTCAAATCCTGAGTGCCCTAGCACAAGGTCCACTCTGCCCCTCCTCACAGGCTTACAGTGAAGGACTACCATGCAGCTGCCATGAAGCATTATGAAGGGAAAACTGACTGGCATGTCACAAATGTCCCCAAATGTTTCTTCTTTCCTTGTTTGTCAAAATACAGCAGCACGGTCTTGCTCCCTGCGTATTAAGGTTGGATGATGCATACCCTATTCTGAAACAGTGAAATGATATTTATGACAACTTTTACAGATCCCATGGTACCCAGGAGCCTCTGGTTGGAGTGTGAGTATCTGCAACACAACCTAGCTATCCTAAAGGAAGCTTAAAAGGCCATGAGGACACTGCTGGAGCTAACCATCTGGTGCCACTGCCTCACCTCTGACACTGGTCCAAATCATGAGCAGAATGAGGTTTGGTCCTTTGCTATGTATTATAATGCTAAATACTGGCCCCCAAGATCTGGTTGCCCCCAGGGACGAGAGAATCCACATGTAGACCCAAGTGATGCTGATCGGTGAATAAAGGATGCCTACAGTCTATATAGTTGGGTAGAAGATAGGCAGGGTTTGTGGTTTCCAGGCTTGGGGTCAGAGGCAGGGGACCACAAGGAAGGAGAGAGGACAAGATGACACAGGGCAAGAATCATGAAAACATGCCCAGGAGGGCTGGCCAATTGGAGTTAAGAGCTGCCCAGTTGGAACATGGCAAGTTATAACTCAAGGTTATTGATGGGGAAGTAAATTCTAATAGCTTAGAGGGCAGATATCTGCCCAGTTCTAGTGCTTTAAAGGCTTATTATAAATATAAAGGTTGGGCAAAGGACATACACAGGCTGGACCCAGCTTGACCTTCATGTGGGTCCTGAACTGGAATGGGGGTTATCCCAAAAGCTGTTGCCTATATGTGAAATATGTTCTACTAGCTGGCTGCCTTGTCTGGCCTCAGTGGGATAGGAAGTGCCTAACCTCACAGAGACTTGAAGTGCCAGGGTAGGGGGATTCCCGTAGAGCCCCCAGCCACTCAGAGGAGAAGGGGAGGGGGAGGGAGAGGGGGAAAAGAGTGTGGGAGGTGGTGTCCAGGAGGGGGGCAGTGAGTGGGATGTAAAGTGAAAAAGTAAAAAAGAAAAAAAATTTTTAAATATATATATATATATGAAGGCTGGGTGTCTTTTATCTGGGAACTGAATGATCAAAGGCGGGATAGAAACCTCCAAATTGAGATTGAATATTTTCTACAATTCCAGAACTTGCTGCTTTGGGTGGTGGTCTCACGGCTAAGGCCCACAGCCTGTAGCGGACATCAGTTTTAAAAGGCCTAAGAATGAGACCACTCAAGAGTCGACATTCCTCATGAGAGCATTCCAACTCTGAGTTACTTACTTGCAAGGATGGCAGTCATGTTCCAGCCTGTGCTACACCCTTGGTCAGGGCCAACATGAGACCACAACAAAGGCATACTTGGAGTCCTCCAAGATGGGGGCTTCCTGTCTTGGGCAGGTCTCCAGCGCCGTGTTTTATAAAGGTCAGAAAAGGCAGTAGAAAGTAACACAAAGCCTCTCACTGGGGTCTCTCCTGAGGCCCCACTTGGCTGTGGCAGCCGTAGGGCAGCCCTGCAGGGCATATGCCCAAGGTGAGCTTGCCAATCGTGCTCTTATACAGCTGTAACACATCTTTAACTATGAGAAATGAAGACGGAGTGTTTATCCAAATTACCCCCAGTCTCATCAACAACGCCTTTATCTGAACCAGACTCTCTCCAGCGCCCATCAAGGGCAGCCTGGGTGGGTATGGAGTTAAGAGTGAATCCAGTACAAGCTGTTGTGCCTTGGCATGGCAAAAGGTCTTCAAAGCTCTTCTGGGCACTAATTCCAGAATTCTAAGAACTGTGACTCAGTATGTATTAAATTTCCATGAAAAGGGGGGAAGAGATGCTTAAATTCTAGAAAACTAGAAATTTCCTAAATCTGGGCCATACCCATGAGATCTTTCTCATGGGTGAGGGAGAGACTTGAAACATTAAAGTTCCCATGAAATCCTACCACCCCAGACAATCCACTCAACATGCTGAAGGCCTGCTGACGCCCGTGTAAATATAAACACAAACAACACGTGTTATGGTCAGAGTTACCAGTCGTACAATAATCACGCTCACTGGCAGCTGAAGACTCAGTCTGCAGCTTCCTCAATAAGAAATGCTGTGCTCAACAAATGCAATATGCCAACCGAGCTCCCGCGCTGGGACAGAGGGGGGGGGGGGCGTGGCAGAATTCTTCTAATCCACGGAGGACTTGGTTTTAGTCAAGACAGAATCCCAGCCTCCAAGTCACCGCTCTGTGTGAGCAACCACACCTCACCACACCAAGAAAAAGGAAGGAACTGCACATCCCAGTACACAGGATGGCTTAAGGGTTTCCAAACAGTCACAGTCCTGCTGTGAACTCTAGGAGCCAAGGGCCAGCAGCTTATGGTCAACCTGAGGGAATAACATGGCTGAGAGGGGAGGAGAACGGAAGATAGGAACAGAGAGGAGGGAACGGCTCGCCACCACCCCTGGACATCATGAGTAGTGAGCTAGGTCCAGAATATGGGGGTTTGTTTTGATTTCTCAGTTCAGACCCAAAGCCTACACTGTAAGGTGCTCACTGGAACACGTGGTCAAGTGCTAAACCACGAGATGAGCGGACCCTCCGGGAAGATGCCTGGCCGCGTTATGCCTCGGAGACTCTCTTCAAGAGACTTGGCCACCTGGGGGCCAAGTTCCTGAACCTTGGAACTGACTGAAAGCTCACTGACCAGCACATTCCAGATGGTTCTGACAAAGAAGCTCCACGTGCACTGCCTCGGTCTATCTCCTCAAACAGGGAAGTGGTGTGCATGCCGATTTCCCTCTCTCTTCGAGCCATGGAGTTGATGGTAATGAAGCCCACAGTGTTCCATGCTGTCTTATTAGGAAATAGGCAGACCCCTGGAAATCATATGAGAATGACCAAGGAAGAAGTAAGGGCCCCAGCTCACTGTACACTCACATACTGTGATAGTTTGAATATACTTGGCCCTACTAGGAGGTGTGGCCTTGTCGGAGTGGGTGTGGCCTTGTTGGAGGAAGTGCGTCACTGTTGGGGTGGGCTTTGAGACGTTCCTTCCAGCTGCCTGGAAGCCCGTCTTCTCCTAGCCGCCTTCAGATGAAGTTGTAGAACTCTCAGCTCCTCCTGCACCGTGTCTGGCTGGATGCTGTCATGCTCCTGCCTTGATGGTAATGGACTGAACCTCTGAACCTGTAAGCTATCCCTGATTAAATGTTGTCCTTATAAGACTTGCCTTGGTCATGGTGTCTGTTCACAGCAGTAAGACCCTAACGTAGACACATAAAAATGCACAGTGAGGTTGTTCAAAATGAATCTATCTAGACCATGTATGGTATCTTTGTTACCCAAGGCAGAGGCACCAGCTGGGATACGTATGAACCTCTACTCTCCCCTTAAGACATCAGGACTGAGCCTATGGCACTATGAGGCTGCGTCAGGTAGGCTGGCTATGCCTCTGGAAGGCAGGAAAGGTTCAAACCCTCTGAGGAGCAAACCATGCGCGTAAAGCACCTGAGTCGACTCCCGCACAGCATACATCCTGACTGTGGCTCTGCACGAATCCACATGACAGGGCAATGGCTGAGTGCATGTGCCCTGTGTCACAGGAGTCCTTACAGAAAATGAGCCCAAATGCCCCAGTGTCCTCAGTGGGTCACCAGAACAGAAACGGATGACACGTGGCAAATCATTTTCAGTACAAAGGGCACTTGAAGCCAGTATTCACCTTCCTCCTCTAAGCCTGCACAAGAACAGTGACTTTTCATCATCCATTCCTACAGAGATGGCAGAAGTTTTGAAATTTTTCACAGATTAAAAAACAAAACATACGTACAGCAGGGAAACAAAACACGTTTAACCAGAAAAACACCTATGATCGCCCCATACTCCTGAGGAGCTTTAAAAAAAAAAGAAGAAGATTATAATCTTTTAATAAATTCTGAATTCTGTCCCCTGAGGTCCTTACTCAGAGGACCGCCTTTCCCTGCTCCACCATTCCTGGAAAGCACGGGCAGAGGTGGCAGCTATTTGAAGGAAAGCTCTCTGTCCTCTGTGTGCTGGGGAAGGTGATTCCAGGGAGCCTTCAGAGGGTAAACACGAAAATCTGGCTAGTGCAACTGAACGCCACACTCCTTGGAACCCAGCTGATCGTCTGTACAACTTGAATCCGAGAGCCCAGCAGTGCTGGTGGTGTCCAGCTAAGATTTGTTTTGTGTAGTTTAAGAAATAATAACCTCAGAGCTAGTTTAACAAAGAACAGACCGTCCAGCTCATCTCTATCACTCCAGAGAGGCACTGGTGGGTTTCTTTTTACTTCGCTTTATTCTGCTGGGAACGCAGACCACTTAGGCACATTCTCTCTCTCTCTCTCCCCTCTCTCTCTCTCCTTCCCTTCCTCTCTCTCTCTTTCCCCTTCCCTTCCTCCCTCCCTCTCTCTCTCCCCTTCCCTTCCTC
>NW_022196909.1:13147683-13153730 GCF_008632895.1 Mastomys coucha
TCTCTCTCTCTCTCTCTCTCTCTCTCTCTCTCCTCTCTCTCCCCTTCCCTTCCTCCCTTCCTTCCTCTCTCTTTCTCTCTCTCTCCTTCCCTTCCTCCATCTCTCTCTCTCTTCTGTGTGTGTGTACTTATGTATATGTGTGTCCCTGTGTGTGTGTCCCTGTGTGTGTACACATGTGTGTATGTACACACACACGTGTGTGTGCACCAAGGCCAGAGTAGGACATTATATGTCTTAAGATATCATTCCCCGCCTTATTACTTTGAAACAGGGTCTCTCTCTTAACCAGAAGCCTGCTTTTCCACCCAGGCTGGAAATGGGCAGTAAGCCTGGGATGCCCTGTCTCTGCTCTCTAAGGGCTGGGGTTACAGGTACAAACAATGCAATCAGTATGTTTTGACCTAGTACTAAAAGCCGCAAAGTGCAGATTCTCAGCCTTGCAAGGCACATAGCCCATCTGTCACAACTGCTAACTGTAACGTGTGTGCTTGTGGGTAGGTGTGGCTACGTCCCAATTCCCCTACTGTCACTGGCCAAGCCAATCCGAAGGGTTTTCTCTCGTGTCCCATTCGAGTTCATTTTTCTTCTAGCACCAGCAGCCCTTAAGCACACTCTCCTCATATTTCCAGTTGCCTCAAGTGATGGTATCTATCACCATTTCCTTTATGGGGCAAATAGGTGTGGGCACAGGGTGAGCCGGCACAGATTCACAGCAGTATCATGACGTGCGACCACGGTTTGCTTCACAATGAAACTAAGCCTATTTGCATACATGGAGAAGAATTTTTCAAGCCCCGCACATCTTCTCTCAGACATGGAAGAGAAGGGCTAAATGTGGGTTTGGAGCAAGTGAAGAGCCTCGATGGTAGTTACCCTTATCAAAGTAAAGCTGGGAAGATCTGGGAGAAGGGCCAGCAGTGGATGCAGAACACGTAGTCTCGTTGAGGTTCAGTACCAACAGGGGTGGGATTTAATTCCACAGAGGAAACCAACCTGCTTCCTTCATAGTCCAAGGATTTAAGAGGCTTCAAGAGGAAAGACAATTTTAGTCCTCCTACTCACTCACCCCTTGTAAGTCTTATACCATTGCTTTCTCTCTCCCTCCTTTGAAATCCCCGCCCCATGGTTCTTTACTAATTCCCTGATTTCGTGAGTATTCCAAACAAAAAACATGCTGAACACTCAAAGCCAATGCCCACAAGTGGGGAAAAAAATCAAGTGACCTTTATCTTTCTGGATCCAGGTTACCTCACTCTGAAAGTCTGTTTCCAGCTTCATTCATTTACTATAAATTGCATAATTTCATAATGATATCCTGCTATATAAATATACTACAGTACATTCATTAGTTGATCTAGCTCTGCACTTTTTCTACTTCCTTCCTGAATAGAGCATCATTGAACATGGATTAGTATGTATCTCTATGGCAGAATATAGTCTTTTGGAGAAGTGCATATAAAGAGGGATAAATAACTCCAAAAACTTTTAGAAAAAAAAATCACATGGAAACCTACCTATGACCATAGAAACTTCCTAAATACACCACACACACATACACACACAAACATACCCACACACACATACACACACAAACACACACACACACAAACACACACATACACACACACACAAACACACACACACACTGTATCTATATATGCATATAGAAAGAGAGGGAGAGAAGAAGGGGAGAAAGGGAGAGAGGGAAGAGAGAAGGAGAAGAGAGAGAGAGAATGTTAAAATGTGGTTGCTACTATAATGGGGCAACACTAGCCCTATTCAATTGCTAGGAATGGGTTTCTTCTTTTGGACTTGTTGACCAGTTAGATCACATATACCTGTCTAATATAGGATAGTACCAATGCTATTGGTTACTCTACCGAACTTGACCGTAACTTCCTATTGCTGAAGATATCACATACTTGAGTCCTGGAACATGGAGATATCAAGCTGGCACTGACCTGAAAGCTTTATCCCTATCGTCTAGTTTTTATGTTGCTAAAAGGTGCTATGTAAATTTCCAAGGGGGGAAAAATCACCAGTCTTGCCCATCTATGAACTCCGTGAACCACAGTCACAACAGGTGTGGGAAGACCTCTGGTGTCATAGTGGCATGAACTTCACGGGAGTAACCAAACACTTTCTGGCTGGATTTAAGAGCCAGGCTACACAGTGAAACCAGTATCTGGCACCACTCTTGAGGCCAATAACCAGTGACTAGACAAAGTCAGAGGCCACAGGGAGAACCTACAAGTATATTCTGCTAAATGGACATAGCACTAAACTGTCTCCGAATGACTCGTCATTACACCCAGACTAAGGCATCGCTCAGTTTCCATCAGAGAAGCTCCTTCCTACAGGAGATGATGATTTACACAGGGACCCAGAACTGCCAAGGTGCAGAGAAAAACAGACTGCAGGATGTTTTGCCCCAAATGGAACATTGATACTGCACACCACCATCACCATGCCCCGTCCCGAGGCTCAGTGACCACTGAAGAAGGAGTGAAAAAACTGTTAGAGCCAGGGGTGGTAAATAGATACAGGGAGGCAGTGCCCTCCAGACATACCAGGCCAGCCGCACATATGAACTTACAGTAGTTAAGTCAGCATGCACAAGCCCTGTGCAAGCTCATGTCACACCCAGCATGGAGAGGGAAGGTGGACATGAAATCTCACCTCTAACTGAGTATCTATTGGCAACTGATAGCTGTTGGTAAAGGGGGAAGCCAGATCACTTAAGAGTGTTGCCACCAATAGATCAACCACGCTCCACTGGGAGGCCACCATTCCCTGTCGTGAATGTATAGCAGCACAGACTGCACTGGATGGGTATATAAAGAGGACACAAAGTGGAGGCAGGGGGAAGTGGGAGAATAGATCTGGGAGAAGTGGGAGGGTGTACGTATGATCTAAACCCAATGTACGAAAGTTTCTCTTCTTTTAGTTTTTTTCTCCCTCCAAGCCACCCTCCCTTCCCCTCTTTCAAATTCACAGCCCCCCCTTTTTTTCATTAGCTGTTATTACAAATGCATGTGTATGGGTGTATGAGTGTGTTCTTAAATACATAGATATAAGCTGCCTATAATGTTACCTGTTTGAATAGGTTTTCAGGACTGACTGCGTGGTGTGAGATAGCTCTCAATTGGTTAGCTCTTCCCTAGAGAAAATGATTTTCAAAGAACTAATTTTTAAAAGGCTCTAATTTCTAAAGACAATGTCCGCTTCTACACTGTTATGCTTTGTGATTACCTGGCTCTTCTGCAGGACCACTATCAGTAGACTCTATTTTACTCTTCTGTGGCTATTGGTGACAGGGTTTCTCTGCGTAACATCCCTGGCTGTTCCGGAACTCAATTTGTAGGCCAGGCTGGCCTTGAACTCACAGAAATCCACCTGCCTCTGCCTCCTGAGTGCTGAGATTAAAGGCATATACCATTACCACCAAGCTCTTAAAAAAAAAAAAAAAAAGCAGCTCAGGTGAGGTCTGAAGGGAGAGGAGGGCTCATGTCCTTACATCATGGGACTGCCACCAGCTCCTGCCAGTTGGCCAGGTTCACCCTGAACTCAAAAGGTTTTTTTAAATATCCCTTGGTCATTTAAAGTCACCTAAGTGAGAGTATTTGTACCTTGGAAAGCAACAAAGCTACACATGGGACTCTTTTTCCCCTTCTAGGGGAACCAGGGTTTAGACCTTTGCCAGTCCAGCAGAGTCTGGAAAAGACCTGAATGGGTAAACTGAATCGTGGGAGGAAAAGACTTGACTTGGCCAAAGTCAAAATAAAATAGACAATAAAGAGGAGAACTGGGCAGTGGTGGCGCACGCCTTTAATTCCAGCACTTGGGAGGCAGCGGCAGGTGGATTTCTGAGTTCGAGTCCAGGCTGGTCTACAGAGTGAGTTCCAGGACAGCCAAGGCTACACAGAGAAACCCTGTCTCGAAAGACCAAAAAAAAGAGAGGAGAACACAAGAAAAGACATCACAATGGGGTAGAGAAGCCCATCATGCCCTACACTCAAAGGGGCTAATCTGGGAGCCGGGGGTACAAGGATGGCAAAGGATCTCACTGTGGGTGAGGGGAGAGCATTACAGACACGAACATGTGCCAACATCATGGCACTGAAGTACGTCTGCCTCTGCCTATCGGATGCTAAGTGCATTCTTTCATTCATACTTGGTCTAACCACAGAGAGTTGGTCATGTCCCAGAAAGATCATGCAAACCACATTGCTGGGGGAAACAGGGTAATTACTGTTTAGTTTAGTCCTCCTCGGGGCTGAAGAGAACTCTGTGCAGTAGGTTACTCACCACCGGGTCCTGAAATGTCTGTGTTTAAAACTTTCACTCTTGGTGAATCGACTGAGCCCACCTCTGACACTCTCACGTGTTTGTTTACTTACCATCTCCTTCCTTCCAGAATTGTAGTCATCTGCCTCAGTAGAGAAGACACATCCTTTCTCTACAGTTGGCACACCAAACGCAGCACCTTCTGGATGCCTGGCCCTCCCTCGTGGGTCCTGGGATGCCTGTCTAATGATTAAAGACAAGTAGAGGCTCCCTCTGTGACTCTGAACTCCATTCCTATTTTAAGGTCTGTACTCAAGCCCAGCATACGGCTATAAACACTTGGGATTTCTCTCCACATTGAATCAGTTCCTGGGATGACAATTCAGCCATTCTACAAAGCGGCCTCCAAGACCTCCTCGGAACGAGAGACATCGGATGTGGCAAGGAGCTAGCCTGTACATTAGAAATGCATAAAACGTGATAAGCCC
Source organism: Mastomys coucha (assembly GCF_008632895.1). Classification (NCBI taxonomy): domain Eukaryota; kingdom Metazoa; phylum Chordata; class Mammalia; order Rodentia; family Muridae; genus Mastomys; species Mastomys coucha. The sequence continues at coordinate 13,152,459 of NW_022196909.1, forward strand.
CACGGGAAACCTAAGGGATTTGTGCACTGAGACAGGGTTGTACCCCACGACACAGAATTCTTATGACCTGTTGTGATGATTCGTTTTGTCAGCTTGACACACTCTAGGGCTACCTGGGAAGAGAGTCTCAGTAAGGGATGGTGAGGATCAGGTTTGACCTGTGGGCAGGTCTGTAGAGATTGTCTTGGTTACATTGATGTGGGAAGGACCAGTCATCTATGGGTGACACCATTTCCTAGAGCTGGGCCCTGGAATAAATGAGAAAGGAGAGGGTGACCTGAGCTCTGGCAAAAGTGCATTCATTCATTCATTCATTCATTCATTCATTCATTCATTCATTCATTCCTGCTCTTGACTGTGGATGTGATGTGATAATGGACTTTCACCTGGACTTGTGAGCCAAATAAATCATTCCCATTAGTCCTAAGGAAACTTGCGGGGGGAGGGGAAGCAATCTCCAAGGGGCGCTTCAGCATCTTAAAAGAGGCGGTTTCTTCTGGTAGTTGTCTATGGTCTCCGCATACAAATAGCCTCGTTCATTTTCCCCTCGTGTAGGCCTGGGGACCCAGAAGAGGCAGGAAAAAGGAAGAGACCCTGGCTTTGTGAGTGCTCACCTCTAAGTCAGCAGTTCTCAACCCAATGCTGACCCTTTCATTACAGTTCCTTATGTGACGGTGACCCCTAACCACGGAATTACGTTCCTTCTTACTTCATAACTAACTTAGCTATTGTTATGAATTGTGATATAAGTAGTTTTGGAAACAGGTTTGCCAAAGGGGTTGTTAACTCGTTGGTTGTGAATTGCTGCTCTGAGTTCTTGCAACCAGGCCCACACCCCTACACACACACACACACACACACACACACACACACACACACACACACACACAGCATACATACATACACACCCAAACACATGTGTGTGTACTCACATACAAGCTCAAGGGAATTTTAACGGCTCGCTGAGCTGTTCCTTAGTTTCATCTCTCCCTCAACGAGGCTCCTAAGAAAGAGAGCCTCGTCACACCCCAGCAAGCGACCCTCCTGGGGCCTGCCCTTGTGTCCTCCCAGGGTCACGTTAGAGCCAAAGAATTTACAAAAGAAAATAAGCAGATGCCTTGCTTCCATTCTTAATCTCTGCCAGACAACATGATTCACAAATGAACATCCAGAAAAATCATCCTTCTGGCTTTTGAGAACATACTCAAGGAGAAGAACAATTCTTTTTTAAATTAATTAACTTATTCACAATATCACCCCCCCTCTCCCCCA
>NW_022196909.1:13153744-13180022 GCF_008632895.1 Mastomys coucha
TCCTAAGCACCTCCTCTACCACTGAGACCAGACAAGGCAGCCCATTTAGGGGAACAGGATCCGCAGGCAGGCAATTGATTCAGGGACAGCCCTGCTCCAGCTGTTTGGGGACCTCCATGAAGAGCAAGCTGCACATCTGTTACATATTTACAGAGAGCCTAGGTCCAGTCTGTGCCAGCTCTTTGGTTGGTGGGTCAATCTCTGTGGGCCCCCCAAGGATCCAGGTTAGTTGATTCTGTTGGTCTTCCTGTGGAGGCCCCGTCCTGAGAAACTGTCTACACATCTGAACACCTAGAGATGTCTGAAATATAAACTGTCCCGTCTTCCCCTCCCCCAGGGTACCACATGGAGATTGACAGGCAGTACGGAGTCATCATCCCTCTGTTCCTCGGGGACATCACCCTCCTACAGGACAGAGGGTTAAGGAAGCTCAGAAGGCTGTACTGTCTCCAAGGACACAAGCAGGTAGGGAGGATCCAGAAGCCTACCCAGGCCTCATTTATTCAACATCTTCCTATCAATTAGACCCTCAAGACTTATGCCTGACTCAGAAGTGGGGACCACAAGAATTATCTCGCTGGTTTCCCTATGATTTCATCCAGAGGTCAAGGAGCCCATGAGATCCATATGTGACTTCCAAGGAAACAGTTGTGTTGCGCTCACAAATACTCAAGACTCGAGTCACTCTCCAAATGTACTCCAAACCCTGAGACATGACCCATGCTAATAAAACGCCCTGGCCTCCTCACAGATGAATATAAGCCAACTGGCACCTTGGATGTCCTTCCAGGCCAATCCCCTCCCAACCCAGTCACACACTCAGGAAAACCTGATTCCCCGTACAGAAGATGGAGTGTCAGTGCTGGGAAAGGCACTTGCCCTGCAGATTTCCCAAGTCATCTCTGTCCCAGTAGTTCCCTGTCTCATCCCATACGGTGAAAGCTCAAGGGTCCTTAAGCCTCCAATGTCCTCCCACCTTCGGTTCCAACTGGTCACAAGTAAGAAGAAAGGATATTACATGGGTCCCATGCATTACCAAACCCCAGAGACAATGATTTGAACCCTAACCAAGGCAAGACAGATGCTCGAGCTTTTTTTTTCTTAATTATTTATTTATTATAAGCAAATACACTGGTAGCTGTCTTCAGATACACCAGAAGAGGGCGTCAGATTTCATTGTGGATGGTTGTGAGCCACCATGTGGTTGCTGGGATTTGAAATCAGGACCTTCAGAAGAGCAGTCGGTGCTCTTAACTGATGAGCCATCTTACCAGCCCTCTAGTTTTAAACCTAGGAGGTCTAAACTTTCGCACTTTGGAGTCAAAAGTGCTCTAGCACGTGAACATCCTTAGAGTGGTCAACTTAAAATATTCAGGGCTGCTGTCTTACATTCATCAATGAGTCACTGGCCAGGTTAGTGTGCATTGTTTGTGAGTCGCTTAACACTAGACAGCCACACTGTCAGCATCTTTATAATTCTGAACCTGCATTCCATGCCTCACAAGTGAAGTAGATGGTCCTGCTTGTGGGTGTCCCAGAACACCGAGGAACGAGCGGGGTGGGCACTGCAGACGCATGTTGAGAAGCTTGCTTATAGAGATGTGGGAGCTTCGCAGAGACTGGTGAGGGGTTCAGCTCACGACAAAGTACACAGAAGAAAAGGGCAGTCCCATCAAGACAAGGTCCATCCGTCATATCTTAAAAATAAAGCCATCTGGGTGGTTTTATTGCCTCTGCAACACGCTAACGCATGTGTAAGATTCATAGGCACAGACATACGGCTGGTACTATCTCAGGGACAGGCAATCTCAGCCATCTTCCAGTGCCTCATCTACTCTGGACTTGAATCTTTTCCTGACGAGCTGGAGTAAATTTTATGTCCCTTTAGACCTTCATCATTTGCTTTTTAATGCCACCGATCTGTCTAAATTTGGGACGACATCAGCATAATTACCTCTTCCAAACTCCAACTGATGATAATTCCCATTTCAAAATTTACCATGAGGGTCAAGAGGGAAATATATAGTTTTAGATTTCTCTCTGTGATGTGTGACAAGGACTTCATGTCTTTGATCTGAAATGAAAGCATCCCTCTGGCCTCAGCCCCCAGCAGGTTCAGGACCAGCCCAGAGGTCCAGACTTCAGCTCTGATCTAACTTTGCTATGGATCTTCTATCCTGCCCTGGAGAGGGAGAAAGGCCCTATGCGCTGCTTATCATCACACTCTTGTCTACAGATTGTCATTTCCCTACAGCTTCTTCAACACCACTTTTATCAGGGGATGTCAACCCGGAGACCAGAGCTTTAGCAGAATGCCCCGGGTCTCTGTTGAAGGAAGGAGGTGGCAGTGGTGAGGTGACCTAAATGAGAGGTAATATGTGTTGTAGGACAGAACTGTGAGGCACCTATGTGGGAGATAAGCTTGGAATCTGTACACAGAAAGGCAGGGGATACGCTTGGAAGGGGGCACTCAGGACCCTTCCCCAGCCACATCCACTGCAGCTAGACTCTGTTCATTGAATGTCCAGTAATCAATTAATGGAACAGCCTTTACTGAATATTGTCATGGAAAGAATATAATAATCCTTATCACCTTAAACATAAATCTGATATTATACACTGCAAATAGTCAAAGGCGAAAATACAGTTTCCATACACTGAACTTTCAAGCGCTCCTTTGTTTCCAGTAAGTTAGCCTTTGGTCAGATCTCTGCAATGCCACAGAATATCAGTCCCACAGAATGAGATTATTACATACTTCGTGTTTGGGGTGGGTAGGAGGATATGTGTGTGTGTGTGTGTGTGTGTGTGTGTATGTGTGTGTGGTGTGTGTTCAAGACAGGGTTTCTCTGCGTAGCCCTGGCTGTCCTGGAACCTGCTCTGCAGACCTGGTGTTGGGATTAAAGGCATGCACAACCATCACCCAGCATATACCTGTTTTGAAGTTGGGCCCACAATGGATTAGTCAAATTCACTCTGCAGTTCACTTAACAAAATCGTATGATGGGTATGAACAAATGTTCCTTGGAAGGTACAGGGCATCCCACCCACCTTTTCCAAATCCACGAAGACAGTTAACACCTAATGTGGAAAGACTTAAGTCATACGTAGGTCTGCACTAGCTGCCTTAACTGGGGAAACATCCATCCCTGATAATGACGGGCATCAACTATCACCTCAGACAATGGACAGCGGGGAGGAGATGGCTTTTATTTTATTTCTAAGACAACGAGCATCTTTTCTAGGGAGAAATATGAATGGGGGGGGGGGCTAATTTTGTTCCCTCCTTGAAAGGGCCAGGAGAAAAACGTAATTAGACTCGGTGCCCGTGCAGGCTCTGAGGAGAGTCGGCTGCCAAGATCTGTCAGCACGATCAAGTCCCACAGAGGACTCAAAGGATCAGTTGCGTTCAGACACATTTCTCAGCGTGGGTTCTATAAGCCCTCCCGGCTCTTATTACATTTAGTTGAAACCAGAAATTCCCGCAGTTATTTTCAGATTCTATCACGATGACAGCTCAGAAATCAGAGGAAACTTTGTGTTGCTGCCTATAAACCCTGTGGGCGGACCCTGCGGCCTGCCGGGCTCATCAGAAGTAGGTTCTCATCAGAACGGTTTTAAGGCCTGTGACACGGTCTGATCTGCCAGAGCCAAGCTCTCCTACCAGCATGATGTCATCACTGAGCATTGAGAAGGGGCGTGTCCAATAGGGAGGCATGCAAGTGGGAAGCCCATCACAGACTTCAAAAATAGCAGGGAAGAAAAGATGAAAGAAAATACCTCGTTAATTTTAAAGTGGTTTCATGAAAACATAATGACCTTAGGGGTTCCGAAAGGTAAATGAAACACTGTTAAGATCAATGTCACTAGCTTCTCTTTATGGTGCGGATACTAAAATTTCAAATTATTTACATACTTTTCATCCCACCCTATCAGGATTCAAGCCATCAAGAGATGGTTTATTTGAACACCTGCTAAACCGTTATGGTTTTGTAAATGTTTTGGAAACATGTAGGCCTACATTTCCAGGGAGAAAAAGAATTTCCCTTTTAGTCTGCCTGCATGCCCACAAGTGGGGAGCTCTCCAGACATCTGGGCTGGTTCTAATCCAAGAGTAGGAGCCCCAGATGGCACAGAAAGGTGTCCGGACAAGAAAGCCTCAAGCATGCTGGGATTATGGGTCACTGGACGTGTTTTCCATACAGATCCTTAAACTGCAAAGCAGATATGCAACAAGAAAAAAAAAAAGCAGAAACTTGGGGCCATTGGCTCTCATACAATGATGCCATATTGTTAGAAATTGTATGTGTGATGACAGTTAACCCTTATCAGTATTTTAGGCATGGGAAGCCCTTGTCCCTTCCTCAGTCAATACCGTGAAGTAAGCAGTTTCTTTATGAACAGAGAGAGAGAGAGAGAGAGAGAGAGAGAGAGAGAAAGAGAGAGAGAGAGAGAGAGAGAGAGAGAGAGAGAGAGAGAGAGAGAGAGAGAGAGAGAGAGAGAGAGGACACTACAAAATTCTCCCATGTATCTTTTTTTAACTTTATATTTACAGTGTGGTAAAAGGTTGCATGAGATATTTCTATTTCTCCCCAGATAGGCTATAAGAAAGTAACACACACACTCTAAGGAACCAGAACTAAATGCTGACTTTCAACTTGTACCGTCAAAGACCATGGGGGAATTTCTGGAGTTGGAATGGATGCACGTTTGCATTGTGAGACAGTCCTGCGCTTGTGGGGACCAGGGAGAGAAGTTTGAAGTTTGAATGTGAAATGTTCACCATAAGCTCGATGCATTTGAGTGCTTGATGTCCTGCTGCTGCTGCTGCTGCTGCTGCTGCTGCTGCTGCTGCTGCTGCTGCTGCTGCTGCTGCTGCTGCTATTTTAGAAGAACAAGGAACCTCTAGGCGGGAGGGCCTCACTGGAGGAAATAAATCACTGGAAGTAATCTTTGAGGTCTGATAGACTAGATTCACTTCTAGGCTTAATACACATGAGCCTAACTGCCTCATGCTCTTGCCTCCACGCTTTCCCACAATGGCGAACTGTATTTACTCAAACAGTAAGCCAAGAAGAGAAACAAAAAAAAAAGCCTTTCCTCTGTTAACGGGCTTTGTGTTGGGTATTTGATCACAGATATATCTGGACCTAGATGTAGACAGAGACGGAGATGGAGACCTAGACGGAGATGGAGATGGAGACCTAGACGGAGACCTAGTCAGAGACCTAGACAGAGATGGAGACCTAGACGGAGACCTAGACAGAGATGGAGATGGAGACCTAGACGGAGACCTAGACGGAGACCTAGACGGAGATGGAGATGGAGACCTAGACGGAGACCTAGACAGAGACCTAGATGGAGACAGAGACGGAGACCTAGACGGAGACAGAGACCTAGACCGAGATGTAGACCTAGATATAGATATATTCTAATAGGTTAAAAGTGACAGAAAAAAACAAACAAACAAACAAAAACTTCCCATTATTCTGAAGTCTAAATTTAAATCCAATTAGAGCACAAAATCTTAGTTTATTGTAAAACATCTCAACTACATTTAGGTTTTTGTTAGAGTATTTTTTTTTTTATTCTCCTGTTGTAAATATCATCCCCAAAGCTTATTGTCCCAGTTTGCTAACCTACTCCTAGTCCTGAAAGCTTCTAGCCTCCATACACAATCTAATCAGGGCCTAGAATGTTTTCCGTCTCTGAGACTTACTACTGAATAAGCTCAGCATTTCTAGTTCTTTCCGATCTCTGACTGGCTGGTTCAAGTCAGCATTTCTGGCTCAAAACTAATCTCCATACTGACTGATTCAGTCTGGCTTCTCTCTTGGTCTCTGACTGAATTGTTCTGCTTGGCCTCAGACTAACTTTGGCAATATGTTTTAATCTTCTGGCTCCTTCTCATTCTCTGGCTCCTTTTTTCTTCACCTGTTTCTAGCTTGTTCTTTCTCTACAAACTGTCTCTGTCCCAGTAAAAGTGCCTCCTTCTTCTTCTCTCTCTGCTTAAGTAGCCTCTCTCTGTTCTCATGAGAGGTGGGCATATCCCTTCTGTCAAGTCTTCCTCTGATTCATCACTTTGTCTATCACTCAATCAGGCATCACTTTCAAACTCAGGTGCTTCCTTCTACAAACTAAATTTACCTTTGTTATTTGGGATTAAAGCTGTGTACTAAGGGTATTCCAGTCAGAAGGATTAAAGGGGTGTGTGTGTGTGTGCGCGCGCACGTGCGTGCACTAAGGGATGAGCCATACCACTAGAAACTGGTTTGCCCAATAAACAATAAAATCTCGGGTTCACAGTGTGATCAAAATGTCCTGCAACAGGTTTTGTTGTTGTGTAGTTTTGTTTGTTTCTGTTTTGTTTTGCTTTGCTTTCTGCCACTTTAGTCAATGTCTAAAGAGCCCCAGATTCCAAGAAGAATGTCAGCTCTGGTCAAACCTTGTCCTCTGCAGTGCTGCTGGCAGCACAGTTGTGTCGATGGGAACAGCCCCTGAGGCTCCGATGTTTGAAACTTCGTCCCCATTTGGTGCAGCCCCTTGAGTAGGTTTAAGAGGCATGGCTTGCTAGAGAAAGTATATTATTCGGGAGGGGGGCTTTGGAGTTTCAAAAGCCTCATGACATTCCCAGTGTGTCCTCTCTGCTTGGTGCTTGCAGCTTGAGATAGGAATCCTCAGCTCCCAGTTCCAGCCACTATGTCTGCACCCTGCTCTGATGCCATCTCACCATCATGAACACCCTAACCCTCTGGAACCGATCAGATGCCTGAATAGTAGGCCCTCCTTCTGCGGATTGCCTTTGTCATAGTGTTTTATCACAGCAATGGGAACATAACAAATACAGGCACAGAGATCCATACCTGGCTGGCAGGGCTGAATAGACACTTATCAAGTGACCCTCTCACTGGACCATGCATGCCAGGCCATAGATAAGGAACACATCCTAAAAAGACCTATAACACGTGGGCTGTCCTGACACTTGTTAGTTGAACAAGTGAACTCCCTTCAAAGAGGAGGTACTGCTGTAAACCCTGTGCCCACATTAGAAGTCACTCATCTAAGGCTCGTTAAGATTTATAGTGATCTTTGAGATGAAAGTGGTTTAGAAGTGCAAATGACTGTCAATATGAATATTAATAGCAGGGTATTAATAACTGAAGTTGTGTGCCAGACACTCGGCTCTTGATTAAACAGAGTGGAGGAGCTCAAGCCAAACCAAAGACTTCTCAAGTCCAAGCCAAGGGATCTACTGGAGACCAGATCTCAAGAGGGCAGAGAACGTCCCGAGTGTCTGACTAGAAAAGTGTGATAAAAACAGGCCACCACAGGCTTATATATCCTGTCCTTCCCCAAAGTCCTTCAGTACTGTGTGACCCATGAAGGGCACTGGAACCACGCTCCTGAATAAGGTAGGATCGATGACTAAGTGAGAGAAGGAGGGAAGGAATTTGGACCTGAAACAGAAAATACCAATGGGGAAGAAAAGATTCCAATGTTCTCCTGGATTCTGTCTACTCCACAGAAAGTAAATTATATGACTTCTTTTTCTGTTAAAATTGCAAATCAGAACAGTTCTACAAGCTGTGGATTCATCAGAAACATTTTTAACTGCCATAGTTGCTCATTACAAATATCTGGGACTAAAATGAACAGCAGCTGCCCTACCAGGCAGTCTATGACCATGTCGTATAACTCAGAGACGCAAACACTCTAGGGTACGCTACACGCTGCTTCAATCGTGAACGTACTTTGCAGACTTTGAAATTATCCTTTTCACAGTTTTAAATGCTGGAGCTTCTGCCTGACTAATGCCATTTTTAATTACACAGAATCAAGTATTTTATTGTAATCTAATGGGGTCTATTACTCATCAAAATGGCACTAGTCAGCAACAATATTCCCCAGAGTCAATTACTCAACCCTTCTCTCATTCCAGAGAGGCAGCAGCCTGCACGTGCAACTGTACACAGTTAGAGCTAGCACGTCTTGCCAATTTTCTCAGAAAGACACAACGTGCCATCAGGAAGCCCTCATTATGACGGCTTGCAATGGGCTCTTGGCAGTGACCCTAACATGGCTGATGGAGCTATGACCTCAAGCCAGGTACATTATTCCCTCTAGGCCTACTACAAGCTTTACACAGGTGAGATAGTGGGATGGAGCCAATGTGTGGAAGGTCAGCATCTCCAGGTCCTAGAGCAGGCAGGCAAAAGAGCTAGTACATGAAGCTCAGTGACAACACCATATTCCCATCACACAAGGAGACATACAGAAAAGCTGATAAGGACACAGCAGATGACCCAGCCGGAGAGTCCCTTCCTCAGGCTTAGATCCCACACTTTTACAAAGCAACCTGCCCAGAACAATTTATCTTACATACAATCTGTTTAAAGCAATTGAGAGATCTTAAGCAAACCCAAAGATAAGCAGAAATCGTCTATTCCCCAAAGCTTGTATTCAAAGATGTGAACTGTCAAACCAATTACTAAGTATAAGTACAGCTTTATTAAAATCCTAATGCTTGTAAATGTGTATGCATATATGCAGAAGTACATAGATATTGATATGTATCAATGACAAAGTGAACAATAAACAGATCAGCCTCCAATGCTGGACATTGTGCCTAAAAATGCTCATTACCTTCCGAATACTTATAAGAGAAATTCCTATTACTAAACCAAGAAACCTAGAGGCAGAGAAATGTACTAGAAAGGTCACTCAGTGGACAGTGGACAAATCAGTCTCTTTTGAGAGAAGTAGTAATCAATAGCAAGCAACGAGACCTTGATGTGCCCCTCTTGAATAATTGACAAGGCATCTTTTTTGGACCATTTACAGGACTATGTTTAGCATTCCATTTAGTGTTGCAAAATAATTCACTCAAGTGTTGACTCCCTATCATCTATTAACCAGGTAGCAGATGGCAAGTATTTGACACAGAGCTGATATGTCTTTGTGTGACCATCCAAGAGCTATCCTTCATTCAACCCTAGTGACTGAAAGGTTGCCCGTCAATGCAGCCCTGACTGATACCACCCATCACCGAGTACAAAGTCCCCCGGGGCACCTCCAGCACACAGCAGCACCACCTCCCTGTGCTTCCTCCCGCCCACAAGTTTCTCAGCATCATCCTAAGGCCCTTGTCCCAGGAAATGAGCATTCCATCTGCTTCCTCTGAGAACCTCCAGGAAGGTGCTAACCACTACATCTCTTAAGGGGCAGAGAGACTCGCTCTAGGTCCGTAGGGATGAAACGGGTGTTCTTAGACACAGGAAGGAACCTATTTGGACAGAAAGCCTTTGCTAGAAGCCCAAAAGGCCATAAGGTGGAGATAGTATGGTCTGGAAAAGAAGCTAGCCGGAAGATGGCAAAACCCAAACACTCTGACTAAAATAGGTTGACAGGCGGTTAATAGCAAGAGTAGGCAGAAGAGGGCAGAGAATGGGAGAGCAAGGAGTGGCGGAAGAAGGGAGAAAAGGGAGAACAAAAAGATAAGACTGCCTGGACATGGGCCGAACAAGGACAACAATAGACATGCTAATGTGCACAACAAAGGAGCTGGGGGGCCAGAGGCCTCAACAGGCAACCAGGGAACCCTGAGAGGAAGAGCGGTAGTCTTCCTCAGGGGAGAGCATACCAGTTGGCTTATCGAATACCACATGGGCAGCCCTGAAAACATACATACAAGTAATACGCAGACTGAGCAGGCTGTGTCTATATATCTAAGAATATAGGTGTATATACATACTGTGATGTTTGTTCTTGGTTGTCAACTTGACTACATCTGGAATCACCTAAAACCCAAAATTGGCCAGGCACGCCTATGAGGGATATTTGCTTAATCGTTTAAGGTGGAAAGACATAACCCTGATCTGGGCCACACCTTCTGCTTGTAGCCTATATAAAGACCATGGAAGAAGGAAGTTGCTCTCTCTGCCCGCTCTCCATTCCATAGCAAGTCTGTTCCTTTACTGGCATTAGAGCCTACTTCTTCAGGATTCCAGCATCTACTGAAGACCAGACAAGAAATCCAGCCTCGTGGACGGAACAACTACTGGATTCTTGGGCTTGCCATCTGGTAGACAGCCACTGTTGTCGACCACAGCCTGTAAGCCATTCTAATAAATCCCTTTCTATACAGAGAGAGAGAGTCAGTCTATAATTTCTGTTACTCTAGAGAAACCTGACTAATATACATAGAGGTATACAACAAGAATATGGAAAAGGAGGCCATGAATTTGAAAGAGAGCAAGGAGGGGTATTTGAGAGGGTTTGAAGAGAGAGGGGAAAGGATGTAATTATATTATAATCTCTAAAAAAAATAATCAATAAATAAAAGGAGGAGGTAAGGAAAATGAAAACAGGAAGTGAGAGAGGAGAGGAATGAAAGGACAGAAAGGAGGTGGGGGAGGGAGGGGAGGAGAAGGAAGAGGAGAGGAAGGGAAGGGAAGGGAAGAGAAGGGAGAGGAAGGAAGAAGAGGAGAGAGGAGGGAGGGAAGAAGAGCGGAAGGGAAGGGAAGGTGGTGAAGGAAGAGGAAGAGGGGAGGGGAGGGAGGGAAGGAGAGAAGAAGGGAAGGAAGGGTGGGGAAGGGAGGGGGGGAGAAGAGGAGAGGGGAAGGGAAGGGAGGGGAAGACGATGAAGGGGAGAGGAAGGAAGAGGAGGGGAGGGAGGGAAGAGCAAGAGAAGGGAAGAGGAGGGGAAGAGAAGGGAGGGGAGAGGAAGCAAGGGGAGAGGAAGGGAAGAGAGGATAGGGGAAGGGAAGGGAGGGATACCCATAATTTTGGGAAGAAAGAATTGTTTAAAACAAACAATGCAAATGAAGCTCCTATATGGTTTTTCAGTGTAGGCCCTGACTCTCAGAGAATCCAGCCTAATTTGGATCCCTCATGGCAGCCTTGTGCTAAGGAGGTCCCAGGAAGAGGTACCGCAGAAACGGTTCCCATTTATTAAACTTTCACTAGGGCACAGGATGGCTGCCCTGTAATCCTAATTTAGGAGATCCCGAGTTTGCAGACATCCTAAGCTGCACAGCGAGTTCCAAGCCAGCATAATCTACATTGCAAGATCGTGGAAGAAGGAATGTGAAAGGGTCTGGGATGTAGCTCAGTGGTACAGCAGGTTATATGAGTATATACCAAAGAGACATGACATCAGTATGCAGAAGGAACATCAATACTCCAGTGTTTACAATGGCACATGCACCGCAGTCAGCAAGTGGAATCAACTTAGGTGTCCACCAATATATGAACAGGTGGAGAAAAAGTGATACAGGTAGATAGATGATGACTGAGATAGAAGATAGTTAGGTAGATAGATAGATAGATAGATAGATAGATACATACATACATACATACATATATACATACATACATGTACACATACATGCATACATACATAATTGATACATACACAGATACATAGACCCATACATAGAGACATAAATACAAAGATTGATACAGAGATGATAGATACAAATATATAATAGATACATAAATACATAGATACATACATAAATACATAAATTGATACATACATAGATATTTATATAAATATATAGATTGATACATACATAGATACATACATAAAAATATAGATACATAGATACAGAGGTGATAGATAAATAGATGATAGATAGATAGATGATAGATAGATAGATAGATAGATAGATAGATAGATAGATAGATAGGTAGGTAGATAGATAGATGATAGATGCATCTTGTCATCTGTTACAAGATGGACAAAACCAAAGGACATGCTGCCAAATAAAGTAAACCAGGCATAGAAAAACAAACAACATGCAAGCGTCTTCAACGAAAAACACTGATCTCGTAGAAGCTGAAAATCAAATGGTGGTTACTGGATTCCAGGGAAGGGAAAGGAGGACAGAGAGGGGATGGGTAGTGGGTGCAAAGTTACAGACTGACAAGTATAGAATGATAACAGTTGATGTGTTTTACATTCCAAAATAGCTTGAAGAAGGTTTTTTGTTGTTTTTTTTTGGGGGGCTGGGGGATCTCCTCAACACAAAGAGATGGTGAATTTTTAAGATGATAGAGATGCTAATTACCTTTATTTCCACATTGCACAGCATACTAAAACATGACAGTCTGTCCTATAAATAGGTACAATTACCATAGCTCAAGCAAAAACAAAATAAAGACCTACCCACACCCTCTTAGCTAAGTTCAGCAGGTGGCTGCATAAAGGAGCCCCAGGCAGTAGGGGCTTTATAGATAGATGATGACTGAGATAGAAGATAGTTAGATAGATAGATAGATAGATAGATAGATAGATAGATAGATAGATAGATACACACATACATACATACATACATACATATATACATATGTACATACATACATGCACACATATATACATACTTACATTAATTGATACATACACAGATACATAGACCCATACATAGAGACATAAATACAAAGATGGATACAGAGATGATAGATACAAATATATAATAGATACATAGAGACCAGTTCCCCGGAGAACCAGGAGCTGGGGACTCACAACCAGGAGTTGGGGCTCAGGATGCATTCTTCCCTGACCACTCGGAGCCTTAAAGCCCAGCAGGCAGCCCTATTCTCTCTCTAAGGCCCCATCAGGCTCAGTCACCAACAGTGAATGCTCCTGGGATACCAGGGTGGGTGGGCCAGCTAGGAGAAGTCATGGGAGACATAGCTGACTCCAAGTCTGGACAAAACCCCACAAATGTGGTACTGAAGTCACAATCCATTCCGCCCAGCACAATTCTGGATAGAACAGAATATTCATGGGAAGGTTTTATTCAGGGGAGGTGGTAGGGGTTGAAGGGATCAAACCCAGGGTGCTGTATATGCTAGGCAAATGTTCTCCCCCACTAAGGTATTTCTCTAATTATATATATTGAGAAATAAACATAAGACCACACGTAGAAAGGTATTCATAGGGAGATTGGACAGCTGCCGAAGAAACGGGAACGCAGAGTTTACTTAGCCTCAGAGCTACCAAAAATCCAAACAGAAGGGTCCAGGAGCACTACAGTTCCAAATAGCAAGAGCAGTAGACACCAGCCCCACTTGGCTCTCCAAGCAGCCACCGGGTAACCCGTAGAAAACTGAGATTCATCTACTTCCAGGAGACATGGCGGCATCAGGGAAGGGACACCACAGCCAAAAGACACACACTTGTAGAGGCTAGAGAGAAGACACAATCCCCGCTAAGCATACCTAAGGGCTTACGCAGGAGATAAGGTCCTCCTGGCAGAGATAGACATGACCCTCCGTGGCTGCTCTGAACCTGTCTTCAGCTTGTTTCCACCCATCTTTCCTGGGGCTTATACCCTAAATCCACATTAGCCTTCTTGATAGAGACTCGTGGCTAATCCAAGCCGCAGTCCACCTCATGAAGAACCCCCTAGCAGGAAGGCTAGTGATCTCAGCTGCCATTCTTACTCCAGTGACCTTTGCTGGCAGTGGGGAAGTCAGACAGGCAGGGCTCAAAAGGTCACACAGGGCTCCTGCCCCTCCCCCGGTTCACTGTTGTGGGGAGAATGCCTAGCTAAGGAAGGTTAAAACAGGATGACTAGCTAGCTAGCACTCCCTCCTGGGAGCCAGAAGTTGCTAACTTCAAAGAGCCACAAAAGCAGTTAACAATGAGAAAAAAAAAACATTTAGCCCACAGAGGGGAAAACGAGGAAAGAGCAGTACAAGCAATCATGGGAATTTAAAACGGAGTCAGAAATGCCTAGAAGGAAGAATAATGAAAGAAAAAAAAAAAAAAAGCCCCGGCCTTCAGCAGACGGGCCTGTTCATGACATCGCCTTCCCTTGGATGAAGCTGCCTGGCATCTGGCCACAGAAGGTATGTTCTGCCATGGCATTGATCCACACACATCCAGACACCACCAAAGGGCCTGGTCGTCACAGGTATTAATCCCAGAAGAGCAGCCTAGGGTCACAAAGAAGGGCATCTCAGCCCACCAGGCCACTAACAGCAACAAAGGCATTATGCGGTCCCGGGCCAGCTTTGGTGCTGATTATCAAAAGTTATTTGCGGATTAGTTTGAGAACATAAAGGAGCCATTACAGCTAACACCAACCACACTTAACGGACTGACTATTAATCTTATGTGGAAAAACGAATATTTCCTATAATATCTAAAATTAGGGGGAAAAAACATTGCTGTAGTTTAGAGAAAAAAAATAAAAGGACATTGGTATACACAGACAATACAAGCAAAAGCATAGTTCACAAAAGATAAGTAGTGAGGGGTCAGTGTCTGTGGAACTCAGAGAAGGGGGCCAACGACACGTAACAGCTATGCTTACTAACCATGAGGCACAACAGACACCAACCGTAAGAACAACTTGCGAACACCAAGCATAGATATCAACTTCAAGGACTCGCCAACAACACCCCACCATGAGCAGCAATCAGGAGCATCAACCACATGTCATGACCGTGCACACAAAGCATCAGTACCAACCCCAAATTTCAGTCATGAGTACCAAACACATATGTCAAACAGAAGCGACAACCAAGCACTCACAAGTACAGCCAACCGTGAGCAGCAATCATGAGCATCAAGTATAAGACCGTGCACACAAAGCAGGAGTACCAAGCACAAACACCCGTCACGAGCACCAAACACATATGTCAAGTAGACACATCAACCACAAATAACAATTACACATAGCAACCGTATGTTTCAATCATGCATACCAATGTGTATCAATCGTAAGCATCAAGTACACACAACGACCACACACAGTAACCATGAACGCCAATCATACGGCTTAACCACACGCACCAACCATGATTATCCACCGAAAGCAACTAATCTTACACATCTATCCTGAACATTAACCATTCATACCAAACATGATCACTGACTATGTATGCCAGCCATGGACAACCAACCTTGCATACCAAAGGTAAACATCAATCACATGCACCAAGCTTGTACATAGATGTGTCCTTTCCAAAGGATACAAGGACTGTGGTGCTGCAGGGTCAAGAGCCAGTCAAGAGGCTACCATGGCTTCAAGTGTGAAGCTTTCGGCTTATCTGTGTTCTCCATGGGCCTTGGAATGAGTGATGCGGAAACAGTTTAGTATTTCATGACTCTGTGCCTCTTCTCAATAAACGACCCTACTTCTTTGAAGCAGTGATGGTGGGAGTCATCTCTACCTGCCTACGAATACAGATCTGTACTCATTAAGCACTGATGGTGCCACCTTTCAGCCCTGGGCTCTTCCCATTCATAAAACACCAAACACAAACCTACCAAGGTCCTAAGACAGTTGCATCAGTGGATGCCCAGAGACTATGCCTTGACCCTTCTCTAAAAGATGTAATTTAATGCAAAAAAAAAAAAAAATGTAGATGGTACTTGTCTTAGTCTAAACATTTATTTCTGTGATGAAACACCATGACCAAAAGCAAGTTGAAGAGGAAAGGGTTTATTTGGTTCATACTTGTACATTTAGTCCATTGCTGAAGGAAGTTAGATCAGGAACTCAAACCTGGCAGGAACCTGGGGGCAGGAGCTGATGCAGAGGCCATGGAGGAGTACCTTGCTCCTCATGGCTTGCTCAGCCTGGCCTGCTTTCTTTTTGTTTTGTTTTTTGTTTTTTGTTTTTTGTCTTTTTTTGTTTTAGCTTTGTCGAGACAGGGTTTCTCTGTGTAGCCCTGGCTGTCTTGGAACTCACTCTGTAGACCAGGCTGGCCTCAAACTCAGAAATCCACCTGCCTCTGCCTCCCAAGCACTGGGATTAAAGCGCTTTAATTCCAGCACTTGGGAGGCAGGCTTCCTGGCTGCTTTCTTATAGAACCAAGGACCAACAGCCCAGCACCACCCACAATGGGCTGGGCCCTGCCTGATCAACCACTAAGTAAGAAAATGTTCTACAGGCTTGCCCTCAGTCTGAGCTCATGGATGCATTTTCTTAATTGAGGTTCCCTCCTCTTAGATGACTCTAGCCTGTGTCAAGTTGACATCAAACTAGCCAGCACAGTACCCAAAATCTGCTAGTCACTTTGCACCAAGAGCTAGAATATGATACGTTTTAAAATGGCTTTACAGTCCCAGCCACAGCGAGATCAGGAACTCTGTGACATCTAAAACCTCTAAGCCTTCATTTTTCTCCCCCACACACTTTATCCCTGCACATTTTAAAAATAATTTTCTACAAAATAAATATCTGTGATTTCTCATTGACTTCATTGGGAATAGATATTCCCATACCTGTAAGGCCTTGAGAAGATACGGTGTCCTTCAAAGTTGGCTGCTCCAGGCCTCCCAGGAGCTTTCCTTGGTGGTTAGCGGTTGTTGGAGGGATGGTCTAACCTGCAGAGGATCCACCAATGGCCTCTTTGAAAACAAAGCGACTTCCTCATAGAAGCTGACGTCCCAGGCATCCTCTGACAAATGCCAAAGTTCCCCTCCTCTTCCTCCTCCCCAGTGACATCTGAGTTTATCCTAGTAAAACAAATGTAAGCATCCTTTGCTAATGTGGCTCAAATCCATAAGGAGAGATCCAGAGAACTTCACTAATGATGGCGGCGGTGCTGAAAGATGATTTCCAAACCAAAGGAAGCCTCAAGCAATGTGCTAGGCACAACCAAGCTCTACTGTTCTTACTGCTATGGGAAGGCCTTTGTCTCTTAATCACATAGGATTGGGGGAGCAACCAACCACACAAGAGCCAGCAATGAGCCGGGCAGTGGTGGCGCATGCCTTTAATCCCGGCACTTGGGAGGCAGAGGCAGGCAGATTTCTGAGTTCGAGGCCAGCCTGGTCTACAGAGTGAGTTCCAGGACAGCCAGGGCTACACAGAGAAACCCTGTCTCAAAAAGCCAAAAACAAAAAGAGCCCCATGCTCTGATAAGCATGTCCTCTGTTGGAGGGTTGGGGGCCCTGTGTCTGTTCTGCCATACGGCTTGGCGGATTAGGGAGGCAGGGATGTTTGACCAAGCTTGCCCCATGCCAGGCAAGTGTCAGGCCGTGGGGAAGCCGCAGGACACCGCTCACAGAGTGGGGAATCTCAATCTGAGGTCCCAGGGTCGCTATAGCTGGCTCGGGATCCCCAAGACTGCAAGGAGACCCAGGCCTGTCTGGTTCTCCATCACCCAGGATGCCTCGGAAGAGCTGACAACAGAGTGGAGGCCTGCAGGCTGGATCTAGCTGGGAGCTGAGTCTGGTGGGCAGGGGAAGGGAGGAGCTCCGACTGGATCCTTCCTGGGAGAGTCCTTGACTTGTCAGTGGGTGGCTGGCTTGCCTGGGAGCACAGAGGGATCTTCTATATGACTCCCCACGGAGGATCCCGATGAAAAGAGGCCATGCTTTTAAGACATTTATTGTCATGGCAGAAAGTGGATGAGTAAAACCATACCCACTTCTCAGGGTGGGCCTGAGGTATTTAAACCTTCTGCGGGGAGGAGTGTCTGGGAAGGAGAGTTTATTGGCTAAGCCCTTCAGACCTTTAGGTACCTCATTAAAATGGAGATCTGTCTTGAGTCTACCTGACTCTACCTGTAGAGGGGCTTGGGGCATTGCTCTTATGTGATCGATGGCCACAAATCTATGGAGGGCTGCGGCCACGTGCCAGGAGCCTGGTGCCCCGGAATGGGCGATCTGCCTACGTCCCTTTAGGATCACCTTAGCTCAACCTGGAGTAAGGCTACCTTTCGCGGTCCTACACTCTGTAACAAAGCCGCAGAAGAAACCAAGAAGAAATCCAGCCTACTGCTGGCTATACAAGACCCCCAAGTTCCATCCTCAGTCCCTAAAAGGGAAGGAAAAGAAGGAGGGGGGAGGGAGGGAGGGAGGAAGGGAGGGGGAAAGGAGAGGAGGACGAAAGAAGGAGGGAGGGCCTTCCTTCCTCGATACTTCTCCTCCCCTCTCCAGGAAATACAGAAAAAATCCAGAAAGCAGAAGCCAAAGTCCTCATTTTGGCAAATCATTATAATAGAAGAAACAGTGAGAATCAGCTACAACTCCCACCAATGCCACCCCCTTCTTTAGGAATCCCTGTCCTGGGAGGTTAGGGGTGTTGTGGTAGAGCTCTTGTCTAGCATATGCAAGGCCCTTAAATAAATCCTTAGCACTGAAAAGCTCCCACTAGATAGAAACAAAACATTGTATGTATGTATGTATGTATGTATGTATGCATGCATATATATGTATGTATATATATGTATGTATATATATATGTGTGTATATATGTGTATGTGTATAAGCATATACATTTATTTATATATTCTCAGCAGCATGCCCAGCTATGTAACTTAATGGAAATAAATACGACTGACTATAAATACGCACCAGCACAGTTTCTTCCCAGGCACCTCCTGCCCACCCTCTACCTTAGGCGCCGGCCTGGCACACCGCAGTGGCATTGATGAAGCTGGCCCTCTCTCCTCTTGTGCATTGCTGAGGGCCCATCTCCCACTCTCTGAGCGTCTGTCCTTGGGAGATGATTAGCTTAAATTCTCTCTTCCTACTTCTATTGATCTGAGCTGCAAACCCTGGCTCACATGAAACCTTATGAATTCATGGGACCACTACAGATATGCAACAGATACATTTCATGAAGAAAGTTCATGCTTCCAGATAACCAGTGTATCAGTGAGTGGTGCGAACATGTGTAGTGAAGATGCATCCTCTGAACTGTAGCCCCTTTGAGGTCCCCGCCCCCCAAAACAGTTCCATCTCTAAGTATACATAAGCCACTGATCATCAACGTGAACTTTAAAGAGAAAGCAATTGGAGCCAAGGGTGGTCCACACCTTTAATCCCAGCACTGCGGAGGCAGAGGCAAGCGGGTCTCTGTGAGTTCAAGGCCAGCCTGGTCTATAGAGCAAGGTCCACGACAGCCAGGGCTACATGAAGAAACCCTGAATCAAAAAAACAAGAGAAGGGGAAGAGGGAGGGTAAGGGAGAGGGAGTGGGAGGAGAGAAAGCAACTGTAGTAGAATCC
The DNA here is from genome assembly GCF_008632895.1 of Mastomys coucha. NCBI lineage: Eukaryota > Metazoa > Chordata > Mammalia > Rodentia > Muridae > Mastomys > Mastomys coucha. The sequence goes on from NW_022196909.1 coordinate 13,172,722, forward strand.
AAATAACGCTATGGGTTTCAGAAACTCCCATATAATTTCTCTGGGTGAGCAAAGGGGCCCACAATGCAACGTGCTGAGTAAGAGAACCCCTAATTCACTCACCGCTGCCAATGCCTTCAGTCTGACAACCTATTTTTAAAGGTTAATTAAAATTCCAATAGAATGCCCATGGCGTATGCATTTCTCATTCTGCAAATTGGAAGATCTCCCAAGCACATCAAGCCTGATAAAAACCGACCTTGGCCTCTCAGGAGAACCTATGGAGAACACTTCCTTCTCTCCACTGAGTGTTCGGTGATATTTTCTTTCAAAAAAATGTACCTGGAATGCGACTGAGCTGGCTGTGAAAGATGGGACTAAATACAGGCCGAACTAAAATACTCATCAGAAACAACCACATAACTGAGAACCAATTCCGCCATGCTCAAAGTGGGGAAACAATGGGAGGGCGACTCTGTTCAGTCCCACCACAGGAGGGGCTCAGTCCCAGGCAACTGCAGAGCTTTCCCGTTCCCTCCCATCAAGGAAGTAGGCTTGCTTTCAGGAGAGGCCACCAGCCAGCTGGGTCCACAACTAAGCAAGGTGGTCCTCCCCTGTGGTCTTTCTTTAAAGACAGAGACGGTCTTGCGTTTTTTGGTTGTCACTGGGCTCTTACTCATCACTTTAATAATGATGCTTATAAAGAGGCCACTGTCTGTGATAAGACATAAAACCTGGATGGAGCAGTGTAAAACGTGAAGCACACTCCAATAACGTGAAGCACACTCCAATAACGTGAAGCACACTCCAATAACCACCAGGCTTCTGTGTTCATTGATGCTCCATGGTCCAATCTCCATAATACAGGATGACTTTGACTCCAATGGCAAAGTATGATACCACACACACACACACACACTCACACATACATATACACATGGATATACACTCATACATACACATATACAAACACAGACACACACACACATGCACACAGCCCTACCTGTCCACTCACACAAATAGTTCTCCACATACACCCTTAACTTAGTATCCCATATACAATGGACCCACTAGCAGGTCCATTGGATCCCTCCAGGGTCCCCAGGAGGCAAACCTCATTGGTGATGTGGGTAACCTACTTGCTCACTGACAGGTCATAAGAAAGTAAGGAAGGGCTGCTGGTGGTGCACGCCTTTAATCCCAGCACTTGGGAGGAAGAGGCAGGTGGATTTCTGAGTTCAAGGCCAGCCTGGTCTACAGAGTGAGTTCCAGGACAGCCAGGGCTACACAGAGAAACCTGTCTCGAACCCCCCCCCCAAAAAAAATAAAAAGAAAAAGAAAAGAAATTAAGGAAGGTAGAATTAAAACTATTGTGCTAGAGCTTCCAACCTCTGTGCCATCCCTGGGATACCACAGAGTCCCTTCCCTCCACCTCTTTCAGTAAGGATTCCCACAAGGTCCAGGGGAGGTCCTAGGCTTCAGGTCTGGAGAGGACAGTGAGAGGTGGCCCCAGCCACACTGCAGCACCAGTCCCAAGATGAAGGTGAGCAAGCCACGCTTTGTATACTTAGAGAACCTTTCTGTTCTCTGTATCTAGCTGTGGTCATGCTGAGGTGCCACCTGCAGCTACGGCCTTTTTCCAAAGCTAGTTTGGGGCTGGAGGTAAAAGCGACACAGTTGCAAAGCAGGGTGGACATGTGTGACTGCTAAGGGCTGGCTGCTCTGCCTGACCCCTGCAACCCCTCCTGAGCTGCCAAAACCCTTCACAGAGCTACCTGTCACTTATGCGCAAACCCTAACAGATGAGGGGGCATCCCCGCCGCCATAATGCTCTACGACTCCTCCCACGTCTATAAAATAGCAGCCTTCAGAGCCTCTGTTACCTTGATTTGGGGTGAACCAAATAACGAGGTCAGTGCTACCTCTTCTTGGAACCGTGACCATCAGTTAGCCAGTTTGTCGTGGACTAAGAAGATTCCTCTAACCTCAAAGCCAGTTACACACCCAACCCAAAGTTTATCTCGCTAGTATCCAATTAGCCAGCTAGCTCACTGAGCTGCGGTGAAGAACAGAAAGCCCGTGCATAGCGGCACATGCCTCATTAACACCAGAACTCTGGAAACTGAGGCAGGAAGATTAAGAGTTCAAAGCTTATATGGACCACATAATGAAACTATGTCTCAAAACATATAAACAAAAAACGGATAAAATATTCTGTGAGGCATGTCGCACAATAGGTGTGAAGGGAATGGTAATTCAGATTATCTACTAATAACCACCAGCAAACATTGCTATCTCTAAAGTACTGATCTGACCCTCACTGCATCCCGAGCAGACGGATGTCTGCTACCCCGTGGGTTATCTGGCTCCTTTCGGAATCCAAGTGCACTCAGGAGGAGAGAGACAGCCAGAATACAAAATGATGCTTAGATACATAATCAATGCAAGGCCAATCTGGGCTTCAGGAGACCCTGTTATAAGCAAGGCCAACCACAACAAAGCCAAAAAGATATACAACGCAGGCCCGTGGTGAAACTCAGTGGTGGGGTACCTGGCTAGCATGGAGGAGACCCACACATACGTAGCCGTGGATGAGGCCTATACATATTCCAACTCAGCACAGAAGAAAGGGAGGGGGCAGGCGGGAAGACACAATGTAAACAAACTAATTAGCAACGGAGCCTACTTTTATGTCAGAAAAGGCACTGTCAAACTTTCCACAGTCCTTTAGTCTGTGAAAGTATCTTTACTCTCAGGCCTCATGGAGCGCTGCAAGACCAGCCAGTGCCCATAAGGGTCTCCTGGGAGCCAAGAACAGCAATCTTTCCCACTGCCTTAGGCCAGGCCCATAACAAGAGACCAAGATGACCGACTGGCACAATATAGCTAACTAGTCAATAGGTTCCTCTATATGTCAAATAAAGGCAAAGACCATCCAAAAATAAGAACACTTGTTAACGTAGGAATCATCACATACTTAATTAAGTCTTTGTTAAATCCTTCCTATTAAAAACCTCAATATCCAAGTTACTCAGTTTGAAGCAATGATAGCCTTTTGGCAGAATCCTTGTCGGTCTGCTTGCCTGCTTGTTTGTTGGACTGCTGTGGATGGAATCCAGGGTCTCTGGTATACTAGACATGTACTGTGCCACCAAGCTACATCCCCAGCCCCAATGTAACTCTTAGACTGTCCTAATAAAACCCAATTGATAATAGTTCGGGATATTAAAGGAGTTCCCCTCGCAAAACTTTCAAAACAATGAAGTCAAGTTGAGGACGTCAGCACACATTAATTATATAATATATTAATCATAATGACATAAATATCTAATAAATAGAATGATACAATTAATTATGTAAGAATCAGCACAAGTAATTTCAATAGTTTTACAGTTATCATCAAAGCCAGACTTAAACATCACTTTAAGAAACCACACAGAGACAGTATTTACCAGCAAATGAAGCAATTGATGATCCCAAACTATGTAAGGGGCACTCCTAACTTGGTACAAATTTCTAGGACCAGCATCAGTAACTGATTTATTTGAAAAGCCTCATCTCAAATCATTTATGTGAGAACAGAGTTAAGAGGCCCTGCTTATCAGGTAGGGGACTCCACGTGTGCTGAAGATAATCGAGCCCTGCTCAAAAGGATATATTTTGTGACCTGCAAAATGAAACCAAACCGAAAACCCCAGTACATTTTATACCTAACGCAGCCCCCAAATTCAGCTGTAAGCTGAGTTAAGGACATAGGTAAGCTATGCAGATATTTGTCTATAATCTATACACCTTAAAAGTTTACATATCCCCTGTAGCCCAAAAGATCTGAGAAAGTGCTAATAAAGAAAGGAGAAATTCGATGTTTATGGTTACTATTAACCATATTGTTGTCATATTGTCATATTGTTGTGTGTTAAAATGATGGAATGGGCTTCTGCTTACTAAACAACATGCAGCAATATCTAGAATTCAGCCTCACTAGCAACCATCAATACAGGGACAATCAGCTTAGGGACACTAGAGTTCCAAGAGCCCATTTGAAAGCAGTTTTTAGCAGGTCTCTGCCTTCCCAGCTTACAGGTGACTCACACCTGTGTAACATGCAGTTTCAGTTCCTGCCTCCTGTCACATCCATCACTGTCCCCTAGACTGCTCACTGAGACCTAATGCCGTCACTCGAAAGTGGCAGTGTGGCAGGCACACAGAGGCTTCTAGGAGACCAAGAAGAAACCCAATGGCTTCAGAAAAATCAATGAGCTAATAACCACCAGATATTACAGCCCAAGAACCTGTTCGTATGTGAGGAAGAACCCATCCTCTCACTAGGTGGACATGTCATCTGTCTTGCCGGTCTCTACCACTTCCATTTTGACTAGGCCGGCCGGTCTTGTCTGTCTGTCAGTCCGTCTCTCCCTCCTTCCCTCCCTCCCTCCATCCATCTTTAATTTTGGTCACCCTTCCAGTTCCCCAGAAACAGCTATCTCCTGCCACTCCTCCTCAGGCCTGCTCTTCCCTCTCAGGCCACCAATTGGGGACTTACTGCTTAATGGTTCACTGGTTCTGATGGGGAGTTAGCAGCCTCTTGCCTGCTTAGCTGTGGAAGACAGGGGAGAGAGTAAAGTGGTCAGACACTGCTGGGAGAATAGCTATAGCTGCCCCAGGAAGAAGGACTTACTCAGATATTACAACCTCTGCCTCTGCTACATTGCTCTCTGAACATGATCAAAATAACAGTAGATTTAATTCTGGCTCTTCCCCAGAACCTGAACTTGGTCCTTTGGCATGTGAGGGGAAGCATGCACTCTGGTTGACACAACCAAAAAGCAAACATGTTCTCAAATTCCCAGAAGAGCAGAGACATCCCGAACCATGGTGCACGTGGCCACACAGAATCAACCGGGGTCTCAAAATCGTCAAGTCCAAACATGAATTCCTTTTACTCAAGCACTCATGCTAAAGCTATAAGCCCCCACCTTGTGGACAGACAAGTTCTGAAGAATGCTCTGAACACAATTAGTTCCAGGAGCCGTGTGAGGCTGCGCCTGTCCCTCCATCAGAGGCTTCCATAAGCGCCAGGCCAACTACAACTCCTCAAGGTGAACTGGACCCTCGCCTGTAAGGAGCCGTCAAAAGACCTAAGTATCTCATCAGAATCATACATAGGTCCAAAGTCATTTAATTACTGAAACAGGAGGAAGCAACCAACAAATCTTGCAAATAAAAGCGTTTAATTCTGATGTTAGATTAAAGCAACATGAGCAGGAAAGAAACGTTCCTAAACTTCTAATGGAGCATAGATAGCACAATTAAGAGCCAAATTTCAATTTTGATCCTTCAGTGACCATCCTAAGAAGGCATGACTATTCCTTGTCTATCTTGGCCCACCCTCTCGTCCTGATCCACAGAAAACTCAAATTCAGCCATCGACAAAACGTCCTCCAACAAAAACAGAAGTAGTGAGGTCTATCGAATGCTGTTGTGCAAACTCTAATAATGAAAACTCGAAACAACGGTTCACCTGGGAAAGCAACCCTGCTTAAGAAAGAGCCCACGTGCGAGGCTTGGCTAGAGAATGTCAAGCCCAAGGATAAGACAAATTAAGTGTTCCTGAAGATTTTTGGTGAAGTCCTTCTTCCTGGGGCAGCTATAGCTATTCTCCCAGCAGTGTCTGACCACTTTACTCTCTCCCCCGTCCTCCACAGCTAAGCAGGCAAGAGGCTGCTAACTCCCCATCAGAACCAGTGAACCATTAAGCAGTAAGTCCCCAATTGGTGGCCTGAGAGGGAAGAGCAGGCCTGAGGAGGAGTGGCAGGAGATAGCTGTTTCTGGGGAACTGGAAGGGTGACCAAAATTAAAGATGGATGGAGGGAGGGAGGGAAGGAGGGAGAGACGGACTGACAGACAGACAAGACCGGCCGGCCTAGTCAAAATGAAAGTGGTAGAGACCGGCAAGACAGATGACATGTCCACCTAGTGAGAGGATGGGTTCTTCCTCACATACGAACAGGTTCTTGGGAGCAGCTATAAGCACTGTGCTTATATGCTTGGAAGGGACTTAAGGTGCCCACAAGAAGTTTGAAGTAAGGATTGGGGTGGGGGATGCTGTGATGGGATGTAGCCAAGAGCTGGTAAAGTAGGAACTGACCGCCAAGCAGAGTCCCTGGAAAACAGAAGTTGTTAAAGAAGAATAAAACAAACGAGTGGGCCACGGCGGCGGAGCAAAGGCTAGTCCCTCTACTAATCACAACTACTCGCACATCCACGTGCGCACAAGCCTACACATTCCCGCACAGCGGCTCCATGTCCTTGGGGTATATATACATATATTCTTACCTTAGCCACTGGCACGCTCCTATTAGTCGCCAAGTCGCACAAACTGGAGGTAGAGCTTCCTGCCGCGGCTGAGAGAAACACCGGAGAACGTGGGGGACTGCCTGTCGCCCCTCCAGCACCGCCAGCAAGCGCTGAGAACGTACCAGGACCCGGGCGCGCGGGAGGGCTGCTCCCGGGGCTGGCGCCCGTGCGGGGCCTCTGACGGATGCCATCCAGCAGACGCACTAGCAGTATGTTGGCGGGCAGCTCGTCCACACCGCAGCCCACCAGGATGCGGCACTCGGGACAGCGTAGCTCGTGGCGCGAGCACACGATGCTCTCCAGACAGCGTCGGCAGAAGGTGTGCTGGCATGGCAACACCTTGGCCGTGGTGTCTAGGCGCTCCAGGCACACGGAGCATTCCAACAAATCCAGCAGCGATGACTCGTCCATATCCTCTTCAGTCCTCGCCTGGGCCCCCCTCTGCTGCTCACCCTGCCTGTCCTCGCCCTCGCCCGGAGCTGCGGTGGCCGCCGCCTTGGACGCGCACAGCCAGGACGCTCCAAGCAGCATGGGGGAGGCGCCGGCGCGGGCCCAGCGAGCCGCCCCTAAGTCCAGCAGCCAGAGCCCGGCCCGCCGAGGAGAGCGGGCATTTGCGCCAGCCCGGGCGGCCGCCGTCAATAGACCGGGTTCAGTCCCCGCGTGCCTCTCGCTGACAGCCAGAGACGCTGGCCTCCACGGTTTGCAAAGTGACACGCCGAGCCTGCCCGCGAGGCAGGCACCGGAGTTCCGGAGCCCCGAGGCAACTCCAGCCAGCCGTGCGGAATCGACCCTCCTACGCGCGCGCCCCGCCGCTGCGGGCTACACCTGTGCCGCCGCGCCCCGGAGCCCAGCCGCGGGAAGTGCAGGGAGAGGCCGGCCGGGTCCCCGGGGAGCCCGGGGCGCGGCGTGCGCGCTCCCCCGCGCCGCAGGCGAGCCGCACCGCCCCCCTCGGCGCCTCCATGCGC
>NW_022196909.1:13180038-13182175 GCF_008632895.1 Mastomys coucha
GGGGGGGGGGGGAGCGCGGAGGTCACAGTCGCTGCAGGGGGTGTCGGGGTGCTGGGAAGCGGACACCTCTCCGGCCTTGGAGCTTCTCCCTTTTAAGCCACCTCCGGGGCTCCGGAGAACTTCCCCGGCGCAGGCTTGGCCCTGTCCCCTCCGGACGCCAGACTCTGGGTCCTCCGCGAGCTTCAGGAAGGGACGTTTCTTCTCAACGCCTCCGCAAAGGAAAGTTTAGGAGCATCATCCCGACTGCTTTCTTAGCCAGCGCTGGAGAGTAGCCGGAGGACGCATCCGACACCCAGGCATCCTTCCGGACGACTCCAGGGAGCACTCTTGCTTGTGTCCCCTCTCCTGCCAGCACACACAAGTGACAGCTGTGGATATAGGTGCGGGGGGTCGGGGGGGTGTCCCTTGAGGCGAGAGGGGAAGGCGCTGGAGATGGCGGGGTTTCGGGGGGCTGCCGGGGCGGCGACTACTCCTTCGGGAGGCCGGCTGCCCTCTCCAGACTCACCGATGTGTGACTGACGCCGCCGCCCACGCGCCAGCACACCCTGGCCGAGCGCCGCGCCCCTGGCGGCGCGGTGAAAGACTCCAGCGCCCGCTCTGGTGAGCTCTGATGAACCCAGCTCCAGATATTCCTCCGGGAGGCTCAAAAGAGGGGGAATTTGCGCTCCTTCCCGATGCCCGGGTTTCTGGGAGCGTCAGAGCGACGGAAGTACGTACGAGGACCCGGAGCAGCAGGGAAGTTTGGCGGTGGGCTGCGGTCGGTCTACGAGATTTCTTGCCGTGTGCTGCCCCCTGGTGGCCTCCTCGTGTTCCCAACGCTCTCCAGCCTGGCACAGGCAAAAGTCTAGCAAGCAGGATGATGCACAGCTGGGAGATGCCAGGGCAAGCATCCAAAAAGATGTGGATGGCCCTCCTACCGGTTGGGCTGCCCTGTTATTTCTGAAGCTGAATGTCACTTTTCCTCATTTTTTAGGGAGGAAAAAAATTGCTGCTACTTAAATGCCAACTTACCTATCTGCCTTGTTTGAATACTCTTAAACAACCCTGTGAAATAATTGCTTTAACTTCATTACACGGGTAAGGAGAATGAGTCCCGTTATGAAGCCGTTAAATTAGATGTCGTTTTTGTGTCCACAGAACCCAAATGCATAAAGGCCACATGGTAGTAGAGCGGTTGCCTATAAGCCATGTATCCCGTACAGTGTAGTAGTATCTTCCACAACGGGCGCTCAGTAAATTTTTGTCGAATGATGGAAAGAGTGACTTGGTCTCCTCATCCAGTGATGATTTGAATGCAGTGTTTAGCACCCTAATTCCAGATATCCTGAGTTCCTCTCAGACTGCTAGTCTCTGGAAATTTCCAGGAGCAGAGCGTTGTCCCAGCCCATCTCTGTATCATTGACATGAGTATTGGCAAGGGTATAAGAGAGAGTTGTCTGTCTAGTTTATGAAGGGGGTAAGGAGCTGACTGACTTTAGCTCTCCTACCTTTGTTCAGGAACACCCAAAGAGAATTAGAGGTTCCAGAATGCCTGATTTATGAGTGCTGATCAGGTCCCAGGAAAGAGGGAGAGTCCAGACCCCCTCAGGCACAGTGAGAGACTGGCAGAGAACAAAGTTGTTGTCCATGATGATACAGCCTGAGTACTTTGGGGATGCAAGAGAGAAAGAAACCATAGACGAACCTTAAGAGGTGCAAAATAAAAGCAATCTCATAGGACCACAAGCCAAGAGCTGGAGCAGATTAGTGCAAGCAGATTCTCCTAAACCTTGTTCTTCCCTTTAAATGTGGTGCTTCCTCCTTTTCTCCACCATGCACCGGGCACCACATGACAGAAAATATGACCAAAGCTTGTACTGGATCCAGCAGCATAGAATGGAGTTAGTACCAGCCCCTGACAAGACGGGCATCAGATTCTTTCATGGGCTTACTAGACTTTGAAAATCCTGTTACCTAGCCTAAGCTAGCAGTCATTCTCTGAGTTGGTGTCTATTAGAAAGAAACAAAATCATATGAAATCTGGCAGCACGTCACACGCCGGGCAGGGGTGGCGCACGCCTTTAATCCTGGCACTTGGGAGGCAGAGGCAGGCAGATTTCTGAGTTCGAGGCCAGCCTGATCTACAGAGTGAGTTCCA
>NW_022196909.1:13182334-13183957 GCF_008632895.1 Mastomys coucha
AAATCCGACAGCACCCTTGGAAGTTGCACAGGAAAGAAAAGTATGGGTTCTTGGAAAACAAAAGATGTCCGTTCTGAGAGCCCAGGACATGTCTGTCCTCTGAGTCCCTCATGTACAACCACAGTGAAGAGGAGTAAATGCGAAGCTACTGGACCCTACGACGCCTGGGTTTCCTGTGCTCCCGCCCTGCCCCAGCACCTTCTACAGCCCACTCCCAGAGTAGTCAGCCCCAGTCGCCAAACACACGGAAAGAGTGGGCGGGGCATGCAAATCAGTTCAGTGGCTAGATTCAGGCCAGGAGACCTGGTAGGGGCTGTGATGCTGCGATGCCCTGCCTGCGCCTTCCCAAGAGAAAACTGCTCCTCCCGCCGGGGCAGTCTCTCGTTCACTGTTCTGAAGAAACGATGCCAAGTATTGTGACATCTTCCTGCCTCTAAGAGAGTTAGAGGCCTGACTTTTTATAAGTATGTTCAACAGTCGACAAATAATTCTGCCCCAAAGTTTAACCAAAATAAATATGTGACTGAATTAGCCCAAAGATCTCCAGTTCCCAAGTTCTGGTTGAAGTATCCTAGTATAGGTTGTAAAGGAACTCCAGGGTGTGGCCTAAATAGTTGAAGCATTACGAATACGGTTTTAGGTTACTTGGCTAAAGTCTCACATGCTCTCAATAAGCCAAGTATGTAAGTAAATGATGGACGAGCTGGCTTTACAGCCATTCATATAAAAATAGCTGGGAATTCAGTCAACCACCAGAATACTGTGAGCCAACATTGTGTCATCCATATAGCATTGACAGCCGAGGAGAGCCATGGAGTCCGCAGATGCGTGAATGTAAGGTTGCAGGCTGTGATACGGGGGAGGGAAAAGAATCCCATCAGACCTCAGACTTGTCAGACCTCATCTGCAAGATCGTTTCCAATTCCGGGAACCAGAAACTAATGGCAAAGTGGTAAGGAAGGAAGCTGGAGGCCGGATCCACGGAGTTCGGAGGGAGAGAAGGAGAAGCTCAGAGGCAATGGAGTGGGGCAGCTGTGCAGCTCGTGGCTACCAAAACTCCAACACCTTGTTTCTTACATTCTCCACTTGGTGCTACACAGAAATTTATTTTTCCAGTGAATGAGGGGAGATGTGACTTAGGCCCAGTCAATTAAAAGATGTGTCCCCAACCAGCCATGCTCTGACAGGTGGCCTGCATCAACAGGACCTATAGTCTGGCGCCTGCTCCATCACAGAAGCATTGTGGCATCTCCAGGCCGTCCCTGACTGTGGTGACGAGCTCAGCTGTAGCCCCGTGCTCTGTTGGCTTTATTGACCATATTGGCTTCTCCATTTAAAAAAAAACAAAAACAAACAAACAAACAAAAAAAACAATTCCTTTCTCTGAAATCATCCCAAGCCGGTATTTGTCATTTGTGGCTGAGAATTTTGATACCTGTTGGTTGATACCTCTGGCTGGTTGATGATCAGCCAGAGACCAATGAAAGCACCCAACTGAAACAGCAGTCACCATGTTGAAATGCAACAGTAGTCCTTTGGTTTTTCTGCTGGGAAGACACTCAAGTGATCTACTTGATTAATTAATTAATTAACAGCATTTCTTGGGTGAATGTGCGCTTCCCC
>NW_022196909.1:13184008-13206931 GCF_008632895.1 Mastomys coucha
CCCCCCCCCACTTAGCCAACCAGATGCTTTCATGAGAGCAGACCTGAGAGCGCAGTCCAGCTCAGTGTGTAGTGAGTAGAATTTGCCTCCTGGATACAGGAGATCCAGGGTAGGTACAGCGTCTACAGAACAATGATCAGAGCTTTCATCTCCTTAGAGGTCTGAGGCCTTTGAAATCGCTCAGGTTGGATAACATATTGGAAGGAAATGTTTGCTTCATTTTGTTAATTGTGAGTATGGTAGTTAATTTAGATAGATTGGATTGAGAATTACTTAGCGCGGTGACTAGTTCTCTATGTGTCTGAGGGTAATTCCACAGGAGACACCTGAAAGGTGATAGCCAGAGCAGTCCTATACCTCCATGTGCGCAGCACCATCCAGTCGCCTTGGGTCCCATATTTAGAAGGAAAAAATAAAATGTTCCATCCCTTCTCTCCTGAAAATTCCTTGTCCAGTCCTTGGACATCAAAACTCTAGATTCTTTGACCTTCATACTCCAGCATACCACGTAGCCCATGCTGGGCCTGAACCCACAATCCTCCTGCTTATGTGTGCCGCCATACCTGACTTCCTAGATCTATTGATCACATACTGTCCTCTCTATGCCCCTGTTACATGCCTACTGAAAGCCCTCAGCGTTCCTCTCAAGCTAACTGCTTGATCTCCAACCCTCCTCTTAGGATGTGCTTCAGGCAGAGTGTAAAATGGAGAGCAAATGGTGTGCGCTCAATCTGTGTTACCTCCTACCCCCAACCCGGCAAACTGCTCACATTCTTAGCATCCTGGCTGTGTCCTTCCTTCTCAGCTGACCCAGGGGATTTGTCTCCCTTTCCTTAACCTGAGTTACTTCAGTCTTTGATTCTAGTTTGTAACATCTCCGCTTTTATACACAGAGAACTGTAAACACAGTAGGCACTGAGTGGATGCTTGCTGAATACATACAATAACACAAACAACTTATCACTTCCAGGTCCGTTATCAGATGCAAGAGGATTACTGTTGATCCAAAAAAAAAAGTCCAGAGGGACCAGCTTAAGGGGCCATAAAATGAGTTTTATTTTGGAACCAGGTTTGAGATTTCAAAAGGGTGAGGAGGTGCGGACGTCTGGCAGTCAGGGGCATGAGTCACACACAGCTCTGGAGGGAGGTCAGGATGGGGCTGTGAATCTGGGAGTTATTTCACTGAAGGTGATAGATGGAACTTGTGGAGGGGAGGAAGAAGCCAGGGTTTCCTCTCAGAAAAATCACAAGGGAGCCTTTCCATTCGATAAGCTAAGGATGGGAGGGGAAGGGCTAACTGGCAGCGGGGTTCCTATCAGTCACCCTTGCCTAGAATACTCCATCTTTGGGGTACAAAATGGCTTACAGATGTGTCTCAGTGTTACACAAATATAATTCTGGCCACGGAAGGAAGCTCTCACGTTTGCAAAAATAGAAGTCGTAAGGTCGAGTTAATGGCAAAGTAGAAGGGGCATGCTCATACAAAGGTTGGAGATTTCAATTTTGCGAGTTGTTCGGTTTTGTTATTTGCCATGGAGATGTGAAGAGCGGGCACGTGAGTGCGTGCATGCTTGTGTGTGTGTGTGTGTGCGTGCGTGCGTGTGTGTGTGTGTGTGTGTGTGTAAACTGAATCCAGAGCTTTATACATTATTGGCAAGCCCTCTACTACTGAGCTATATTCTCCGTCCACTGAATACTTAAGTTGTGAGTGCTATTTAAAGTAGGTGCTGCCTGGCTGGGGTACTCCCCCTTTTTACTGTGTAGGCCAGGCTGCAAGGAATGGAAGAACGGGGTTTTTTCTGTGTGGAAGAAGAGGCGGGACATGCCTGCTACTAAGGAGGCAGGGGAGGCCTAGAAGGCCTTTCTTTGTGGCTTTACCACAAAGTGCCTCCATTACCTCTTGGGGTGAGGAATCCTTTCCCCAGCTCCCTTAGCCCTTCCCTAAGAGTCTATGTTTGTTTAACTCACCTATCATCCTAAAACAGACTGTTCAGAACACTCCCCAGTCATCCAGACAAAGAAAAGTGCAGATTGGTCCAGTGTCCCACTGTTGTCATGAGATCTGCAAAGCAGGTAGCTGACGCTGACCAGCCTCTCCTTCCTCACCACCTCAGACCAAGGGCTGAGTGTGCCATGGTGAGCTCAGTCTCCCTCTGCCGGGCTTCGGGGCCAACCCCTGCAATTGCAAAGTCTTAAAGAATCTAAGGGGTTTTTCCAAGATTCATCGGATCAGATGGGGGAATAGAAACATGGAAAAATTAAGAAAGTTTTTTTTTTAACATGAATTTGAGCAATGGGTCATTTTGTTACCTTTTTTTTAAAGCCAGAATATCTTAACAAACAATTAGCATTTATTCCACTGTGGAGAACACACATTTTACTGTCATGGGTTGATGCTTGCTACCAACCAGTCTCCATAGCACTGTGGAAAAAAAAATCCCAAAGTCTTTCTGAGTGTTAAAAATGATCCTGAAATTGCTTGCATTTTCTTTTGCAGTCTCCAAAAGATTTATAATAAATTCTCTCCTTTATTCTGGAGATTAACCACTTTCATTTTAGTTTGGCTCAGGATGTTAAAAACACTTAAAGTCGCGTGCACAGTACAGCTATTGTGGTGGAACACTGTGGTGGAGCACTGTGCTGATAAGACATTTAACACAGTAAAGAAAATCCCTGATTTAAATTATAGTCATAAGCAGAATGCGTGAAAACAAAATTAAAAAGCTTCCAGAATAATCACAGCATAATTGACATTAAATGATATTTAGTATATGAATATGTGCCTTGACAGAAGCAGATCTCTAACCATTCAAGGGAGATTGTCGATCATTAACAATACTGGTATGCTACCTAGCAAAGAAACTGGGAAACGTTTTATGAGAGATATGGGAAGCTAATGCAGACTAATCAATCTCATGAGAAAGAGAAACTGAATCTTTTCATGGATGAGCTATTTGCATCTTCCCGAGGCGAGATTAGAATTCTGATTTTGCTGAGAGCATTTTTATTCTGAGCTGTAGTTAAATGCATATAGATCTTTCTTACCATATAAGGTATTCCCTGGTTTTTTGTTTGTTTGTTTGTTTGTTTGTGTGTTTGTTTGTTTGTTTGTTTTAACATGTGCTTCAGTGGACATCCTAGGGGAACTCCAGGACAAGGAAAGTTGTCTCAGAGTTCCCCCAAAGCTGTCATTAAGAGAAGGGTCTCACTGTCATTGAGTTGGTTGACACACAGGGTCTCACTGGTTGACACACAGAAAGCATGAGTCTAGGGAGTGCTGGGAGCCCTAAATGGGAACGCGCGCGCACACACACACACACACACACACACACACACACACACACACACACACGAAGGCTCAGGTTTCTTCTTGTTAGAGGCAGGAGCAGTAGATAACTTCAAGAAAACGTGGTTTACAGAATACAACAGGGAAGGTGTACGTATGAACTCACAGCAGTTGTGACAGTGTGCAAAAGACGTGTGCAGGCTTAAGCCAGACAAACCCCAGTGTGTGTCTGGGAGGGGATAGACACAAACTCCCAGCATTGGCTGAGGAGGTATTGGCATTTGATAGCTTCTGGGAGACACTTCTGTTTGCAGCTGCTGGTGGTTTACACAGGAGCCCACAACAGACCAAAGGGCTGTGGTGTGCTCAGCCATAGAGATTGAGAATATAGCAGCCTTCCTTTCTGGGCTCAGAGATCATTGCAGAAAGGTCGTAAGAGGCAGAGGCAGTGAATGAACACAAGGAAACAGTATCGTCTAGACCCAACAGGGAGGTTACACCTACCAACTCACGGTGGTTTAAAAGCTTGCACAAGCACAATACAAGCTCAATTCAGACGAAGTTTCAACGTGAGAGGGGAGGTCGACATGAAGTCCCACCCCTAACCTATGAGCTATTGGCAACCAATAGCTGCTGGAAGAGAGAACAGTAGCTTTCAGGGTGTAGATCAACCACAGTCCACTGGAAAGCCTCACTTCCATGAACGGATGGGTGGCAGGAAATGGACTTGATGGGTGTCTGGGAAAAGAGTATACAAACTTACAAACGTGTGTGGGTAGGAAAGAGGCGTGGCTCTTGAAGGAGTTGGGGGAGGGGCTGACTATAATCATTGTTCGAGATTAAAACACATTGTTCAAAATTCACAAAGAACGGCTTTTTTAAAAGGGGTGGCGGGGTGAGGAAGGGTCTCTTTTTCTGTCTGTTTCTATTTTGTTTTTGTTTTTTGTTTTATTTTTTAGAGACAGGATTTCTTTGTATAGCCCTGGCTATCCTGGAACTCACTTTGTAGACCAGGCTGGCCTCAGACTCAGAAATCCACCTGCCTCTGCCTTCCAAGTGCTGAGATTAAAGGCGTGTGCCGCCACCACCCAGCGAGATATTTCTTAAAGGCAAGCTCAGGGAATTTGTGTATTTGATGGTCATCACAAGAGAAGAATCATAAATGGCAACCAAGGTGATCTCAGAGGCACAGCAAGAAACTTGAGACTGTCAATTGTGGAGAAAATAGTGTCTGTATGGATGTGTCACCCATCAATAATAAAGTTGATGACCTATAGCGTAGGCTGGAAATAGGAGGTGGGACTTCCTGTAGGCAGAAAGGATTATGGGATAGTGCCAGGCACAGGCGCTACACAGATAACCAGCCACAGAATGTAGATTAGAATAAATTGGTTAAGTTATGATCTAGTCAGAGAAGAGTCTAGCTATATGGCCAAAGTATTTTTAAATATATTTTGAATCTGAGTTTTATTTCTGGGAGCGTGGGGCTGGGAGGAAGAATCACCTAACTTCTATAGTCACTCATTAGCCTTTCACACCACAGGCTCTGAAGCAGTGAGGTAGCCACCCACCTGGGCTTGGACATGGCCAGTGGTTAGTCAGATGTCCTCTTCATTCCCATAAATGACAGCCTGCTTCACGATGAGATGCCAAGGCTTCAAATTGTCCTTTCACATACTGGGTCTAGTATAGATCTTTTGGAAATTTTACCTCATCTCCATTCTCTAAGCAACTGAAAATCTGGTCCCATGGCCGTATGACCCTCTAAGTTTTAAATAGTGACCTTTTGGGTTGGTTTTTTGGAGGAAAAAAAAAATCCTGCTGGACCTGGCCTTAGCTTACCTGCCCTGTGGACTTTTACACACACAGAACTGTGGTGATATTTGTAGGACTTGATCATGAAAACCTAGGATTCAATTTTTAGTTAACTATTTCCATACAGTAATGCCCTCCCAACTTAGTAGTTTAAAACAGTGGCATCATTTTGTTTGCTCGTAAACTCGTCCCTTGGACAGGACTCAGTGGACACAGCTTGTCTGGGCTCTGCTCTGATTGACTGGTGACTGAGATCATAGGCACACATGTCTGGCAGAGGATACTGGTTGGTCTTTGCTGGGGCCACCAACTGGCTGAGAAGAGATGCTGCCTCATAGAATAGTGGGATTTTCAGCATGAGGTCTTTAGGCAGTAACTAAATAGCCTACTGTGCTATTGTATTTATAGTGGTTGCTGTAAAAAAGCCAGTCTCAGGTTTTCTGGAATTTATACTAATGCAAGTTGATTCTGAATCCTTGCTAATCTGAGTATCATGGCTAGCAGGTAGCTATCTTGTAGGTGACACAGCAGGGCCTACAGCCCTGTCCTGCTATTGCCTGGTCTCAGCTTCCCACCAGAAAACTGAACACATATACAAACCAGGCCACACGACACACATAACTGCCACTCTCTGCTCAGGTGAGCCAGCCACCTGGTCTCGCCTGGATCCAGGAAGGCGCACACAGCTACCTCCTAAGACATCTCCATACACAGAGGCAAAAGCATGAACTTTGAATCCAATGAATGAGACTGCAGACTGCTCACGTTTGGTCACGAAGTTGGATCAATAATCTTTAAGGGCCCTGCAATGTTAAGGTTCTAAACTCCTAGTGGTATCATCTTTAAATTCTAAGCGTACTCAAGATGGGGCAAGGGGGACCTGGAAGGACATGTCCTTTGACCCTAAGCATTATTTTTAATGGATGATGAGATGGCTGTGTCGTGTGATTTGGGAGAGAGGTCCTAGAAAGTATGCTCTTCTCTAAGTGTGAATGGACCAGTGATTGCACAGTTAGGAACATGGTGATGTTGGAAGGATGCTAAACTTCAGGGACAAGAAATTCTATCTGTCTGCAATAGTGGCTCAGAGACTTACAGTTCCTAGCACCTTACTCTGGAGCAGCTTAGCCTGCTCACAAAGCTATTTTTGCATGCCAGGAAGGCAAACGGAAGGCATACATCCCAGGATGATGAACACCCCGACAACTGGTCAACTAGAATTGCACTTACAATGTACTATCTTCTGCTTTGCGGGTGTGCTTATGTGTGTTTGACCCCAATCTATCCTCTGTAACCTCCAGCAATGTGTGAAGTGAGATCTAGAGACAGAGGTGAGATAGGAAAGGTGCCCCCTGGAGCTGAGGGGAGAGGCGTGTGGGGGCTCCTCAGAGGTGAATGTCTTCTATACTCAGTCTGTTCTAAACAAGACCTGGCGCAAATCCCAGGGTTGTAGGATCTGTACTTAACTTCCCATATTTGGAATAGCAGAATTTACAGATCAAAGGTTGTTTTTATAGCAAGGAGAACATAAAGTGGAATGGAAGAATTATTCCATGGCCATTATCTCATGGAAAGAAAATTAATTCAGTGTCCTTTTAACTTTACATAATTGCAGCTGAATTAGCACAACCAAGTCTTAATGTATTGGTTTAAGTTAAATGTAATTTTCATCCATGTTTATGAAGTCTTAGTTTACCTAGAAAGGATGATGGGATAATAAGTATTCACATCGTAATAAAGAGAATGTATAATTTTATTAGTCAGCAAGGCATTGCATTTGATGAAAACAACTTAATTTAATTTGCAATAAATAACTGGCTGTTAAAAATCTATTGGTATTCTTGGACTTCCCGTGTCTGCATGCCTTTAAGTAATGGCTTGCCCATGCTTACCTGGGTTATCTATAATTAAATGCAAAAGCCATTTCAAAATGCCATTAAAGTTCTGAGTTAAATTCACATATGCAATGAGATTCAGGCTCAGTCTCCACTTTGCTTCTAGCTCCCGTAGTTATGTGTACCTTGTACCGTAGGGGAGGGAGCATAGGGTTAAATCCTATGCGATGACATAAGTTTCTGAACAGTTATTCCCAGTTTTCAGTAACAAAACAACAAACCTCAGAAAGGTGCCTGTGCCCTCCAGGTTAATTTCTTCATTCATTCATTTCTCACGGCCAGGCACAATCACTCCCGAAGCCTTTGGAGGACCCGAGGCTACACAGATAAGAACACCTGGTTTGCTCTACTCTGCTTCCTCCCCGTACATCCCTAGGTGGATTGCTCTATTCAAAGACACCTTTACAGACCAGGTTAGCACGTTATGACCCACGTCAGCAATCTTGTTCAAAAGCACAACGCATATCTTCAATCTCCTTCGCTTTTGTTCCCAACTGGTGGTTCCCAGACCCTTCATCAGGGAAGTGGGTACCCACAACAGCTCCCTCGTATACAGAAAGCACTTGGAAGCGTATCTAGCAAACAGGAAGCATTTTGATACCTGTGACCTATGTTTTCTGGTACTGTTACAATGGCTGCCATGCAAAAGCTAGAACTGAACTGCCTGCCTTTCTTTGCTTTGCAAGCTGCTGCCTCCCGGCCCACTACAGCTGCCCCTCCAGCTACCCAAGCAGGCCGCTGGGCATTGTGGGCCTAAGCCCAGCGCAGCGAATACATAGTTGGCCCTCCATAAATAGTTCCCTCCTTCCCTCAGTCACGCAGTCTGCGGAGGTGCTCTTTTCGAAAACCATTCCTGCCCCCACCCCCAGGCTTCGTCCCTTTAAAAAGAGCTAAGTGTTTCGTGAGATTCTTTGCTGTGTTCATTCTGCTTGGCCTTCGAAGTCGTGTTCCCTCCCAAACTCCATTATTAGAACAAAGCAACGCGTTAAGTAATTACCGAAAGGCTTTGGTTTCGCTCAGCATCATTGTTACTTCTTAACACGTCTCCCGAAATGAAAAGCTCTTGAATGGCTTTTCTCAGCTGACAAGCTCGCCCACGGGCTCTGATGGGTTTTTGAGAAACTATAGCTCCAGATCTCTACAGCTATTATTCCTGACTCCAATTGTCTAGTCAAGTAAGGGAAAAAAAAATTAAGTGCTCCTCTGGCTTCATTAAGCTATCGGGGTATTTTGTGATCAAGAAAACTTTAGCGGGCTATTTCACTTCACTCTGAACAGCTTTTATTTTCATTTCATTCTTTTCTAATTTTGCTTATCCTTTCATAAGTCATGCATATTTGCATATCTAACATATCTTGATCATATGTTCCTATTTATCTCTCATCTCTGCTTCCTCCTCCCAGTGAACCCCTCTCTTCGTTTCAGCCAATGCACACACACCCCATTTTCAAGCCTTCAGTTTGTTTATTTCCATGACTCTTTGCACATTTCACTGCGCTCCTTAAAATCTGAGCATAGAGATACCATTGTCACCCACAATTAGCCGCGTCTCATGCCCAGTGTGTGGGCCAAGGTGAGCATGAGCTGTCCAGAGTATGCAAGTCCAGGGGCATCTTGTCTGTTTGAAGATACTCTTCTGTCTTAGTCAGGGTTTCTATTCCTGCACAAACATCATGACCAAGAAGCAAGTTGGGGAGGAAAGGGTTCATTTAGCTTACACTTCCACAGGTCAGGAAGCAGGAGCTGATGCAGAGGCCATGGAGGGATGTTCCTTACTGGCTTGATTCCCCTGGATGTGCTACCCACCAGCATCAGTAGGTATCAGGAAGCTGGTCAGCTTGACGTGTGCCTATGATAGGGTTGTTGAGCGCATGTGCTGGGCCGTCTGTATTAGGTGTGTGATACAGTCTGACTCCAAATTTCCACAAGTAGATGTGAAAGACCAAACATACATAAAAGATCCCTTTCCCATCCTAACGGGCTCCTTCCCAATTTTTCAATAGTTCTTTTGTCAACTCCTAGATCAGCTGGCCAGTAGTAGTGTAGTGAATTTACTGAAACACATGAACCCATGTGCACACATGCACACACACGAAATCCTAATTCTGCTTGAAATATAGAAAGCTAAAGAAGGAGTTCTGCATTTTAACCACAAGATCACAACAACAGCAAAATAAGCAACAGAGTTACATGTCCCAGGACCAGAAGAGAATTAAGATGTTTAAGATATAGAACAGGCAGATGAACCACTGTCTTAGGAAGAGCAGGCCCCACCAAGAAGAGATGGGTCCAGCACTGGCTAGCCTGGGGCAAGTGCTGCTACGCACTAGAGGTGGAGGTGAGCATGAGGTGTCCAGAGTATGCAAATCCAGGGGCATCTTATCTGTTTGAAGACACTCTTCTGTCTTAGTCAGGGTTTCTATTCCTGCACAAACATCATGACCAAGAAGCAAGTTGGGGAAGAAAGGGTTTATTCACCTTACACTTCCACATTGCTGTTTATCACCAAAGGAAGTCAGGACTGGAACTCAAGCAGGTCAGGAAGCAGGAGCTGATGCAGAGGCCATGGAGGGATGTTACTTACTGGCTTGCTTCCCCTGGCTTTCTCAGCTTGATTTCTTATAGAACCCAAGACCACCAGCCCAGGATGGTACCACTCACAAGGGGCCCTACTCCCTTGATTACTGAGAAAATGCCTTACAGCTGGGTCTCATGGAGGCATTTCCTCAACTGAAGCTCCTTTCTCTGTGATAACTCCAGCCTGTGTCAAGTTGACACACAAAACCAGCCAGTACAATTAACCCCTTGTCAACTTGGCACACAAACACATCACTATTAAGCCTCAACCCTTACTTTCTTATTCATCTCCAAGATCTAAATAACTTTAAAAGTTCCACAGTCTTTGCAAGTTCTTACATATTAAAATTTCAATCCCTTAAAAATATCCAATCTCTTTTAAAATCCAAAGTCTTTTTACAATTAAAAGTCTCCTAACTATGCTCCACTAAAATACACTCTTCCTTCAAGAGGGAAAAATATCAGTGCACAGTCACAATCAAAAGCAAAATCAAACTTCAACTGTCCAATGTCTGGGATCCACTCATGATCTTCTAAGGCTCCTCCAAGAGCTTGGGTCACTTCTCCATCTCTGCCCTTTGTAGCACACACCTTGTCTTCTAGGCTCCAGCTGCCTGTACTCCACTGCTGCTGCTGTTCTTGGTGATCATCCCATGGTACTGGCATCTCCAAAACACTGCTGTCTTCCACTGTAACTAGGCTTCACCAATAGCCTCTCATAGGCTCTCTTCATGGTACCAAGCCTCAACTCCTTTGCATGACCCCTTCAGTCCTGGGCCATCAGTTGAAACTGAGGCTGCCCCTTCACCAACGGCCTCCCACGGCCTCTCACTGTGCTGAGCCTCAATTGCTCTTCATGACCCTCTCATGCCTTCAAAACCAGTACCACCTGGGTGATTCTTATACATTACCAAGTCCAGTCACAGCACAGGTACAACTTTGGCTATCTCTGGGACACAGCCTCTTTGTGCTCTCAGAAAACATTTCCCAGAAGATTTCACCTCAATGATCTATTAATCTATTAATAGATGAATTGGTCTATTAATCACTGCTAACTTCTTAGCTCCAGCTAACCAACATCAATAGTCCCCAGTAATACAAAGTTTTTGCTTTAGTAGTTCTGGTATCTTGTTATTCATAGCTGATTCTTCAGCCCCAGCTAACCAAAACCACAGAATCTTCACAATCAAAAGACCAACAGCCCTGACAAGAGTCTTTAATTTTCCCTCTGAAATTTCCCGAGCCAGGCCTCCATCTTCTGCATTGTTCTCAACATGATCTTCCAAGCTCCTACACAACATCCCACAGAGCTCTTAACACCAAATGGATCTTCTAGCCCAAAGTTCCAAAGTCCTTCCACAGTCCTCCCCAAAACATGGTCAGGTTATCACAGAAATATCCCACTCCTGGTACCAATTTGTCTTCGTTAGGGTTTCTATTCCTGCACAAACATCATGACCAAGAAGCAAGTTGGAAAGGAAAAGGTTTATTCAGCTCACATTTCCACATTGCTGTCCATCACCAAAGGAAGTCAGGACTGGAACTCAAGCAGGTCAGCAAGCAGGAGTTGATGCAGAGGCCATGGAGTGATGTTTCTTACTGGCTTGCTTCCTCTGCCTTGCCCTTCCAGGCCGGGCAACACACTTGGTGGTACTTGGTGTCCTGGTGAAAATTCCATTATAGCTAGGTCACAAGAACCAAAACTCCTCATTGGTGGTGGCACAAGACTATCCCCATGCCAAGGGAGGCATAGGGACGAAGATGGCCTCCATGGAATCACACCACCCTGTCCCCACTACCAGCAACCAACAACCTGCAGGGACAGGCTGCAGAAGCAAAAACCTGAAACTGAGAGAGAAGCCAACACTGAGACAAACCTTCTGGACAATCGGGCTCGCTCCAAACATGGGGTAGCACCCCAGAACTTACAGCACTGCCCGGGGAAGGATCTCAACACCAGTAGCCCATAAACAGTTCCTGTTCAGGTTACCTGTCTTTGTCTTAGCTGTGTCTATGGATCATGAGGCGATTCGCTAGATAAAACAACTTCAAAAATCCAAACATACAAAAATAAAGCCAGAGAAACAAACTACCACAAAGAAATAATAATAATAATAATAATAATAATAATAATAATAATAACAACAACAACAACAACATCTGACAGACCCAACATAAGGATGTGGCTGCAAAGAGTAGACATTGCTTGTCAGATACCATGAGGCAGAAAACTATTTTTTTTTCCTTGAGAAGTCCTGAAATCTTATTTTCTTAGTATTGAACCTAAATCTAAAACTTTGCATTTATTTGTAAAATAATTATTTTTAATTGTTGCTATCTTTATAGGATTTGATTCTGATTTTTTCTTTTTCTTTCTTTTTTTATTGTGGGTGGTTTTTCATAAGCTTTTTGTCCTTAATACTTAGAAAACTCCATGACTAGATGACGTTTTTGTACCTGTATGTGTATGTGTATGTGTTACATACACGGGCACACATGGATGTAAATAAACACTTCAGCTGCATAATTACACTTGTAGACACCAATCCTAAACCTCCACACTCCATGTACACCAAGACACACAGAGTCATGGACCACATAACAAAATTTTATTATAGGATGGTAGTCATATGAGATTCCAATGAAGCCGAGGTTTTCCTGTTGCCTGGTGACTTTGTAGTCATGGTAACGTTGTAGCACATTACTCTTTAGTCTGCTGTAATGCTGGCATAAACAAACCTACAGCACTGCCAGCTGTACAAAAGTGTAGCACATATAATTATGTTCTGTTCGCCATAGTGATAACAAATGACTATGTGATTGGTTTAATGGAGTGACTGGACTGCTCTTTAGTCAATGTTTCAGAGGGCACTTTTATTCATAAAAATAAAAGTTTAGTGCAGAGTAGGCTGCCCTAGGGTGCCAGCTCAGCCTCGCACATCATGTAACCACTGAAAGTCTTGATGTCATGGAAAGACCATGAAAGAGAAATGAACTTGCCTAGTGACACACTTCTTGGAATACAGGATAATTGTCACAGGATTTTATAAAGACAGAGAACTAGTCATAGAAGTCTTTCAGAAAGAGCACACACACACACACACACACACACACACATACACCCCTCACCCATCACTTCTTCATGGTTCCTTTCGGCCATCTGTGTCCTCTCTCAGACTCCTCCAGGCAGCTGACAGCTCTCTTATCTGCTACTTTCTGCCTGTGTTGAGTGACTCACGCTGGGGAGAAGGCAGGCTTGGCTTTGGACATCTGTCCTATAGCCGGCTGATGGAAGCCCACAGACAGAGGATGCAGAGAGCAATGGAGTTTTGAACCCAGGAGGCTGAATGAACCTGCAGGGTGAGCTCTGGCAGGTGGTAGGACGTGCTTCCACACTGACCATGCTTGCTGATGATGGGCTGGCTTCATCTCTGGGGAGGTTCACTTAGCCACAGAGGTAATTTGATTATCCTTCTAATCCTCATTTCATGTCTTCATGATTCCTCTAACTTTAACCATTTTGACCCGTTCAAAAAATCTCAAACCAAAACCAATGTACAAAAGACCCAGAAACACATGCTACCCCTAGGCACAATGTTAATACAGGTATTTGCCACTGTGGTCCTTAAGAATGTGATCTGATTATTCAAGGATACTGAAACTACTAACTTAATCTGAAAAAATAAAAGATCTAGGAAAACAAAGGTTTAGAGTCGATCCTTCGTCTTAAAACTACAAGTACAGTTTAAAACTTTACGTGTAGTTTAATAGTAGTTTAACGTTATAGGCACAAGCTACCATAGGTAACCAGTTATCTTCGGTAAAGTGAAAAAACAAAGCCAGCTTTGTTCTCGCAGGGTTGCAGGTTCATTTGCTGGCTATGATAAGGAAAATAACAGGTTGAACCCAGGGACCTATCCCTAGGGATTTCATACAAGAGTCTTTGTCTATCCGCTGCCCCCTGCTGTTGACTGGAGAAAACCCAGCTACTTTTTACCTGGACCGTTGTTGACGTCTTCTATGTTCTCTTCCCTCCCTCACCCCTCCCAGCTCTCATGAGGTAAGGGAACCTTCATGGCTGCCCTTGGCATTATCCCAGCTAAACCAATTGCCCTTCGCCTGTCCTTTCTGTCCCTCCATGTCCTGATATAACTCATGCCTTACCAAAAGTCCTTGCTCATACAAAGACTCCCTTTCCTCCAGGGATGCCACTGATTCAGCTATCCTTTCCAGCTCCTTCTCCTGGATTTACCCTCTTCTGTCTTTTGTTAGAACAACCTCCTGTAACTTAGATATACCCTTCCTATTGTTTTATTCTTTGAAAAATTCTATACACGTATATAATGTATATGGCTCATATCCACTCCCATTCCCTGCCACTCCCTGTAAGACTCCCAGCACATCTCCCTTCTGTGTTTTTTTCTAGTAAAATATTTTTTATTCACTTTACATTCTAATCACAGCCCCTTCCCTCCTCCCTTCCTAGTTTCTCCCTTAGAGTTGCCCCCTGCCCTTCTCTGAGGTATCACTCCATCCTGGTACTCCTAGTCCCAGGAGGGCTCAGCACATCCTCTCCCACTGAGACCCAAACAGGAAGTACAGGTAGAGGGAGAGGTATCCAGCAGCAGAGAACAGAGTCGTCTGAGACAGCCCTCTCTCCACTCATTAGGGGACCCACATGAAAACCAAGCTACACTTTTGCTAAGATGAAATGGATAGGGGATCTAGGTCCAGCTCTTGCATGGGCCCTAGTTGGTGGCCCAGGCTCTGTGAGCCCGCGTACTCCCAGGTTTATTGATTCTATAGGTTTTCTTGTGGTGTGCTTGAACCTTCTGGCTTGCTCACTTCTATCCCCAACTCTTCCACAAAACTCTCTGTTCTCTGCCTGATGTTTGTATCTGGGTCTCTTCATTGGTCCCCATTCACTGCTGGATGAAGCCTCTCTGGAGACAGTTATGGTTGGTTCCTGTCTGCAAATATAATCATTAATAGTGTCAGGGATTGGCTCTCTCACATGGGATGGATCTCAAGTTGGGGTAGTCATTGGTTGGCTGTTCCCTCAGACTCTGTTCCATCTTCATCCCTGCAGATCTCGTAGGCAGGACAAAATTTGGGTTGAAGGTTTTGTGAGTGGATTGATGACCCCTCCATCTACTGGAAGTTGTCCCTGGTTACAGGATGTGGCCAGTTCAGTCTTTATGTCCCCCTTTGGTAGAAATCTCAGCTGGGTCCACCACCACAGACTCCCCAAATCTTCTATTTCCCAGGCTTCCGGCTAGTCACCAGAGATGCCCCACTGATTTCCATCCTCGCTCCCAGAGTTCTCCTAACTCTGTCCTATTTCTTTCCTCCCTTCTTCCTTCCTTTCTCCCTCCCTCTCTCCCTTTGTCCCTCCCCCCTTTTTTTCTTAATACACTGACTCCTACTAGGGCTGTCCATAACTGTGAGTCATTCACTGAGGCATACACAACCAAAAGCAGTGACAACAGTCTATATTCGTTGTGGGAGGACTCTCAGAATTCCTTTACCAACAACTCACGTGGACTTGAAATTTTGTTTAGCAACTCACGGTTTTTTGTAGCAGCACTATCCACCCACACAGGGTTAAAGTAGAAATCTTTGGTTTCTTTGGTGAGTCTATTGTGTCGTGTGATGCTTTTCTGGAAACTGTCTCATGAGAGGATGTTTTGCTGAGGACAGACATGTAGTATCTTTTCTGGATGCTGCCTGGGAAAAGGGCATGTGATGTTTTGCTAGAGTGCATGCTTGAAAGAGCACGTGATCTTTGGAAAGGGTATAAATATAATCTAACAGACAGTGGACAATGCTGTGTGGTATTGGTTCACCTTGCCCCTGATCTTCATTTGTTGTGACTTTGTAGAGAGAAAGAACTTCTGGTACTGTTCCATTGCCTGGTAGTTCTTGCTGCTTCTACAGACTTCGGCTGATTGTCGGAGCCCTGCAGTTTCTTCTGGATTGAACTGCCATCGCTAACTCATGAATGGTGTTAGTGAGTGGATCAAGCTGCCACTGCTGATTCGTGTGAACTGAACTGGTGATATCCTGACAATCCACATCCTCCTTTGTCCTATTAACATTTCCTTTCCACTACCTCTGGTTTGTGGTAGGCTAGAAGGGAGGTTAAAGTGTTTATGTATACTTATTAAAATAGGTTTTGAAAAAAATAAGCCCACAATCATATAAACTGTATTTTATTATTCTGCTGACAATAGTATAGTGTATCTTTGGAATCTCACGCTGAACAATTACTCATGGATGTTTTATCATCGACCTTTATCTCCTATTTCGGTTTCTTGGGCTGCCTATGTCTGAACTGAAGGTAGGGGCTTTTAATTCCCTCTCCCTGGATGTAGTCTTAGTGCATCTTTTCAATCACTTAGTCTATACCCTCGTCCTGTCTACTACTTCAGTTCTTTATGGTGGTTTTTACATTGTTTTCAAATTGCATTATTGTGTACTAAATAAAAGTTTTTTAAGTCTTGAGCCTTGATCTGTTTGGTACTAGGGCGGGGTGTTTATTCCTCATGCCTCTGGGTTTCCTGGGGAAGAGTTTTCCTTCCATATTCTTAGTCTCTGGTCCCATTTCATATTGATCTCCTTAGAGAAATGAGTAACTGGGGCATGCCATTGGCCAGATTTGCTTTCTGATTGGAGGACAATTGACTATCTCCCCTGAAATTCCCAGCCAATACAATCTCAAAATCAGTTTTCTTTGTTCTCCTTAAGGCTGCGTTGATGCCTTAAACCTAAACAGGAGACAAAAGTCCCAACCCTTCTAGAATCTACTTTCCTCTTCAATGCTTTTGATACTACTGCAATTACACTAATGATGTGCTTATAATGATGAAGGTAGTAATCGCTAATGTTTATTGTATACTAATTGGGATGTGTAATTAATTGCTTTATGTACATTATTCCACCACCCTCAACAACTCTACAAACAAGAACAATCATAATCTCTTCCCCTGCCCCACAATGAAAACTCATTGTACTAGTTTGCTAACTCACTCTAGTCTATACAATGTAGAGGGACAGAATTTATACTCTTATCTTCCTGGCCTCAAACCAATTCTTGAACTACTATGCTGGGCCATTAATAAATGCCACACACCCATCATAGAGGTGGCTGTCTTCCTCCTGCCCCACTGATATGTCTGCTCCTATCCTACTTCCTGACCACACCCTTCCAAGTTCCTAACTGCAGATGTTACTATCCTCATTTGATGGATAAATAACTAGGACTGGAGAAATAACTAAGCAGTTAGAAGATTTGGGAGTGCTTACTGCTCCCCAGAGACACGACTTTAGCTCCCATCACCCAGGTAGAGTGGCTCAAAACTACCTACAACTCTAGCTCCAGTAGACCCAACACCCTCATCTAGCTGAAGGTAACTACACTTATGTAAGGCTCATGGAGGCTCAGGAACTTGTCTTAGGTGATATAGTAAGTGCTAATACTAGACATGAATCCATAATGACCTTGCTACCATTCTCCTGGCCCTTGTCATTGTGCCTAAGAAGGAAGTTAGGATACATAGCCCGTATGTGGCCTGTTTTATCAATAATTTGTGTCTTTAGAAACGAAATCTCACCACCTTGCGTTTCCTGTGAGAGGGAAAGAAGGCAATCCGAGTTATCCTTAATGATCTTTCTGCAAAACAATACAAATAAAAGATGAGATAATATATATGTGTGTGTGTGTGTGTGTGTGTGTGTGTGTGTGTGTGTGTGTGTGCACGTGGATCTCAACATCAAAGTATCTGAGTCTGAAGCAGCCATAACAGTTTCTGAAGATGACACCTGAGTGTTGCTCAGACATCATGTCCAGATGTCATTCCATGGTGCCATGCTCCTAACCAGAGTCCTTTGAGAATCTCCAAGGGCTCCTAAGAGGACAGAGGGGACAGAGGGCGTGTTCTGGCCCCAGGACAACTCATGTTTTTACTGCTCTGCCTTGCATATGGAGAGTCATTTGTCTCAACTTGCTCACTAAGAATCCGGGTGCTTTTAAAGACTTCCTAAAAAAACCTTTCCACCAAGCAAATACTTATCCATCCTTTATCTGTCAGAAATCACTGTGTTCTGTGCAGGAGGAGCCCAGCACCACCATTGCTGAAGTACCAATTGGCAGTGACAAAGATAAGTCTTCCCTGGTGACCTCACAGTTGTAGACAAAGGTGATATGAGATCACAGAGGCTGGGGTGCACCATTCCAAGCCACACTAAAGACTTTTTTAGACAATAACATTATCACACCCCAGCAACGAGCAGAACATAGTGACAGGAGCTTGCAGCTCACAGAAATCCACCTGCCTCTGCCTCCCAAGTACTGGAATTAAAGGCGTGTGCCACCACCGCCCGGCCTGAGATGTTTACTTTTAATTGGATACGTTAATTAGGGCAGCCAGTATGGGGGGGGGTTGATTGCTGGATAGCTGGCCCTTAGGAGTCAGCTCAAGAGGGGGAAGTGGCCAATAGCAATCAGTAGAGGCATTATAGAAGCCTCAAGAAATAAAGTCTCAGGCTAGGCCAGCAGAGGCAAACCTTGCACAACAAAATCACACAAACCTCACTCAAAAGTCTGAGATGTTTAGGCCTGGCCTCTGCTCATCCCAGCTCAGTTGACACTAAGAGTTTGTCATTTCGGCCATGGACCCTCTGACAGGTTCCCAGTCTGAGTCTTATCTATAAAATGGAATGCGACATCTTACTTCCTAAGCGAGATCAGATATATTAAAAGGCTATAAAAGGGCTGTGCACAGCCTTTGGCTCATGATGATTAACAAGCATGAGATTCCTGCTTCCCATTGTTCTAGAAATTGTCAGTAACAGGGAAGAACAGTGGGTTTATTTTCCCTTTAACAATAACATGCTGCTATGCAATAAGAATTGGAGAAACAGAGAGGAGGGATAAATAACACTAAGGATATTTGAAAAAACCATAGGTAAACATCATTTTATGTTTACTTAAAACACACATATGTAATATATATGTATACACATATATACATATATGCAATACACACATATGATTTCAAAGAAGTTGTGACACTTTGGGTAGTACAACTCCCCCACACACCCAAAACAGATCATCTAACAAAAACCCCATTCCAGGCATAGGAAGCCTCCCCTAGAGTTGTTGATATGGAGAGTACAAGAAACTTGTAAAACCGCATTGACTATCATGGTTGTCCTCGGGAGTCTCCTAGAACTTGAAGGTAAGACCCTATTGCTGAAGATGTCACACACACTAGGCATGGGACTTGGGGGAATTAAGTTGGAACTGACCAGGAAGCCTCCCTCCCCTGAAAACTAGCTCTCACAGAAGGTGCTATGCAAACTGCCCAGGGAGGAAAGCAATCAATAGTCCTGAAAGACCAAGTTCTCAGCACAAAGGAGATTTATCTTCCCCACAGGGACAGAGGGCATAGAATAAGAGACAAAGACAGGAGATAGAGGATGAGGGAGAAGGGGAGGGGAACAAGAGAAAGAGGGAAAGAGGTATTTGGCCCAGAAGGAAGGACAAAAGACTACATCTAGTTAAAGAGGAGACAGCCAGGTCCCATAGGAAAATGGCAGTTTATAAAGGTGAATTCCAGGTTAGGATGAGATGTTTATTTTATTTTATTTTTATTTATTTTTATTTATTTATTTATTTTTCTATTTTTGAGACAGGGTTTCTCTGTGTAGCCCTGGCTGTCCTGGAACTCACTCTGTAGACCAGGCTGGCCTCGAACTCAGAAATCCACCTGCCTCTGCCTCCCAAGTGCTGGGATTAAAGGCGTGTGCCACCACCACCTGGCCTGAGATGTTTACTTTTAATTGGATATGTTAATTAGGGCAGCCAATGAGGGGCTTTTGATTGCTGGATAGCTGGCCCTTAGTAGTCAGCTCAGGAGGAGGGAGTGGCCAAATAAGAGAATAGACCTTGGTGGCTAGCTTTAAGTATGGACCTTAATGATTTTAGCAAGGCAGAGGGAATAGAGGAGGGAGAGCCCTGATTACCTTCAAGCCTTACTTTCCTATAAAGCTTGTGATCCATAGCCATGACCAGCCAGGCAAGATATCTCCAAGGTTGCAATGGCGGTGCTTTTAACTTAGGAGCACCTAACCGCTATCTAATTGGACTTAAGGTCCACTCCTCTCGAGGAAATTCTTCCCTGACTGGTACTGTAAACCTAGCCAAGTACATATACGGCGGGTGAGGTCATGAGCCAT
The DNA here is from genome assembly GCF_008632895.1 of Mastomys coucha. Lineage (NCBI taxonomy): Eukaryota > Metazoa > Chordata > Mammalia > Rodentia > Muridae > Mastomys > Mastomys coucha. Next base: position 13,203,821 of record NW_022196909.1, read on the forward strand.
CGAGGAGAAACTACTACAGCCACTTTCCACAACTAGTATAACGCCTCAGGGCAGCTTACACACTTACCCTCATACACACCGGTAGCTGCAGTCCTCACCCCACCCCTCAACAGCTGAAAGACACTACTATGGAAACCCACAACTGGTCAAAATGTGGATAATATGACCATGGGGTGCCCAACCCAAATTGATACACCTAAAACACAACCCCTACATCTAAGGTTGAGGAGCATCACAGAGGAAGGGACATTTCTTTTGTTTGTCTTTTTGCACTTTATTTATTTAGTCACTTTGTATCCTGACTGCAGCCCCCACCTCCTCTATTTCTAGTCCCATCCTCACACTCTCCTCCTCCACTACTCCCTCTCCTCCTCCTCTGAGACGTCCAAGGAAGCATGTCTAATGAGTCTCCAGCTTCTCTATTGTCTATTGTCTATTGTATAACCTATTGTCTGATTCATCAGTTTCAATGGCTCAAAATTGATCGTTATTTACCTTTTAGTAAATCACTAATTTGAATTAAATAAAATGACACCAAACAGACACAAGCAGACTATCTGTAGATATCCGCATAGCAGTGTTCACTGTAGCCCAGCCCACAGCAGCCCAGGTAGAAATGGCACAAGTGTCCATCAATGAACGTGTAGGTGAACAAAAAAATAGGTATTTCGGTGGGGCAAGCTATTTTTTCAGTTTTAAAAAAGGAAAGGAAACTCTGACACATGCTACACCACAGGGGAAGCTTGATGTCATTGTGCCAGTGAACTGAGACAAATATTGTACGATCTTATCTATAGGATGTTCCTTACGTAGTCAAAAATCATAGAGACAGTAAGAAGAATGGTGGTTTCTAAGAGCTGATTATGAGAAATGGGATGTTAGTGTTTAATAGCCATAGGTTTAATTCTAGATGATGTCATAGATAGGTAGTAGTAGTGATGATTGTATAACAATGGGGAGACCCTGGAGCCCCACTTAATCCTACTGAGGTCTACACGTAAAGAAGGTTGAGATGATAAATTTCATGTTGTATATATTTTCCCATGATTTGCAAATCTGATTACCGGTCCGTGTACATAACTTACTCTGTGGAAGGGTGAGGCACAGCAGCAGCATAGATTCTAACACAGGACCTCTAAGCCAGAAACATGGTCACCAGGTCACTTCTTTAAACATCCCAGCTCTCCCATGTTTTCACTTATATCTGCCACGTGTCATTTGTTCCCAAGCCTTGGGAACTGCTGCCATCATTTTAAGGACAGGGACTGTAAGTGATCCCTCACCTGTATTCCTGTAAAAAAAAAAAAAAAAACCATTCAAACTCACTGGTTCACCAAGTTGTACTTTGGTGTTTCCTGTTCTTAGGTCTGATGTGACTCCCTCGCTGGGATGAAAAGATGTGTGTGTTGCATCTCTCACGTAACAGACAGCAATATCACCATGAGCACCAGCTTAGTTCTAGGCTGTAGACCTTGTGCTGCAGAATCATCTAGAAAGCATAAGGGCTAACTTTCGGTCACTGTGACAAGGCACTTGAGATAAACAATTTAGGAGAAGGAAGGGGTTTGGGGCCTGCACTTTCACAGATTCCGGTCAGTATTCAACTACATCCATTGCCTTAGGGTCTACGCTGAGACAGCACATCATGGTGGGGAGCGTACAGTAGAGCATACTGTCATAGTGCCTGGAGACAGGTGGAGGTCCAGGCCAATCAGGACTACACATCAAGATCCTGTCTCAAACAAAACAACAACAAAAGCAAGACTGAAAATAAACAATGAAAGCCACAAAGCATTAGAAAAAAAAATACTTGCTTAGCTGGAAGAATCAATAATATACAGAGTCAATATAACCCATATCTGAATCCCAATTTTTTTTCCATAGGGGTAGAAAAATAAAGTCTGAAATTCACATGTAGCTACAAAAAGATCTGCATAGCTAAGGCAATTTTGAGAAAAAAAAAATGAAGTTGGAGGCACTACATTTCCTGCTTCTAATTATACTCCAGAGCTCTAGGATGGAAATAGCACAGAGCTGGCACTAAAGGAGACACACAGACCAATGCAACAGAAAAATCAGTAATAAGCCCACAAATATATAGCCGACTACTTTTGACAAGGACACCAGGAAGACATGGTGTTAGAAAGACTGGATATCCACATGAGGAAGGAGAAACTTGGCTTTTTTCTTGTAGCAACCAGAATCAATTCAACGCATCATTGATTTAAGCCTTAAACATAGCTGATCCATGAAGCCTTCTAGAATACCACATGTCCCGTGACTGCTCTCTAGCATCCCTTCTCCAGGCAGGGATCATCAGCCTTGAACCTCTAACTCTACCCACCCTGCATCACGTCTGAGGACCATGTATCTCACCTTATCCACTGGAGCATAGGCAATCTCCCAGGGGCCACATGCATGAAGAAAAACAACTGTTTCTCCTCTAGAAGCCATCAACTGCCTATGGCCTCTCAGTCAGGGCTAAGTCTTTGGTACCCCCTGCACCTTCCTGCAAGGAAAGTTGACTGCCTTGATCTTGTGCAAATCTTGTCCAGGCGATCACAGCTTCTAAGAATTCTTGCATGCAACTGCCATGTTGTGTTCAGAAGGCTCTTTCGTGGCCATCTTCCTCAACTTCGATCTTTCCATTTCCTCTTCCATGACGCCCACTGAACTCTGGGAGAAAGGGAGTGTGATAGAGAAGTCCTGTTTGTGGTTGACTATTTGAGAGTCACTTAGTCTCTGTCTCTCTGTGTTAACCATCACCCATGGCAAAAAGAAGCGTCTGTGATGAGGAGGGAGAACTGCAGCATTCTGTAAGGATAAATAGAACGCAGTTTGATGCTCCATCCATTTCGTGAAATGTGATTGTTTGGATATTCTTGGGCCAGGAAGTAGCACTCTTAGGAGACATGGCCTTGTGTGTGTGTGTGTGTGTGTGTGTGTGTGTGTGTGTGTGTGTGTGTGGACTCATTGGAGTATGTGCGGCTGTACTGGCTGGTTTTGTGTCAATTTGACTCAAGCTGGAGTTATCACAGAGAAAGGAGCTTTGGGTGAGGAAATGCTTCCATGAGATCCAGCTGTAAGACATTTTCTCAATTAGTGATCAAG
>NW_022196909.1:13206980-13213552 GCF_008632895.1 Mastomys coucha
CCCTTGTGGGTGGTGCCATCCCTGGGCTGGAAGTCTTGGGTTTTATAAGAAAGCAACCTGAGCAAGCCAGAGGAAGCAAGCCAGTAAGGAACATCCCTCCATGGTCTCTGCATCAGCTCCTGCTTCCTGACCTGCTTGAGTTCCAGTCCTGACTTCCTTTGGTAATAAACAGCAATGTGGAAGTAAGCTGAATAAACCCTTTCCTCCCCAACTTGCTTCTTGGTCATGATGTTTTGTCCAGTGATAGAAACCCTGACTAAGACAGTGACCTTGTTGGAGGAAGTGTTTCATGTGGGGGTGGGCAATGAGACCATCCCCCTAACCATATAGAAGTCAGTCTTCTGATTACCTTCCAATGAAGATATAGAACTCTCAGCTCCTCCTGCACCATGCCTGCAAAAACACTGCCATACCACCACCTTAATGATAATGAACCTGTAAGCCAGCCCCAATGAAATGTTGTCTTTTATAAGGGTTGCTTTGGTCATGGTGTGTGTTCACAGTTATTTCTTAGTGTAAGGGTCCATGACTCACAGAAAAATGATACCCAAGACCCAAATAGTATGTAAATACAAAGAGTGCTTTATTTCACAGAAGTCCAGCATGCTAGGGTCTCCCATTACTAACACAGAGAGACAAACAAGTGAGCTTGCAGGCCTGATTTAAAACACATTAGGGAAATTCCGGGGTAAGTGATCTTGATGTTAATCTGCTGGGTCCATCTCTAAAGACATTCCATTACTGGGATGTTGAGGCTGGAAACTTGCTGGGGAGGTCTGGAAACTGTTGCTGAGGAAGTCTGGAAACTGCTGCTTGAAGTCTGGACCCATTGCCCTTGCCTCAGGCCAGGTAGTGGGGCAGCTTCTGAGGCCTGGACTTACCCAGTTCTTGGAAAAAGATATTTAGGCCTAGTCTCCTTAAATGCCAATTTGAAGCCTGTCATGGAGTCAGCCTAGTCCTCTCATTAGGGGCTATGGCCTCCTAGCCACAGTTTCTTAGTCCAATTTACAGTACCTGGTATGAATTCTCTCCTGTGGAGTAGCCCTTACATTCAATTAAAAGACTATCGGTTATCCCCTTAACAATTATACCATTATTAAATTAAGAGTACCTTACCAAGTCAGTCATTATTATAGCTTGCAGGGTTCACAACTGGGTAGAGACCAGTCTTTCTTTCTTTTTCCTCCCCCAACGTAGCACTTTCTGGCACTATGAATGCTGATCAACAGGGAATTAGATTCTATATCAATAACAGCCTGATTTTCCATGTTCTGTGACCAACATGTACAGTCTTACTGTCAAGTTCTGGTAGGCTACCAAGACCAGTGTGACAACAACCTTATTGTCAATAGACAATAGACAACATTGTTTGGGGAATGTTTTAGACCTCTCTGACCAACAAGTCAAAAGGAAGGTATCCCACACCAAGGATGGGACTTTTTGTTTAATATCTTAATGCATTGTGGAGAATCATTAGCCCCTTGTATAGCATAACTCCCACTAAACTCTTTTTAATATGTCTATATTTGGTTTTTTAGACATCCTTAGTATCAGTTATTCTTTAATCTGTCCCCACCTCAACAATATTCTCTCATCCCTCCCCCACCTAAGCTCTTCTGTTTTTCTCAGTCCCCACTTCATGTTTAACCTGTACTCTAAAGTTCTTGCTAAAGTTTTGTGTCCCACCTGTCCTGGTCCCATTTTAGTTTCCTGGGTTCTGAGCTAAAAACACAAATCTAAACATTCCAAACTAGGATCCACATATAAGAGAGAACAAGAAGTGTTTGTCTGTCTGAGTCTAATTTACTGCTCTCAATGAAATACCAATCTTTCATTCCTTATTTTAAATTCTAAATTCTTCTCCAAATTCATAACTTTTGTCCAACCTAACATCTCCACTCAAAGGTCTGCCAGACATTTGAAACTTGTGCATCCAAGACAGAGTAAGTTCACCTCATAAGTTTATGCTCCACACCCATCTCCCTCCAATTCTCTACACCTCGGTATCCAGATGCTTAATCCAAAACTCCAGAAGACACTTTTGATTGTTTTCCTTCCCACTATTATTTGTGACTTCCATTGGAAATACTCATTTTTCTACCTTAAAATGCATCACAAACCCATGATCTCACCAGTATATCTTCTGGCACAAGCTTCAAATACAAAAATCCTCTTTTTATAGTGCGGCGGTTCCATACCTTCTTCTCTCACTTTGACGGTCCATCCTTTCTGTAGCCAGAGAGATTTCACCACAAGGAAAACTGAAGCTCTCGTTCCTTTGCTTAAAACATTTTAGGAACCACCCATTCCTCCTGAACAACCATCCAAGCTCCATCGCTCTGTGTAACCTAACCTGCTACTCTTTGACCCTCTCCGTTTGCCCACCTTCTGCTATAGGGCCCTTCTCACCTTTTCCTGAATACTATAGGCTGGTTCCCCTCTGCAGATGCAACCTTTCTTGGCTGGCCTTTCCAAATGCCCTTCTTTGCGATGAGTATAAGCTACATACCACTGTAACCTCTTCCTGGTGGAGCCTTATTACATTCTGAAATTATATTACTGATTCACCTATCTGTTAGATGGTCATCTCTGCACTGTGAAGCTATATGTGGGCAAGGTACTTAAAATACCTTCCAGAACAAGTAAGGATCCAACAAATAATTGTTGAATGAATAAGCAGGGGAAACTGAATATAAGTGTTTCTGCTTGGATGGAAGGGCATCCTGGAACTTGGAAGCCCAGGAATTATACAGTTCTGAGGAGAAAAGTTATCCCAATGGACGGGGATCCTGAGATGCAGGAGCTCAGGAACCACACAGATCTATGGGACAGTGTCCCAATAAAAGGGGATCCTGAGATGCAGGAGCTCAGGAACCACACAGATCTATGGGACAGTGTTCCAATAAAAGGGGATCCTGAGATACAGGAGCTCAGGAACCACACAGATCTATGGGTCAGTGTCCCTATGGAAGGGCATCCTGAGACACGGGAGCTCAGGAACCACACAGCTCTGAGAGGGAGTCTCCTCAGCAGAGGCATTGCAGCTCCCACAGGAGGGTCTCTCCAGTGGAGCTCAGGAGCTCAGGAGCCTCAGTCCCACTCCTTTGATTCTTCTCTTCATTGCTTCTTTCTTCCGGTCTTCTTGTCTTCTGTGGTATGCTACTCAGGGACTACATTGATGACTGGAGATAGACTGATGACTTTCTGAGAAAATCGAAAAGAAAAAAAAAAAGATTGTGAGAAATATGTTGCTAGGTAAATTGTATTTATATTCACTTGTTATCAATATCTCCATATCTTCACAGCCACCGAGCCCCAGTCTGGAACAGAGTTCATCGCCTCAGTTAGATTCCCAAGCCAGGTCACTGACTCTTACATGTTGCAGATTTTTAGTCAAAGGTTCTTGGCCAACTTTCGGGAGAGACCCCTCAATGGCAGCAGGGTGGTATGGTGTGTACACCCAGGCTTTGCTCCTGGTTGCTTTGTGAACGAAGAGGGAGGCCATCCTTCGATTCTCTCAGCTCTCCCGCTTGCCCACATGATTAAATACATGTCTGTGGCCTTTTAATATTCCGTTCATAGGAACAAGGTTATATTGCAAGAATCCTAGTGTCAAATTCTAAACTAGAATCCTTGCTGTCAAATTCAGCCCGAGGACAGCAGTAGGCCACACCAATGATTTATGATCCTTCTCCTTTATGATCTCTTTTTTTATTGGGTTTTTCTCTATGTTCTTTTAGCACATGTCTAAGAAGTAATACTCAAGGCAGAAAAATTTATTAGTGCTGTGTTGAGCACAGTGTCAGAATTTTAAGTGCAGAACCTGTTTGGTGAAATACACCGCTGTGTTGCTTCACATTTTCTTTTCTTGGGATACTGGACTAAGAGATGCAGACTGTATGGGAAGAGCAGGAGGCTACTAGTGGCCATTGGATAATAGGCATTCGCGTAGCCAGTGTAAGAGTGTCATCCATGGCACGAATCAATTGACTCTCCCTCTTACAGGGCCACATATAATACATGCTGGTCTATCATCCTATCTGTCCACCCAGCCAACTTGCAACATAAAAACAAAATCAGATTTCATTGTAACTTGACAAATGAGGAGACAAACCTCAGAGAGTTAGGTAAGTGGCCCAAAGACTCAGAACTCATAATCGACTGTGTAGGACTCAGAAAGGGTCTCTGGCTCATCACCCAATGCTCCCCCCATGCTGCCTCACTGTCCAGAGCATGGCAAAGAGCATTCTGAAAAGCCCGAGTCGAGTCGTGGAAAGCATACAAGCATAAGAAACAATAAGAATAAATGTGTGCCAGGGGCTGATTGGGTGCCATGCTCTGCTCACTGGCTACCCACGGACAGTCAGGTGCAAGACTGAACCTCAGGATGAGCCACGCATCTTCTACTCTTTGTCTCAGACACTTTAAAGAAGATGTCAAAGAGAACGTTATTGTCAGAACTCGGTGGTTAGCTCTTGGCCTCAGGGAATCCTGACATTCCAGGGTGTCTCATTGTCCCTGGCACTACCCTCTCTGCCTCCACTGTGGAAGCTAACCGTATTTCAAGCTAGGATCCCACGTAACACTGGATGTGGTTCACACAGTGCTGGGCGTGGCCTCGCATACCCACTGCTCCCGCCGTCAGTTAAGGTGTCTGCCTTATGACACTGTACCTGTTACCCCTATTAAACTGAGTGACCACGCAGGAGGAGATCATAGGTATGTGCATCAGGCAAGACAGTTGGGGCAACAGAAACGGAATCAAGGTTGGTAGAACGGGCAGCAGGAATCAGGTGTCTTTGTGAACATGATGGACAGAGGGTTGAGAGGGGCAATGGTCAACAGTGGAACCTACTGGGGTCCAGGGAGGCAGTGTGCATAGCTTGGGAAGGGCAGTCCTTTATAAATGAGAATCAGCAAGCGCAGATGACAGGCACCCAGACGAGGGTGGATAGGGATGGTGGCGCAATCCAGGGCAGCAGCCAAGACTGAATCTAGGGTTCTAGATGTGAAGGTATGAGCTACACTCATTGCACCATTAGCAGGCTTGCTGACCCTAAGCCACACACAGGTAACACCATCTCTGAGACATTCATACTAACACTTGGGTTTGTGTGCTTGCTTTGTTTTTTTGTCTCGTTTCATTTTGTTCTTTTCTGAAGCCCCTTTCCTTCCACACAGAGTCTCCTTTACAGGCTGAGAACCTCTAGTCTCTAACTAAAATTCACCAGCTGGTACACTTTCCAGTAGTCTCAGCACCTGGGGCTGCATGTGGCATAGCTGCACAGGTTGGACAACCCGAAGGCAGGCTGACTCTCACATGCCACAGAGATGCTGTTAACGCAGGAGCAGAGCCAGCAGAGACTAGGATCAGGAAGCCAAGAGCCTATCCTCCCAGAAACACACCCGAACTTGATCAACTTCCCGGGGGCATAGGAATAGTCAGAGGTTTGCAGTGAGAAAGCAAGCGGTGAATCAAGACGCAGGGCAGCTTAAATAAACACTCAACCCACTGACTGACCCAAGCTCTAAAGGAAGAAGCCTCAGAGAGCATTTGACACAGAGTCCAAAAGAGCAGGACACCTCCCAGCCTTGACTGGGTTAGAAGCTGGCCCCAGAGGGATTTGATGATTCTATTACATACTTTGCCTCTAGCTTAATGATAAGCCAGGCCTCCCCAAGCCTGAATGCCACAAGCTCTGAATGTTACCATTATATGAATCCCAATATATTTTGTTATTGTTTGAGACCTAAGTCTTCTGCCTACCTCATCTTGTGAAATATTGGTCTTATGGGCTATTCCCAACTCATGGGCTATTCCTCCTAGACTTGGGGTCTCTGTGGACTAGGGAATCTTGTCCGACTCTCCTATGAAGCATCAATGACTCCACATCCACAGGAGCAGTGCAGGACTCTCCTATGAAGCGTCAATGACTCCACATCCACAGGAGCGGTGCAGCACAGGGCTTCTGGCCCACCCCTCCTGCTTCCATTCCTACCACCTTGGTTCTTAGATATGTTCCTCTAACAATCTCAACCATATGGAAGTCTAACACCCCAGAAGGTAGTTCTGTGAAAAGAAATTTTAGTTTAGTTTGGCTCAAATAATCTGGTTTAAAACATACTTTTTAAAAATAGAACAAACTTTTAATTCTTTAAAAAAAAAAGTGGTGCTTTGTTTGATGCCGTTAAAACATATTTGGTCCCTGGATTTTGTAGAAGACTCTGTACATATTTTAAGGTGAAGATTCTATGAAAAGAGAAGTGAGTTCAAGGACCCCAATAGTGTAGCCATTAAGGACAATTAATAAATAGAACTTCATGAAGCTTAAAGGTTTCTGTAGAGCAAGGGACACCATCATTGAACAAAATAGTAGCCTGAAGAACGGGTGTGTGTGTGTGTGGGTGTCTTTATTACACATCTTACAGAGAGATAGTATATAGGATATAAAAAGTGAAAAAAAGAAATGAAAAAAAAAGTGAACATCAAGAAAATAAACCTAAGCTGGGCAGTGGTGGCGCACGCCTTTAATCCCAGCTCTTGGGAGGCAGAGGCAGGTGGATTTCTGAGT
>NW_022196909.1:13213805-13214762 GCF_008632895.1 Mastomys coucha
GAAGAAAGGAAGAAAGAAAGAAAGAAAGAAAGAAAGAAAGAAAGAAAGAAAGAAAGAAAGAAAGAGAAGGGAAGGAAAGGAAAGGGAAGAAAAGAAGAGAAAAGAAAAGAAAAGAAAAGAAAAGAAAAGAAAAAAGAGAAGAAGGAAAGGAAAGAAACCTGAGCGAGTAGGACTGGAGCAAGAGGGAGAAGGGAAGGGGGAGGGAAATAAAAGAAAATAAACTGACTAAAAGTGGGTATAAAACTAAACAGAGAATACTAAAGAAAAAAGAAAAGAAAAGAAAAGAAACACAGATGGCCAAAGACACTTTTATTTTTCCTATATCAGTTTTATTTAAAACACAAATAAGTATTTCTCTTTCATTAATGGCAAATGGTTCAAGTAATGTTGAACACAAATCATTGACTAATACAAACCAGAACCTCCCACCTCTTCTTTGGAGAAGGGCTATATCATACAACATTCTGTCAGCTGAAGATGGATTGGTACTAGTGTCTATACAGAAACTTCAAGTCATCTTTGCACGTACAGAATCATCTAGATCTCCCCAGAGTGAACTGGCAGTCCTGTGGCTTTCTTCCTTTTCCACATTCCCAGCAAGGCTACACGACCTTCAACTCTTGAGGAGCCACTTACAACAGCAGTTCCTTAGGAGTGACGGGTGATCCAGGATTTCCCTATGAGAAACAGACTGGCCACCCACAGAAAGTATCACAATGAACATGTCTTCCCTCCTTCCAATTCTGCAGTGTCTCCTTTCAAGATTGTTGTCCTCATCAGACTTGTCCCTTCACAAGTCTAAACCTCGAGGTGATATGAAGAAGACCAACATTAAGAAAAGAAAACTCAACCCAGAAATGAAGAAACTGGAGGCATCCAATACACCCCAGAGCATCTTGCCATCCCTAGGACAGTACAGCCCAGTGGACTGCTACAGTCTGTAGATCAATACTGAGC
>NW_022196909.1:13214808-13226335 GCF_008632895.1 Mastomys coucha
CCTAGGACAGTACAGCCCAGTGGACTGCTACAGTCTGTAGATCAATACTGAGCATCTTGCCATCCCTATGACAGTACAGCCCAGTGGACTGCTACAGTCTGTAGATCAATACTGGCAGCTTGAGGGTCCCCCCCCTCCTCCCAAGGTTAAAGCACATCAAATAAATACTAGGCAAGGAGTTTCCAGGGAAAGTTAGAAATTAAAAAAAATATATACCAATTTTTCTGTGATAATTCAATGCCACTAAGAAAAGAAAAGAAACACAGATGGCCAAAGACACTTTTATTTTGAAGGAAGGAAGGAAGAAAGAGAGAGAGAGAAAGAGAGAGAGGGGGGGGAGAGAGAGAGAAAGAGAGAGAGAAGGGAAGGGAAGGGAAGAGAAGGAAAGGAAAGGAAATGAAAGGAAAGAAAAGGAAAGGAAAGAAACATTGTATTGAAGGGACAATTTTCATACTACAGAAAGAATTTCCTTAGTCATGTCACCAAATCTTATAAAGAATCCAGGGAATCCCAGAAATAGAAAATTAGTTTCAGGTGACCCCTCAGGCACTTTAAAGCCTTTAAAAAAAATTACAGTAAAAATAAATTAGGTATTGCTCTTCAGAGGTTTATGGAGCAGCTAACACAACAGGACCAGGTCCAGAGTTAAGTCCATATGTCAGGTTCTCAAGCTGCCCGGCCCTCTTTAAAGCTTAGACGAATCTCCAAATACCTTTAATAAGACATACAATTTAACATAGAGTGAGTGAGTCTTTTGTTTAGTGGTACCACAATGATTAGTAGCTGTCTTCATTTTTAAACTCTGATAAAATTAAGACAATACATAAATAAATACAGTAAGGGAAGCTAGCCCACACTGACAAACACCTCAAAGGACTACTTTATGAATCATCTTTTTTTTTGGTGTGTTATCAATGTTAGTTTCTGGGGCTTCCAATTATTTCCCCAGCTTCTGTGCAAGTCTTTGCTTTAATGCGGGTTCACCGTCACCACCTACTGAAAGTTTTCGTTTTCCCATTCTCTCAGTAAGACTCAGTCTAACCAAGGGCTCTTCTAATTTGCCTGATAGAGTCATGGTCCCCACCGCAGCCCGAACATTATCCTTCTCAGGGGCCTGGATTGGGCTGAGGTTGACATAAAACCCTGGAAACTCAGGAGGAGTCACCTTGCTTCTTGGGTTTTTTTTCCTTCATTTTCTTTGATTTAAATTCCTCAAGAGTTTTTATTCCAAAATTCAAACGCTCACCTTGCTTTAAACTGACTCCAGGTTTGTGGACAGAAGCCACTCGTGATCCATTATGGACATCAGGAGTTGGTTGCAGGGCAGATGTCGGACTTTCATCCTCCTCTTCAGGTGACTGATCATCATCATCTTCATCATCATCGGCAACATTGATTACAACAGGCGGATGTGTGGGGATGGGAACGTTCTCCAAACTCTCTACTTTCGCTGCACTCTGCAGCAGAGGGGAGGGGCTAGACCGAATTGACAAATTGTTCAATTGAACCCTGAGCTGGCTCACCTTTACTTCTTCTTCTTGTGACTCGGGCACGGTGGGTAACACAGTTTTGCTTGGAGGGAGGGACACTCCGTCAATATAACGACTTCTGCTGTGATGGAAAGCACAATTTAGTTTTCGACATCCCATTGGCTGATTTTCCCAGTAACAAGGAATCTCACTTCGTTTTTTGTCAATTTCCATGTGGCGAAATCTGCACACCCTTCGGAAACAGCGACCTTCTTGCCATAGCACGCAAACAGTCTCATTTCCTAGTGCCGCCTCGCAGTGACGGAATGGGCAGCTGTCACCTTTGGTGCATGTAGAATAGAAATAAAAGTAGCAGTCTTTTCCCCGATTAGGCATATTGGGTAAATTCTCAGACCAAAAATGGCTTCCGGGAACAAGCCACTGCTTCCTTGAGGTGAAGACCAGCTCCAACTACTCTTGAAACAGACTTAACTCTCTTCCAGTGACAACTCAACCACAGAAATTGTCCGTAATCATTAGCTGGTTGCTCTCAACAGGGACATCTGTGTCTTCACTCGGTTCCAAGCTATTATGCTTTTTACTCACACTTAATACCAGTCAATTTTCAGGGATTTTTTTTGAGGGCAGGGAATATCCCCAAACCAATGACAGTGTCTCCAACTCCTGCATGCTGCCACGTCTTTCTCTTCAGTCAACCGCCATGCTCACATCAGCCGAGCCAGCAGAAACCCAAGACTTCCAGCATCTGAAAAAGTGTTCACCACCTAGTCATGAGAGAAACGCAAATTAAAGCTAGTTTGAGATTTCATTGTTACCCCAGTGAGAAGGGCCAAGATCAATAACACAAAGGACAGCCAGTAATGGTAAGGATACAGAGAAAGAAGAGTCATTGCTGGTGAGACTTGAGAATGGGACTGCCACTCTGGAAATCAGTGGGGGGGAGGGCCTCAAAAAGCTGAAAATTGATCTACCCCAAGATCTAGCTAGACCACTCTTAGGCACCTCCATCCTACTCCAGAGTCACTTTCTCATCAGTCTTCAGTGCTGTTCTCTTCCTGATAATCAGAAGCTAGAAACAGACTAGCTGTCCATCAGCTGGTGACGGATAATGAAAATCTGGCACATTTACACGGTGGAACAGTTTTGGGCTGTTAAAGAAATGAAATTTGTAGGTAAAAGGACAACGGAGCTAGAAACAAGTCAGTTAGAGCGACCCAAAACCCAGACCCCAAAAGATACATGTTGCATGTTTTCTCTTATATGGGGATGTTAGCTTTTGAACTTTAGGGGTGTGCATCTCATTTAGAATATCTACAGAGCTTAGGAAGCTAGTAAAGGACCCGGGGGGAGGAGAGGTTCTCCCAAGGGAGGGAAAATAGAATATAGTGGTATACAGGATAGAAAGGAAGCTCTAACAGTAGTATTAAGTGGAGAAGAGGATGGGAGGGCAGAGTGGAGAGGCAACGCTAACACTAAAGGCCTTCTAAGAGCCATTTGGAAACCTACTGCCACAGGAACTCCCTAACATACACACATATATAAAAGGAATGTTAATGCATTTACCATATCATGAGGGAGAGAATGGCCCAACTAGACATCATATATTACCAAGTAACCCTCCCCCAGGACCAGGAGTGGGTTACGTTTTGTCAACTCACTGGTCAAAGGGGTTCTCATAGATCCCTCAAACATTACAAACTACTGCCAATGCTATTGGGTACCCTCTACAACATGAAGAAACGGAGCTGGTGCCAAACTAGAAGGCAGTTCAGCCCAGCTGGCTAGAGTTTGTAGGGCCGGAAGGGACTCTACTTGATACCATAAGAGAACGCCATCAATATTCACACCCGACTACAGACCCTGGAACTACAATAGCAACCTGCCTGTAAGCTATAGTGGTGCAATAGGAACTCAAGTGTTTACGGGGGTAATCAACTGCTTTACTTTTTTTATTGGATAAGGCCCACACCATGAGATAAAAGTCTTAACAGACAGTGTTAGAGGATGAGACCCGAGACTAGAGGAGTCATGAACCCTAAGAGGAAACCTAGTCCCTATAAAAAGAACGCAGCAACAAAATGACTCCTAATGACATATCACTACACCCACAGGTCGGTGCCTTGCTCAACCCACATCAGAGACACTTCTTGCAGCAGATTGTAATTAACACAGAGACCAATGGGTATACAATGTGCAGAGAGGGAGAGACCTGGGAACATTCAGCCCTAAATGGGATGCCTTCATCACACCCTCAGGGATCCATGTGGACGTGGACTTAGAATGATTGGAAGAACCAGAAATGGCGATCACGCCAAGAAAATAGAGTTTTCCAGACACAACAGAGCTGCTGCGCATATGTCCTACATCCACAAGACAAGCACAAGGTCAAGCAAGGCCAATCTCAGGAGAGAGAAAGACAAAGTGCCACTCCAAATCAAGAAGATAGTTCTGGGCCGGGCGGTGGTGGCGCACGCCTTTAATCCCAGCACTTGGGAGGCAGAGGCAGGTGGATTTCTGAGTTCGAAGCCAGCCTGGTCTACAGAGTGAGTTCCAGGACAGCCAGGGATACACAGAGAGACCGTGTCTCAAAAAATCAAACAACAACAACAAAAAAAAAAAAAAAAAAAAAAAAAAAAAAAAAAAAAAAAAAAAAAAAAAAAACAAAGAAAAAAGAAAAAAAAACAGAAGATAGTTCTGTACATTCTTTTTTCTTTTTTTGGTTTTTTGAGACAGGGTTTCTCTGTGTAGCCCTGGCTGTCCTGGAACTCACTCTGTAGACCAAGCTGGCCTTGAACTCAGAAATCTGCCTGCCTCTGCCTCCCAAATCCCGGGATTAAAGGCGTGCGCCACCACCGCCTGGCTGGCTAAGAAGATAGTTCTAAACGATACCTTAGAGGAAAGGATCAATAAGAGTGCTTCAAAATCCAGTGACACTGGTACCCACTCTCTAAGGTAGGCATTGTGCTCAGGAGTAGTTGGCCAGCATAAAACGGACTCCATAATTTTGTGTGCCTTTTTTTGTTTGGTTGGTTATGTTGGTGTGTGTGTATGTGTGTGTGTGTGTGTGTGTGTGTGTGTGTGTGTGTGTGTGTGTGTGAAAGAAAATATGTAAAGTTAGATGGTGAGTAGGGGTATATGGGAGGATTGGGGAAAGGAGAAAGAATATGATTCAAATATATTACATGGAAATTTTTTAAATTAATAAATATTTTTAATTAGATATTTTCTTTATTTACATTTTGAGTGATATCCCCTAGTAAATAAATTTTCAAAAGACTTGAAGATGAAGTGATCCCACCTCTGCCTGGAAGAAGATGGGCTGGGGAAGGGGATTTAAGGGGAGATGGGATTCAGGAGAGGCACGAATTGGTGCAGAAGGGGCCTGGGGCCTCCAACCCTGCATGTGTCTGGGTGATGGCGGTGCAGAGGGCATACCACACCTTATGTAGCATCTCCTATTAAAGCATTGAAATAAATAGTAAAGAGGATATAAGGCAAGCAGAGGTGAGACGCTGCTCCATAATGAACCATGCCCCTAGAAATAGGAAGAATAACCAAGAGCAACTGCCATCTGACATAACCTCTGAGCCTCCCACAGACCCTGGTTGGGTAGCTGGACCCTGACCACCTCTACCCTGGACTGCAGTACCCTGCTTCAGGGGAGCCCTCCTGGCTGGGGACAAGAGTTGTACAATGGCCATGTCCTCACAGTCCTCCTGACTGACAATACCTATACACCCATCTCCTTTAACCTTCGAGCTTCAGAAAATCAACTGCAGGACTGAGTTATTCACCAAAATACCATAAAAACAGTCTCTAGGCCACATACTGAAGTTCTTCTCCACTGAAATATCTTAAGCCACAGTTCAGATCACTCTCAGCAACAAGGTCTTCCATATTCCTACTAGGATAGCCCATTAAGTCCCCACATAAAGCATTCCACTGCTTTCCAAATCCAAAATCCTAAAATGCACATTCTTCCAAACAAAACATGGTCAAGGCCTATCACAGCAATACAGTCTCTGGTACCAACTTCTGTCTTAGTTAGGGTTTGAATGTTGTGAACAGACACCATGACCAAAGCAACTCTTATAAAGACAACATTTCATTGGGGTTGACTTACAGGTTCAGAGGTTCAGTCCATTTTCATCACGGTGAGCATGGTGTAGGAGGAGCTGAGACTTCTGTATCTTGTTCCAAAGGCAAACAGAAGAAGAATGGCTTCCAGGGAGCTAGGATCTCAGGGTCTAAAAACCACACCCACAATGACACACTTCCTTCAACAAGGCCACACCTACTCCAACAAGGCCACAGCTCCTAATAGTGCCACTCCTTGTGCCAAGCATAAAGAAACCATCACATTACACTCTCAGGCCTCAATTAGCTTGGTCAAACACATGAGACCATGGGGGCCATAACCAGCCACAGTATAATAAAAAGTTCATTTAGTTCAACTTCCAAAGTCCCTATACTCAACAGCAGTCTCAACAATGTTCAAAGTCTCTTCTGAAATTCATCCAATCTCTAAACAGTAATCCCTAAAGCAAGACAGGAAATCAGCAGGGCGGTGGTGGCGCACACCTTTAATCCCAGCACTTGGGAGGCAGAGGCAGGCGGATTTCTGAGTTCGAGGCCAGCCTGGTCTACAGAGTGAGTTCCAGGACAGCCAAGGCTACAGAGAAACCCTGTCTCGAAAAAACAACAACAACAACAAAAAGCAAGACAGGAAACCAGCTGGGCAGTCTCCAAACTCTGCATCTCCATGTCTGATGTCAAAATGATCTTCAGATCTCCAACTCCCTTTTCATCTTTGTTGACTACAACACACTTCTTTCTCCTGAGCTGGTTTCACTCCCTGTAAGCAGATTGCCCAGGGCTCTGGCATCTTAAATATCTTAGGGTCTCCAAAGCAACTTCAACATTACAGATTTCTCTTCTGGCCATGAACTCAAGAGACCTGCTTGCTTCACTCTCCTGGAATTAAAGGCTAGCACTACCATGCCTGGATCTAAACTTCGCTGGGTGGGATCTTGCCCCAAGGTCACCACTTCCTTGATTCAACTTAGTATACCTTAGACCACTAGATTCAGCTACTTTCCACTTCCCGGTGCCCCTTCAATACTCCAACCACATATTTTATATTTTTCCTTTCTAAGCTTGCTACACTTGTTCAAAGTGCTCTTCACGAGGCTTAACCAGAGAAAATGTCTCTGCTGGACTCTTTTGAGACTTTCTTCCATCAATGCAATTAATTTAAGTCTCTTTACCTTAGCCTTAGGTAGACTCTTCAGACAAGGGAAAAAAGTAGCCACATTCTTCACCAAAATACCATAAAAACAATCTCTAGGCCATATACTGAAGTTCTTCTCCACTGAAATCCCTTAGGCCACGTCTCCACAGTTCAGATCACTCTCAGCAACAAGGTCTTCCATATTCCTACTAGGATAGCCCATTAAGCCCCCACATAAAGCATTCCACTGCTTTCCAAATCCAAAATCCTAAAATGCACATTCTTCCAAACAAAACATGGTCAAGGCCTATCACAGCAATACTCCAGTCTCTGGTACCGACTTCTGTCTCAGTTAGGGTTTGAATGTTGTGAATAGATACCATGACCAAGGCAACTCTTATAAAGACAACATTTCATTGGGGTTGACTTACAGGTTCAGAGGTTCAGTCCATTATCATCAGGGTGGGAACATGCCATAGGAGGAGCTGAGACTTCTATATCTTGTTCCAAAGGCAAACAGAAGAAGAATGGCTTCCAGGGAGCTAAGATCTCAGCGTCTAAAAACCACACCCACAATGACACACTTCCTCCAGCAAGGCCACACCTCCTAATAGTGCCACTCCCTGAACCAAGAGTATTCAGCCTACTACAATTCCTTTATACTTTCTCAGTTACTCCATTTTTTTTTGTTGTTGTTGTTGTTTTTGTTTTTGTTTTTTCAATACAGGGTTTCTCTGTATAGCCCTGGCTGTCCTGGAACTCACTCTGTAGACCAGGCTGGCTTCGAACTCAGAAATCCACCTGCCTCTGCCTCCCAAGTGCTGGGATTAAAGGCGTGTGCCACCATTGCCCAGCAGTTACTCCATGTTATAATAACTCATGTCTGAAGATTTGGAGCTAGAAACTGCAGATGAAGAAGAATATGAGGTGTTTACCTTCCTGGGTCTAAGTTGCCTCACTCAAGATAATTTTTTCTGGTTTCATCTCTTTCCTTGCAAATTTCCTGATTTCATTTTTCTTTAAAAGGTGAATATTGCTGGGCGGTGGTGGCACACCCTTTTAATCTCAGCACTTGGGAGGCAGAGGAGGGCAGCTGTCTGAGTTCGAGGCCAGCCTGGTCTACAGAGTGAGTTCCAGGACAGCCAGGGCTATACAGAGAAACCCTGTCTTGAAAAACCAAAAAAAAAAAAAAAAAAGGTGAATATTATTCCATTGTAAATTTACTTCATTTTCATCATCCCTTGATCTGTTGAAGGACATTAGATTGTTTTCATTTCTTGGCTCATGTGAAATAGGGTGATTCGGACCATATCTGTGGAGAAGGATGTTGAGTCCTTTAGGCATATGCTAAGGGGTGGTATACCTGGGCCATAGGCTAGGTTTCGTTTTATTTTTTTGAGGATTCTTAGTACTTGTTTCCGGGGTGTCTGCCCCGGTTCGCATCCCAGCAACAGTGACTGAGCAGTGCTTACTCCACTGCCTCCTTCCCTTGCATTTGTTGTCAGGTGTTCTGTTGATCTCCTTCGTTCTGATGGGGGTGAGATTCCTCCCATAAGCTGTGCTTTCTTTGTGTCTAAAATGTGAACGAATGGCAGTAGCACCTACTCTATAGAGTTTCCCATGGCATTCCATAAAGTAACCTCAGCCAACACTGCTCTTCCCCTTTAAGCTCTGTGTGGCATACCTGAACATCAGCTTCAGCACACAGATTCAGTAGCCGGATCTGGGGCAGCCACTTTGTAGCCTGAAAGCACACCAAAAAAAAATTACAGCGACAAATTATCACTGAATCTATACTCTAAAGCCACTGTTTGGTTCTGTATGAGGAGGAGATCTGTTTGTTAAAGACTCTGAGCTGGGTCTCCTGTAGTTAGTTGTAGTTAGTTATGGTTACCCTTTTGGCCTTGCCTACAGAAACCCAAGCTGCTCAGTGAAAGAAAAAAAACCCTCCACTGAAAGAAACAAATTGAAGAATTTATGATGCGCATGTATTGACATCCGTGGTGTGTGTGTATCTGTCTGCCTGTCTGTCTGTATAACTGTGTGTAGTGGTTATCCCTTGTTGTAAACTTGACTACATCTGGAATGAGCTACAATCCAGAATTGGAGGGCTCACTTGTGATCCAGATCTTGAGGCTGGAAGATACAAGTATCTGACCTGGATCTTGGCATGGAAGTCTTGAGGCATAGAGACTATGAAAAGCTTAGGCCCAGGCAAGGTAGTACACACCTTTAATCCCAGGAGATGAAGGCAAGGAGATCTCCGAGTTTAAGGTCAGCTCTGGGATAAAACA
This sequence comes from Mastomys coucha, assembly GCF_008632895.1. Taxonomy (NCBI): domain Eukaryota; kingdom Metazoa; phylum Chordata; class Mammalia; order Rodentia; family Muridae; genus Mastomys; species Mastomys coucha. Next base: position 13,223,823 of record NW_022196909.1, read on the forward strand.
AGACCCAGATCCAGGCATGGTGGTACACACCTTTAATCTGGGCCACATCTGCTGGAGACTTACATAAGGACACTGGAAGAAGGAAGATTCGTTCTTCTTCACCTGTTTGCATTTCCTTGCCAGCACATCCGTTGGAACCTACTTGTACAGAAGACCAGCCGAAACAACTAGCCTCGTGGGACTGAGCTACTACTAGATCCTTGGACTTCCCATCCTCAGCTGTCCATTGTTGGGCTCTTTGGACTACAGACTGTAAGCCATCACAACAAACTCCCTTAATATATAGAGACATTCTGTAAGTTCTGTGACTCTAAAAATCCCTAACATAGTGTGTGTCTGTTTGTGTGTCTGTGTGTGTGTGCGTGCCTGTCTGTGTATCTGTGTGTCTGTGTCTCTGTGTGTGTCTGTGTATCTGAGTGCGTATCTGTGTTTGTATGTCTGTGTGTGTGTGTGTGTGTGTGTGTGTGTCTGTGTGCCTGTGTATCTGTATGTCTTTGTATCTGTGTGTGTCTGTGTCTCTGTGTGTGTCTGTGTGTGTGTGTGTGTGTGTGTGTGTGTGTGTGCACGCTCAGGCCCACATGAAAGTTCAAGCTGATTGTTCTTAAGCCAATTTTGTAACTAGCTATTGGGTAAGATCACTCAGGATTTTTCTTCCTTGCACATAAGGAGGTAGAGTGCAGCAGGTGCTTCTGGCTGCCTAGCTGTGATGTGGGGCCCTCTGCCACCATACCACACCTTCTGCGTACTAGTTTCCTAAGCTGGAGGAGGAGTTCTTGCTGGTTGGAGGAGCAGTCACAGCAAAAGTAGGCACTGCTGGTGTGACCCATCTTGTTAAGAGGCCTGGGGATTCTGGGAAGGGGAAGGGAAACCCAGGTACAGGGCAAGGGGTGAAGGCTAAAAATCAGGAAATATTCAAAGTCTGACTTGTAATCTGAAGCCAGATCAAAAGCTCTGGAGTGGGTGGCTCACACCACCCTTCCCAGCCCCTGGGGACATACAAGCCCAGTTGGAAGACCTCCAGGTCTCCCTCGGAGCCTGAGGACCTGCAGACACAAGTCAGTGGGGGGAGGGCATTAGGGGGGAGGAATTGTGGGAGCCCAGCCTCCAGAGAAATGGTTGGCATAAGCTGGGGGAGGGCAACACATACCAGCAGGTGGACACGGGGAGAAGAGGCCGCCAGGAAGGGAGAGGACAAGAGGAAAGGGTCTGGTCCCCCCTCTCCAGGCCACTCAGAAGTCTCCCTCTGCCCGGTGTGTGCCCTGGCACCCAGGCAGTGTGGGTGGGTGGGCTGTCTGTGGTTGGCAGTGGCTATGCCTGCACAGGTGGTCGCCCTGAGGCACACAAAGGCAAGAGGCTGCCAACAGCCTCCACCTCCGCACCACCCCAGGATCCGGGATCCGAGGGCTTCTAGAGAGAAGTAGTTACTCCTTTTGCATGAGAGGGGGCGATGTAAGGAAAGCTTTGCTATGAGATAGTGGGAGGTTAGAGCGGATCGCAACTCTTTCTACAGGCCTTGGGTTCCTCATCTAGACATGGCAAAGTACTCCCAGTTGAACAGAGGTTGTGGGTGCAGGAGTTGGGGTGTCAGGAGCTCCCTAGGATGGGAAAACCTTTGGTTTTGATCTGAGTGGTAAGGGGCACATGCAGGAGCAAACTGTACCAGCTGTTTGGTGAGGCTAAGTACTTTATCATGTGTGGACAAGGCCTACCAGAGAAGTGGCTGGGCCAGGCCCATCCAGTGGGGACTGCCTGACAGACCAGGGCTAGTTACTTACTAGACACATCAATTGCACCCTGTTCCTTCTCTTGTCAATACTGAAGGTTGGACTGGGTCTGACCCCAGTTGGGATAAAGGGAGTAATTCTTATCCTGTCTCCTATGAACCCCAAAGTCTCATTGGAGAAAGAGCTACCCATGGAGAGAGAGAGAAAGAGAGAGAGAGAGAGAGAGAGAGAGAGAGAGAGAGAGAGAGAGAGAAACACATTCCCCAATAACACACTCCCTATCAGACAGTGAGCAGGGGGCTCTCTATGGCTTACACAGAGATGGAGTGCGTACAAGGGTCCCCACCTGGACTTGATCATTCCACCTCCCCGATAATCCGGGCATCCTGGCCACGAGACTGTCAACAGAGCTGAATATTCAGGCCTCTTGAGGAAGGAGAAGCAGGCTCGGTGAGGGTGGGTATCGACCCTGAGAGCCTGCACTCAGACAGCCCCCAATGCTAGGACTGTATAGCCAGCTGCAATTTGGTCCTGTCCAGGGTGAAGAAAACCTCTTTCAGCTTCAACCAGAGGAAAAGTAAGTCTGTATATTCCACAAACCTGCTCATGATTATAGCTCTTCAGGATCCCCACCATCAGAACTTATAGAAGTACCTTGGGAGAAAATTCATAGCAATCTAATCCCCAGGAATGGAGAAATGTTTCTAAGTCACTGCTTTGTGTTGCATTTGAGCCCTGAGAAGCTTCACACTTTGTGTGAGCGCAAGCAGGGATTTCTAGCCAAGGCCT
>NW_022196909.1:13226377-13235665 GCF_008632895.1 Mastomys coucha
CCCCCCCCCCGCCCCCTCCAATGTCCTGCAGGACTGGGAGCTCACTGCACAATTAGGTTGCCCATAAGCCCAGCAAACAAGCAAACCCTGTAGAAGTGAGCAAGACCTTTGGCAGGTGAAATTAAGCAATAGTATAGGACTATAAGGTAACTGGCCTGTGTTTGATAGCCGCTTGGCTCTCCATGCGCTTATACCCAGGAATGAATTGAAAATTTCCCAATAACTTGGAATTGTGTGCATGTGTGTGTGTGTGTGTGTGTGTGTCTGTGTGTGTGTGTGCGTGTGTATAAATAAATGCACTCAAAAAATCAATTTGCATTGCATATTTCCAAGTAGGGATCTATACATAGCCTAAACTACCACCTCACTAGGCCTTTGTATCCTCATCTTGGGCATGAAACCATGGGCTCAGTGTCTCTAAGATCACCAGTGACGGTGATCTGCTGGGACTGCCTCAGTAGGACCACTGGAGCCCCAAGGAAACTGAGCTACAAAAGGAAGCCACATCCTTTGAATTTAGGTTCCAAGGTTACGGCTGACTGAGGCTGACTGAGGCTCCTAAGGCTTTAGGATACTCAAAGACAGAAACAAAGAAAGTGAGCTCCAGGAGACTGATGGAGCAAGCAGGCTTCCAGATGTCTGCAAGAGCCTGATTGTGTAATGATTGTGTAATCAATCACCGTCTATGCCACAGCAAGACAGGATGATTGCCTCGAAACTGAGAAGATCTGTGTGTGTGTATGTGTGTGTGTGTGTGTGTGTGCGCGCGCGCGCGCGCATGTGTGTGTGATTTCCTCCTATAGAAACCTTCAGTATATTAAACAGAGATAAGACAACAGGATATTTTAAGACAGGATGCTAAGGGAGAGATGAAATAGCAGGGAGTTCTAAGAGGACGTGAAGCATTCCTATCCTGCAGGGCTGTTCTGTAAGGACAGGATGTAAACAACACGATGGCTTCAGAAAGTTCCCCCAGCTGACCAGATTCACTACCTACCTGTGGTGGATTGAATGAAAATGGCCCCATAGGCCTACAGGGAGTGGGCACAGCCTTGTTGGAGTAGGTGCCTAGGCTTTGGAGGACGTGTGTCACTGGAGGGAGGCAGGTTTGGAGGTCTCAGAAGCTCAAGCCAGGCCTGGTAGTTCACTGTCTCTTCCTGCTGCCTGGGGATCCAGATGTAGAACTCTCAGCTCCTTCTCCAGCACCATGTCTGCTGGGATGCTGTCATGTTTCCCATCATGATGATAATGGGCTGAACCTCTGAACCTGTAAGCCAACCCCAATTAAATGTTGTCCTTTATAAGAGTTGGCCTTGGTCATGGTGTCTCTTCATGACAATGAAACCTTAGCTACCTACAGCCTGTGCAGCCTGCCCAGGTTTCCAGCCATCATGAACTGTCACTCACATAGAGGGCTTTTTGGTAATGCAGCTTTGAGTAATTAACCCCAGTAAAATAGACTGGCTCACCAGGTTGAACTTTCGTGGCATCCTTCCTTTGGTCTCTTGTTGAATCCCTATCTGAAGTGCATAGACCTAGTCAAACTATCATACAGCAGTGTGCATACATACACATGTATGTACGTTTGTATGTATGCATGTGTGTATATGAGTGTGTATATTTGTATGTATGTATTAGGTGTACATTTGGTGTATTCATGTTTGGTGTATTTGTGTATGTGTATTGTGTAGTTGTGTGTAGTATGTATAGTATGTGTGTGTTTGTGCATGTGTGTGTCTGCATGTATGTTGCAGCTCCTATCTGAGCAGTAGACTTTTAAATTTAAATTATTTTATTGATTGGACTAGAGGGATGGCTCAGCAGTTGAGAGCACTGACTGCTCTTCCAGAGGTCCTGAGTTCAAATCCCAGCAACCACATGGTGGCTCACAACCATCTGTAATGGGTATCTGACGCCCTCTTCTGGTGTGTCTGAAGACAACGACAGTGTACTCACATACATGAAATAAATAAATAAATCTTTATTCTATTTACATTCCAGTCATTGCCTCCTCCTCAGTCCCCCCTCCCACAGTTCCTCATCCCATTCCTCCTCCCCTTTGCCTCCAAACAGGGGCTTCCCCACACACCAGGCTTCACCCTTCCTTGGGGCCTCAAGTCTCTCCAGGATTGGGTGCATCTTCTCCCACTGAAGCCAGACCAGGCAGGCAGACCTCTGATACGTATGTGCCAGGGGCCTTGGACCAACCCGTGTATGCTCCTGATTGGTGGCTCACTCTCTGGGAGCTCCCTGGGGTCTGGGTTAGTGGAGACTGCTGGTTATCCTATGGAGTTGCTCTCCTTCACTTGAGGCCCTGTCGCCTCTACTGAAGGTAGACTCTTCTAGTTCCCTCTCCCCAGTGTTGGGTATTTTGGCTAAGGTCATCCCCAGTGAGCCCTGAGAGTGTCATATTTCCTGAGTCTCTGGTACTTTCTAGAGTGCCCCTCCCACCTCCCACCCCCAGAGGCTGTTCATTTCCATTCATTTTCTTGGCCTTCTGGGCTTCTCTCCTGCCCTCCACCCCCATATCTGATCCTGATCCCCCCTCCCCTTACTTTCCTCTCTCCCATCCAGGTTCTTCCTTCCCTCTGCTTCCTGGGATTATTTCCTTTTCCTTTCTAGGTGGGACTGAGGCATCCTCACTTGGGCCCTTCAGCTTGTTACCCTTTTTGAGTTCTATTGCTTGTATCCTAGGTATTCTGTACTTTTTGGCTAATATCCACTTAGTGAGTACATACCATGTGTGTCCTTTTGGAGCTGAATTACCTCACTCAGAATGATATTTTCTAGTTCCATCCATTCGCCTGCAAAATTTGATGTCCTCATATTTAATAGCTGAATAGTATTCCGTTGTGTAAATGAGCCACGTTTTCTGTATCCATTCTTCAGTTGAGGGACATCTGGATTATTTCCAGCTTCTGGCTATTACAAATAAAGCTACTAGGAACATTATGGAGCACATGTTCTTGTGGCATGGTAGGGCATCTTTTGGGTACATACCCAAGAGTGGTATAGCTGGGTCTTCAGGTAGATCTATTTCCAGTTTTCTGAGCAACCTCCAGGTTGATTTCCAGAGTGGCTGTACCAGTTTGCAATCCCATCAGCAATGGAGAAGTGTTCCTAGTAGAATGTGTTGTTACTTGAGTTTTTGATCTTAGTCATTCTGATTGGTGTGAGGTGGACTCTCAGGGTCATTTTGATTGGCATTTCTCTGATGACCAAGGACTTTGAACATTTCTTTAAATGCTTCTCGGCCATTCAAGATTCTTCTGTTGTGAATTCTCTGTTTAGCTCTGTACCCCATTTTTTAATTGGGTTATTTGGGTTTTGGAGTTAGCTTCTTCAGTTCTTTATATAGTTTGGATATTAGCCCTCTATCAGATGTAGTGTTAATGAAGTTTTTTTTCCCCCAAATCTGCCCATTTGTCTTATTGATGGTGTCTTTTGCCTTACAGAAGCTTTTCAGTTTCATGAGGTCCCATTTATCAATTGTTGATCTGAGAGCCTGAGCCATTGGTGTTCCATTCAGGAAATTTCCCCCTGTGTATATGAGTTCAAGGCTCTCCCCCACTTTCTCTTCTATTAGATTTAGTGTAGCTGTTTTTATGTTGATGTCCTCCATCCACTTGGACTTGAACTTTATGCAAGGTGATAAATATGGGAATCTATTTTCATTCTCCTACATATGGACCACCAGTTAGACCAACACCATTTATCTTGCTTTTCAGGTGTATTAGGGTATCCAGGGCTTGCTGTGGTGGGAGAGCTGAGTTCCGATGATGCCAAATTTCATTGGGTTCTGTCATTTATGATCTTGTGCTTCCTTCTGTTACCTGAGTTAGAGCTGGTCTCCTTAGAGGCAGGCAGTGTTGTCTCTGGCTCGTGTGGGCCTCCTGTATCTCTGGCTAGAGAAGGCCTCCTGTGTCCCTGTTACTGAGGATCTCCTGGGAAGCATGGCAGGCTACAGTATTTGGGCAGATATCCATAAACTTGTTTCTTTACATTTTTTTTCTCCATTAAATGGAGAAAATGTAAAAAACTGTGTTGTTACTAGAAGAACACTTTAGATGCTAAAAGTGAATATCTATACTGATTTCTTTGGGCACGCTGGGGATGTAAGTGGTTTTTGTCTTTTTTTTCTAGCTATTTTGTTTTTTGTTTTAAATGATGATCATGTGAATTCTGGCCACAAAACATTACATTTACTAATAGATATGTTATATTTACAATACAATTTTAATCTTGTCTCCAGTCCCAAAATCTGAGGGTGTTAAAGGTTCAAGGAAAAAAACCATCACTAGATGTACCTGCAGAAATTGAGGCCCAGGATGACTGGTGTAAGTCATGACTGGGTTGCACCCATCTCATGCTGGACATTTATTCAGTGAATCAGCCACCGAGAGAGCAGCCTACACTTGAGACAGGAGGTCAAGGCTGCCATCTTCAGTATGAAGGTGAAATCTGCTAGATCTTTACAGTGTAGAACATTTCATAGGATCTATTACCAGGTCTCAAAAGTACACAAAAGAAGAGTGAGAAGTGGGAAAGAAAGGGCCGCTCCAAGGGTTCCAATTCCTCTCATTTAGTGAGATGGAAAACTGCAGCTCGTGGCCAAAGACCTGTCAACCTGCAGCTCCCTCATTTGTTTATCCAAAAGTGTTTAAAGCCAGCCTTGGCTACATAGCAAGATCAAGGCTAGCCTAGGCTATCTCTCTCAAATTGAGAGAGAGAGAGAGACAGAGAAAGACAGAGACACAGAAAGAGAGGCAGAGAGAGACAGAGAGAGAGAGAGAAAGAAGAGACAGAGACAGACAGAGAGACAGAGAAGCGGGGAGGAATGGCATGGGTCTGGGTTATACCAAGGAGTAGCCAGACAGTCTCAGACAGGAAAGAACATGCAAGAAGTAGCAACCCAATACTAGCACATAGCCAAGTGTCCATTCTCCAGCCTAAGTTGGGTAAAGGAAGAATTGAAGTGGTTTGCTCCTCACACTGACTCTGACTCCTCAGGGGCATCTCTTCCCCTCAGAGTGAGAACAGCTCATAGATGGCTATAAAAGGAAAAGGTCTGATGTCAGCTTGATTCCTTCCACACCTGACTGGCTCTATTGTCACAGAAAGGGCCTGGGCCCACCCTCCGTAGAAACAGCACCCCACAGGAATCTGACGATGGCTTTGCCCTTCAACTCCACAATCTGCTCATGAGTACATGATATTTATTAGATGGCAGTTATCCTACTGTAAATGTCAGAGTCAAGGACAGAGCTGCCATCCATCACCGAGACCCATTAGAAATAATTTGTGGTATTATACTATCATTTACATCGCCGAGAATGTGGAAACCTAATGTCTCTTTACATTATTCACATGGCACCAGAAATCAAATTAATCAACATGCTGATTCCTCTCCTGGAAAACAAATGGTAGTAGCTCATCGCATGAGACAGTGGATTTATGGGATGCACTGGAGAAGATTAATTAGCTATCATTATCATAATGACGTTCTCTCAAGTGAGGCCTGTAGGAACAAAACGGACATCTGCAAATGTCTTGCCTCAGACCTCAGAAAACCTAAATCATAATAAAAAAAATCATTTTAAAAGATAACTGGGGAAAATTAAACACACTGGAGGAAGCAGTTGGTGTAGAATGGGAAGATGAGGAATAGATTAAACCCAGCAGATGACAAAAGTGGAGCACAGCAACTTTATTTCATCTTCTCCGCCTTCCTCCCACAGCAACTTCACAGTCAGAATCGAATTGTTAACCATGTGACAGATGTGGAAGAAGAACCAAGCCTTCCTCTGCCCTCAGGAGGACACCACCAAGTGCTACAACATGGTCTCTGGTTTTTACCAATGGGTGTCTATCCAGCTGTGCGCCAGGCACCGTGCACAGCATGGCGGAGGAGCGTAGAGGAGGTCACACATGGGTATGTGATCTGTCTGAACTTGCCTCCCTTGATTCTTGGGACCTGTGTGTTTTATTATATGAATTAGAAAACATTAGCAGGCCTAGACTGCCCTAGACTCTCCCTGCTTTTGAAACCTAACTTGGACAAATTGTCTTAATGAGTCTCAGAGAAAGGGTTCCCTTTAAGGTATTTGCCTATGGGGTCCTAGACACTCCCGACTCTGAGGGGAGAAATTGGCTTGGGCTAGCCCACAGGTTTGATCATTGGGAACAAGGCTAAAATGAAGCCACTTGGGCTGGAGATACTGGGACTCTTACCCACAAACTTATTTATAAAGCTTTACAGTGAGTAGCCTTGACTTTGGCCCAGCTACAAGACCCTCTGACAGTTTCAAAGTGCCAACCTTTCTCCTGGAACTCAGCCTGGACCTTGAGTTGCCTCTGGACTGAACTGCCCATAAGGTTGGGACCTATGACTAGGCTCCATGCAGATGGGCAACGCTATAAAAGGCGACCAGAGCAGGGGGAGGTAGGAGAGAGGCACGCTCTTCCGGCTGTAAGTTAGTAAAAGGAGCCCTCTGAGCAGGTTAGCCCTGACACAGAAGGGGAAACAGGAGCTGCCTCGTGTGTATGGAACATCTTCCAAGAGCTCTGACCCGTACTACAGCCGAGGATCCTGCCATGTAGTCCACTCTGGAGTTGACACCCATACAACACAGTGTGTACAGCTTATGCTTTGAAAGCAAAACAAAACAAAACAAAAAAACCACAACCTGTTTCTCAGGTCCTCTGACAGAGCTTAGGTTCTTCATCCCTTGCTGTGTATGTTCCTTTTTCTGTCACACTCTGTTTATTCTTGAGAATGACCAGGCGTAAGAGGGAAGAACTGGGTAGGTCTAAGGTCACTTGGGGAACTATCTTCCACACCTCTCCTGCAGTAGAATCCTGACGAGTTGCTCCCCAAGTCCCCAAAGTTTGTCTTCCTTGATTCCGGAGGCTTTAATATGGTTGGAGGAGTTTTAGCCCATACAAGGGGGTCACCACGAAAGAGACTTATCGAGAAGGGGAGACATAGCAAGGGATAGAACTCCGTGATACCATGTGAGGTAGGCTTTGAGGGGATGATGGGACTGGATCTTTTTAACTTTTATTTTTTATTTTATATGCATAGATGTTTTGCCTACATGTATGCTTGTATACCACTTGTGCAGTTCCCACAGAGGCCAGAAGAAGGCATCAGTTCCCTCGGAACTGGAGTTGTGAGCTATGATATGGATTTTTGGCATCAACCATGGGCCCTCTGAAAGAACACGCAGTGACTGGAGCAGCTGAGCCATCTCTCCAGCCCCAAGGATGATGGCAAAACACATTTCTTTACTTGCATCAGAATCCTAAGACAAAATCTTTGTGGACCTCGTGAGGTGGTAGCAAAACAAGTGTCTAAAGAAGGGGCCTCAAATTAAATGAGACCAGTGAGGAGAGGAGTTGGGATTCAGGGCTTGAGAGAGTCTGAGAAGATCTCCTTCGAGCAGACCTAAGAGAGCCATAGGGTGGCCCAAGGAGCGGGGCAACCAAGCAGGGAAAATATAACTCTGAGTCTGAGGGTGTAGTCCTGCTCCACTTTTGGAAAGAACAAAGTCTGGTGAGAAATACTGCATAGGAATGGCGGGGGGGCTAGAGAGTTAGGTAGGGGGAAGGAGATCCCTAGTACTCCTTGGCTGTCAGTCCGACTAGGTATGGTGGATACCACTGGATGCTTCTGACCCAGGAACTGACCAGAGCTGAGGGCCCTTGTGACAAGCTCTACCCATCTGTCATCTTCGCAAGTATCCACGGAGGGTCCTGGTTGAGCTGCCCTCTGTTCTGGCTACTTGTCTGCTGTATCCCAGATGTAGTAGAGCCAAAGAACCATGACACCTTCCCTGCAGGAAAGCCGGCCAGAGCCTAAACTGGGAGCTCAGAGTGAACCAGGCAGAGGGGTGCTGGCACCTGCCCGTCACAGTCCTTCCCCAGGTGAAAGCAGTGACAGAGCCAATGACAAGAAAAGATGCTGTGGTGTCTTCCATCCTATGCGGTGTGCCTCCCGTGAACAAAGGGTGACTGGAGAATTCTTTTGGGGACACCAGGACACCCATGCTAGTGATCGCTGTCCAACGTGGGAAGCAACCAAGAAGCGAGCACACGTTCGTTTCGGTCGGTTACATGCATACATCGGTGTACATGCATACATCATGCTGTTGCAGGGTGTTTGCATACACTGTGATCCCTGAGACTGTGCTGTTCACTGAAAAAGAAAAAAGAAAAACCTGTTTTGAGTTGTGGTGTGGCTCAGCCCTAGAACACGCCTTTAATCCAAGAGCCATCTGCTTATTGTAAACAGGATTAAATAAAGTCAATCATAGGTCTTTAATAAAGTCAATCAAAGAGGCAGAATCAGTTGACAGGGGGTGAACAGAGAGATTAGGAGGACGTCAGGACGACAGATAGAGAGACACACAGGAAGTAGAAGGGAGGGACATTCAGTCTGAAGGGGCTTTTAATTTTTGTTTTGTTTTGTTTTGTTTGTTTTTGTTTTTCAAGACAGGGTTTCTCTGTGTAGCCCTGGCTGTCGTAGAACTCACGCTGTAGACCAGGCTGGCCTCGAACTCAGAATCCGCCTGTCTCTGCCTCCCAAGTGCTGGGATTAAAGGCATGCATCACCACTGTCCAGTTGAAGGGTTTTTGAGATGATATGGAGAAGGGAAGTGGTGCTTGGGATATTGCCTCTGAGGAGGAAGGTCAGCTGGATGCCTTCTCTGCCTCTTTGAGCTAGCAGCTTTCACCCCAGCATTTTGATCCTGAGTCTTTATTGGTAAAAATTGAACATTTAGATTCTGTTAAAAACAACAACAACAACAACAACAACACATGCTCCCTGCTATTTATTAAGCACTGGTTATTTGATAAGCACCTCAAACTTTTTTTTAAAAGACCAGGGGGTTCACAATCTGATTGAAAGAGTTTCAAGACAGAAGTAAGTCTCATATCTCAAGGAACTAGAGGATCATGGGCCTAGGGACAAACAGGTTAGAACACTGAAGGACTTGAGAAGAAAGAGGCCCAGCCGTTTCTGAGGTGCCCATTGGCAGAGTGATTTGGTGGAAACAACTCTTCAAACATCTTTCCCTGAACATTGTCTGTCTTCTCTAGCTATGCAGAAATAATCCACTTTATAAGTAGACTGCATCAGTAAATTTCAGTCATGGGGGAAAACTAAAGAAAAGAAAAATCATAGATGTCAGATGTTGTATTGAACAAATTTAAGAAAAGCAAAGAGATAACGCCATCTTGTCTAGTTGGCTAGACATTTTCTCTTTTTTTTTTTTTTTTTTTTTT
>NW_022196909.1:13235798-13261731 GCF_008632895.1 Mastomys coucha
GTAGTCCAGGCTGTCCTTGAACTCACTACGTAACTGAGGCTACCCTTGAATTCTTGATCCTCCTGTCTCTACCTTCCAAATACTAGGATTACAGACATACACCACCATGTCCAATTAATAACACTGTTTTCTCCTCCAACTTATTCGCCAAAGTACATTTCTTTTTTTTTAAGATTTATTTATTTATTATATGTAAGTACATTGTTGCTGTCTTCAGACACACCAGAAAAGATCTCATTATGGATGGTTGTGAGCTACCATGTGGTTGCTGGGATTTGAACTCAGGACCTTCAGAAGAGCAGTCAGTGCTCTTAACCGCTGAGCCGCCTCTCCAGCCCCAAAGTACATTTCTTACGGTAAGCATAATTCTCGTTGCAGTAACCAATAAATCCTGCTTAAATTGACCCACCAGCAGCTATGCAGTCCTCAATACATAACCCAATGTTCTGGGTTCCCGAATGAAAGACACAGACACAGCCATGTATTTTAATAATATGCCTTAAACAGCTCAATGGCCGGCCCACTCCCGAACCTCCACGTGGCCAACACCTCCCCTCCAATATTCTTGAGTTCTTACTTACTAAAATCTACATTCCATTGTTGTTGCCCTAGACCCAGTGCGGGGGTGGGGGCTTTAAAGGAGGGGCGCTCTTTCTGGCTCTTACTTGTGGGCTGTCAGGAGTGGCAACTCCTCCCCCCCCAGCACAACTCCCCCTCCCCCCCCACCCCACTCCACCCCCGCGGCCAACTCCTTCCTTCTCCTTCTCAATCCCTTCCCTAGGAATCCTAAAAATCCCGCCTCTGTCTCCCTGCCCAGCCACTGGCCGATTGCAACTTTATTTACCAAACAAAACCTACTGGGGGAGGGGTCCCTCAGCATCTTCTGTGTGGAGTCCCATGCAATTTGGGGGACTGAATTGACATAAGAAGCATTGAACCAAATCCACAACAGATTCTTTTTCTTTTCTTTTCTTTTCTTTTCTTTTTCTTTTTTCGAGACAGGGTTTCTCTGTCCTGGAACTCACTCTGTAGACCAGGCTGGCCTGGAACTCAGAAATCCGCATGCTTCTGCCTCCCAAGTGCTGGGATTAAAGGCGTGTGTCACCACTGCCCTGCCACAACAGATTATTTTTAAAGAAAATGGTAAATGGTCCAAAAACAAAAAACAAAAAACAAAAACATAAAAACAAAAACCAGAAAACCCTCATACCAGTCTGCTCGTGGGAATTGTATGAATGAAGAAGCAGAAAACCCATTTTTCAGGTTCATTACCTCCTCTTGTATTTCCATGGTCTAGCTACAGAAATATATAATCATGAGATGCACTACTTTTTCCTGTTCTAAAAATGTCAGTTTCTTTGTTCAGTCTCCAACCCAGGAAGGTGTGAGAGCCGATGTTAGTTGGTGGCCAGGTGGCCATAGCATGCAGAACAGCAACCCCTAGAGGCTAACATTCCAAAAACTGATTGATTTTTGCTTTTACAAGAATTAAAAAGAAATGGAAAGGGAAATATGAATGCTCTCAAAATCAGATACTGAAGAATAATTTTTGGAGGCTTCCTGTGAGTTTCTTACAATTCAATTATAATGGAGTTGCAGGCCAGGATGCATTAGCATTGTGCCCCGGGGGAGGGCCGGTTGGCTGCAGCAGGCCTGGGGGCACCCACTTTGTCAGATACAATGCAGCTAAAGACTTTGGACTCCGTGTTCTCACAGCTGCTGCAACTAATTTTCCAGGACAGTGCCAAATAATTGCCAAGGCTGATTAAATTTAATATCCCCTTGGCATTCTAAGTCATGTCTTTGGGAAGAGAATCGATTTAATATTTAATACTCAAGATATGATTAAACCCTGGAAAGTAAATAAATAAATCATGCCAAGGGGGGGGAGCAGATATATTCCACTGTAGCTATTGCATTTAGGAAAATTAGATTACGAAGAACTTCCAAGTTTCTTCATCAAATTGTTTTTTCCTCCTGCATATTTTCCAACTCCAATGCACTTCAATGGATATTCACTGCTGACTTGGATAATGGTGATGTGTCCTTAGACATACTGGCAGGAGAGGTACACACCATTGGCTCTCTTCAGCCCCCGACCCTGACTAGATCTCTAGATTTGGGTTAGACAACCTCTGTGACCAACATGGCTGCCTGAAAAGCCCTGGAAGACCCAGGATGCAGCTCCAGCCTTGGCAGGTTCCTGCAAGGACTTTATTTGGTTCTTTCAGCTCTTGGAGGAGTTTGTTTGCGTCCCAGAGATGGGTGTTCCATAGATCTCCTGCATGGGAGAGGGTTTTGTATCTAAGTTCTAGTGGCCCCCAAGGGCCTTGACTTGGGGCACATGGAGAGATCAGCTGTAAATTAGTCCTGTGCATCAATCTGGTGTCAGAAGCACAGGGCCCAGGGCAGTGGTGGAGGCTGTTCAGGCAGGGTAGAGGTCTGCATGGTGGAGGCCGCTGGGAGGGCAGCTCACTCCCAGGGTCCCACAGCTCCACTTTGGCAAGTGGGAGCCCCATCACTTTTAGTAGGGGATAAGCCTCACAGCTTGCTCTATTTTAAATAGAAGAAAGCTATACTGCTCTTCATAAAACACTTTCACCTTATTAAATACTAAATAAAGAAAAAGAGGCAGGCAGTGGTGGTGCACGCCTTTAGTCCCAGCACTTGGGAGGCAGAGGCAGGCAGATTTCTGAGTTTGAGGCCAGCCTGGTCTACAGAGTGAGTTCCAAGATAGCCAGGGCTACACAGAGAAACCTTGTCTCAAAAAAAAAGAAAAAAAAAGAAAAAAAAAAGAAAGAAAGAAAGAAAGAAAAGAAAAAGAGAGAAAGAAAAAAGAGCAAAGAACTCGTCTATGAGCTTGCCATCCAGAACAAAGGTCAGTTTGGTCTTCGTCTCCATATACATGGATTCAGGTACATTCTCTTGAGGTCCATGAGACACTGTTGGACTCCAAATAACAGCATCTTGTCCCCTTGTCCAGGCCTGCTAAAGGAAGGTCAGAGCAGAAGAACACCCACCATAGGAAATGTGCTTGACTTGGTAAAGGGTCTGGGCTGGCTAGTCCACATCAACTTGACAAGCAGACTACAGTCATCGGAAAGAAGGAATCCTTCATTGAGAAAATACCTCCCTGGTTCAGCTATAAGGCACTTTCTTAATTAGTGATTGATGGGGAAGGGCCCAGCCCAGTGTGGGTGATGCCATTCCTGGGCTGGTGGTCCTGGGTTCTATAAGAAAGCAGGGCTGAGCAAGCCGTGGGAAGCAAGCCAGTAAGTAGTACCCCTCCATGACCCTCTTCCAGGTTCCTGCCCTGTTTGAGTGCCTGTCCTGACTTTCTACCATGATGCACAGTGTTTATAGAAGTGTAAGTCAAATAAACCCTTTCCTCCCCAACTTGCTTTTTGGTCATGGTGTTCTATCTAGCACTAGAAATCCAAACTAAGACATGGTCCCTGTGTGGACAACTCGGTATCTTTATATAACGTAATGTAACTACTGAAGGGTAAAACAGAACTTTAATAAGCACAGAAAACTGGTGGTGGCCACCCCGAGTTCCTGGTACAGCATGTCAAACTCCCACTAAGTACAGTCAGCCAAGGAGCCTGGCCCAAGAGGGAGCTCATAGCACTCACCTCCTTCCTGACCTGTCTCTTCATTTTCCCTCCTATCCCCCTGCCCTCACTCTCATAGGTAGACTTAAAGAGGGACACTAAGAAATGTGTGTCTACTTAGCTAATATTTATTATTAACATTCATAATCAATTTGTTAAGCTTCTTATTTAATATTTGTAAGAAAAAAAATTTGTAAGAAAACAATTGTGTTGATCATGAAGATAAACTGGTAACCTTTGGTGTTTTTTTCAACAATATACGGTTGTCTGTAGGCCATACCAGCAGATGTTTCCAGAACTTCTCAGATATAAAACTTTCTGGAGGCTGTATAAAACACATAAAATGCATTTGCATAACACCTATGACTATCTTTCAGAATAGCTTAATTAGTCTCTAGATTTCGTATACTACTGAGCACTACTGAAGTACTAAGTCTGTAATTGCTACACCATATAGTTCAGGAAGCAATTACAAAAAGTGCCTGTGCATTCAGCACAGATGCATTTTTTTCTCCAGATTCAGAACCCTGGACAGGAAAGGTCAACTGTCCCCAGACACAGGCCTGGGACTGAAAAGGTACCGACCAGCAAACCTGCTTTGGTGTAGTCCCCACCGTGACCTTCTGCCTTCTGATGGAAAACTTCGTCATAACAGCTCAGAACGTGAGGATGACTATGGTAGAAGCACTAAGGTTTATCATTTTTCTTTTTTTTTTTTAAGGGAACTAACAATTTCTTTTAAGATTTATTTTATTTATTTATTTATTTATTTATTTATTTATTTATTTATTTTTGGTTTTTGTTTTGTTTTGTTTTGTTTTTTTGAGACAGGGTTTCTCTGTATAGCCCTGGCTGTCCTGGAACTCACTCTGTAGACCAGGCTGGCCTCGAACTCAGAAATCTACCTGCCTCTGCCTTCCAAGTGCTGGGATTAAAGGTGTGCTACACTGTAGCTGCACAGATGGCCGTGAGCTATCATGTATGCGGTTCCTAGGAATTGAACTCAGGATCTCTGCCAGCCCCACTTGCTCTGGCCTGCTCACTCCAGCATAATTCACTGTAGCTGTCTTCAGACTCACCAGAAGAGGGCATCAGATCTCATTACTGGTGGTTGTGAGCCACCATGTGGTTGCTGGGATCCGAACTCAGGACCTTCGGAAGAGCAGTCAGTGCTCTTACCCTCTGAGCCATCTCATCAGCCCGGTTTATCATTTTTCATTTTCAAAATTTTTATTCTAATTAAACAATAATGAGGAAAAATGTTATATTCTTCTCCTCCTCTTGTTTATTTGGTATAGAAGAATTTTGCCTTTTGAAATTATGTGACGGTCATGTTTTCTTTACTAAGCTTACACACACATTCCGGTTGTAACATCACCCTTTCTGCTAATAGCTCTTGGGCAAATATGAGCCACTCACTGAGGCTTAGAGGGAGTCTGTAGCTAGGCTTACACACATACTATCTGTTTGGTTTTTTTAAATTGATGTTGGTCAAACAAATGAGCAATGTAATTAGAATATCAAGAAATGTCCCGGGGGCTGGAGAGATGGCTCAGCGGTTAAGAGCACTGACTGCTCTTCTGAAGGTCCTGAGTTCAAATCCCAGCAACCACATGGTGGCTCACAACCACCTGTCATGAGATCTGACGCCCTCTTCTGGTGCATCTGAAGACAGCTACAATGTATTTACATATAATAATAAATAAATAAATAAATCTTTTAAAAAAAAATGTCCCAATCTCTTAGATGAATAAACTTCACAAAGTAATTCAGAAATCAGAATTTACATGCAGACATCTTACAAATTGCAGGTAAATCTGGGTTATGGATGAATTCAGGGGTCAATCTTCCTTCTATTTAAACCGGCAGTTCTTAACCCTTTGACAGCTGAATGACCCTTTCACAGGAGTTGCATAGCAACTATCCTGAATAGCGGATGTTTATGTTACAGTTCATACAGAACAGTAGCAAAATTACAGCTCTGAAGTGGCAATGAAGTAGTTTTATGATTGGGGGGTCAGCAGAACATGAGGAACTGAACTGTATTAAAGGATCACAGCACTAGGAAGATTGAGAACCACTGAGTTAGACAATCTCTTTGCAGGCCTCTGGCAGAGCCATGCAGGCAAAACGTCTACTGGTTTGTCTCTTTAGCGGCTCTCTAGCAGGGCACTGTGAGCTTTCAAAGCATAAAAGAGAGATCTCTCAGTAGAAAAAGTCTTACATGAGCACGTTCATGGAGGTCCTAGAGATCAAATGGAGGTCATCAATCTCAGTGGATAGCAGACTTGTTCTAGACACTAGAGCTGCTGGTGGAATTGTGAAAATACAGTGGTTTCTTCTTATTATTGTTGTTGCTTTCTCGGTAATACTTATTTGTGGACCAAAGACAGGGCAGCTCTAAGCTGCTCCTGATTCTGTTTGTATCTCAAACACTTGGATAAAACCTAATTTCCACTCATTCCTCAAGTAAGGTTTGAGTTTGAAGTTATTCTATGCTACATAGTAAAACACAGCTTTTTTTTTTTTTTTTTTGGTTTTTCGAGACAGGGTTTCTCTGTATAGCCCTGGATATCCTGGAACTCACTCTGTAGATGAGGCTGGGCTCAAACTCAGAAATCTGCCTGTCTCTGCCTCCCAAGTGCTGGGATTAAAGGCGTGTGCCGCCGCCGCCGCCACCACCACCCGGCAACAGCTGATTTTTTTTAAAAGCCATCTTTCTTTTATAAAAAAAAAATATATCATTTGAGGATTTCATACAATGTATTTTGTTCAAATTTACTCCCAACTCTTCCCCCTAATTCCTCCCAGGTCCACCCCTACATCCCCCCAATCTTTTTTCTTTTAATAACCCTTTGAGGCTAGCCTTGAGCAGGTGCTTCTCTTCCAGCCTCTTTAGTGTTTCCTATTGATGGGCACCAACCAACACAAGAGGCTCGGCGCTTCTTAAGTCTAACGGAGTATCTTAATTAGGGTTTCTATTACTGTAATAAAACACCATGACCAAAAGCCACTTGCGGGGAGGAAAGGGTTTATTTCATCTTACACTTCCCTATCATGCTTCAAGGAGGATCAAACCAAGTCCAAGCAGGAACCTGGAGTCAAGAACTGAAGCAGGGGACATGGAGAAACTTTTGTTTATTTGCGTGTTCTTCATGCCTTGATTGGCCTGCTCCTTTTTACAACCCAGGACCACCTGCTGCAGAAGTAGCACTGCACACAGTGTGCTGGACCCTCCTATATCAATGGGTAATGAGGAGAATGCTCCACAGGCTTGCCTCCTAGCCAGTCTTATAGAGGAATCTCTCAACTGTGCTTCCCTCTTCTCAGATAGATCTAGGTTTGTGTCAAGTTGACAAAAAAAATCAGCTAGCAATAACTGACCCCTTGTCAACTTGATACACAAACACATCATTTATTTTTTTTAGCAAGTCTCATTTTTTTCCTTTCATTGAAAATAGATTTTTTTCTCACATAACATATCCAGATTATAGTTTCCCTTTCTCTCTATTTCTCTAAGTTCCTCCTACCTCTCTTCCCATCCAGATTCACCTTTCCGTCTCTCATTAGAAAACAAACAGGCTTCTAGGGGATTAAAATAAAACAAAACAAAAATGAACACATCAGAATAGGACAAAACAAACAAAAGGAAAAGATTTGACCTGAAAGCATCCTTTCTGTGGTGGTTTAAATACGCTTGGCCCATAGGAAGTGGCACTATTAGGAGGTGTGGCCTTGCTAGATAGGTGTGGTCTTGTTGGACAAAGTGTGTCACTGTGTAGACAGGCTTTGATGTCTCCTATGCTCAAACACCAACGCAGAATAGAGTTTCCTCCCAGCTGTCTTCAGATCAAGATGTAGAGTTCTTGGTTCCTCCAGCACCATGTCTACCTGCATGCTGCCGTGCTTCCCACCATGATGATAATGGACTGAATCTCTGAAATTATAATCCAGCCCAAATTAAATGTTTTCCTTTATGAGAGTTGCCTTGGTTATGGTGTCTCCTCACAGCAATGGAAACCCTAAGACACTTCCCAATAACTGACCTTCATCATACCAGAAGACACCATGCAAGTTTCCTAAGAAGGGAAGCAACCAATAATCCCACCCTGCTACAAATGACCATTCTTGTGGTTACAAGAATGACCAGCTACAATGACCATGAAACCACAAGAATGACCAGCGCGGCCTAGAAACCATAAGGGTGCAGTAGTGGCACACATACCTTGATAGTAACCAACAGCTCTCTCCTTGGATGTAAGACCTGCTTGACAAGAGAAAAATTATGCTAGGTACTGGAAATTTAGACAACTACCCAAGGCTAGTGAAGTTATGAATCTTGGCAGGCAATCTATAACTGCTACTTTATTAAGTATGATCCCTAACTACATTCTAAATATTTGTTCTTATACCCACAGATAACATTTGGCTGTGGGTCTCTGCTTCTCTTTCCATTGGCTACTGGGTAGAGCCTCTCAGAGGACAGTTATACTAGGTTGCTGTCTACAAGCATAGAGAGTATCATTAATAGTATCAGGAATTGGATCTTGCCCATGGGATAAGTCTCAGTTTGGGGCAGTCATTGGTTGGCCATTCCCTCAGTCTCTGCTCTGTCTTTGTCCCTGCACATCTTGTAGGCAGGACACATACTGGGTCAAAGGCTTTGTGGGTGGGTTGTGATCCTTATTCCTCCACTGGGAGTTCTACAGGAAGTGGCCACTTCAGGATCCATATTACAATTGTGGTTTTTTTTTTTTTTCTTTTTAACATTACAGCTCTACTGGGGATGGTAGACAAATAAAAGTGCCTTAGGCAGTTCTGTTATTCAGGACTGTTTTAACTCTTATCAGAGTTAAAACAGAGTTTTTATATTTCCATATGAAGTTGAAGGTTATTTCATTCAATTTCTCTGAAGAATTGTATTGAAATTGTGGTGGGTATTGCATGTTGGAGTTCAGAAATCATCTCAAAAACTACGTGAACACTGGACTCAGTCAGATAGGGAGAGTTTATTGAGCACACACCCAAAGACTGATTGACCAGGGCTTCAGCATAAACTCAGGACACTTCTCAGGGCCAGCTTATAAAGGAAAAGACTACAATGAGCTCATACACATCATGGCAGGATGGTTGGCCCTGCCTCAAGTTTTTTAGTAGTTAAGATGTATCAATCAGTTCAAGCTTCTCTCTATCTTGCTTGGCTCTGAGTGAAGGCTAATGTTGGGGAAATTTGAAGGAACCAGAGGAGGAGGAGAAGGAGGAAGAGGAGGAGGAGAAGGAGAAGGAGGAGGAGGAGGAGGAGGAGGAGGAGGAGGAGGAGAAGAAGGAGAAGGAGAAGGAGAAGGAGAAGGAGAAGGAGAAGGAGAAGGAGAAGGAGAAGAAGAAGAAGAAGAAGAAGAAGAAGAAGAAGAAGAAGAAGAAGAAGAAGAAGAAGAAGAAGAAGAAGAAGAAGAAGAAAGAAGAGGAGGAGGAAAAAGAACTATTTTTCTGTGTCTACAAGCAAAATGCTTTTGTGTCATCAATATGAATTAGCTGGCAGGCATGCAACCAACGGGGTTACAGCCAAGCTAGGGGTGATTTTAAGCTAGGGAGCAGGCTTCAACATGGGACCAGGCTTCAACATTGCATTGAATCTATAGATTGCTTTTAATAAGAAGTCCATTTTCACAATATTAATCCTACAGATTCATGATCATGAGAAATATTTTCATTTTCTGATGTCTTCTTTGATTTCTTTAATGTTTTCAAATTTTTATTACATGCCTTTCACTTGCTTGGTTAGAGTACCCTAAGATACTTTATTTTTGAGTGTATCCTGTTTCCCTGTGTTTTTCTAAATTTTCTAAATGATTTGCCATTTTTATATTGGAAGTCTACTGGTGCTTATGTGTGTGTATTAATTTTGTATCCATCTACTTTCCTAAAAGTGTTTATCAAATGTATAAATTTCCTGGTGGACTCTTTTTTTCAGGGGTGGGTGTTCTGGTGGAATCTTAAGGATCATTTGTGTATAAAAACATATTATCTACAAATAGATACTTTGACTTTTTTGTTTCCTATTTGTATCCCCTTGATCTCCTTCAGTTGTCTAATTGCTCTAGCTAAGACTTCAAATACTATCATGAAAGACATGTAAAGAATGGGATCCTTGTCTTGCTCCCAATTTTAGCAGAAATGATTTGAGTTTCTCTTTGCTTATGTTGATGTTGGTTATGGGCTTGCTATAAATCATCTTTATTATGTTGAAGTATTTCCTTTGTATCCATAGCCTCTCTAGGACTTTTATGAAAAAAATGGTGTTGAATTTTGACAAAGGCCTTTTCTACATCTAATGAGATGACCCTGTGGTTTTTGTCTTTCAGGCTGTACATGCAGTGAGTTACATTTATCTATTTACCTCAAACCATTCCTGCATTTCTAGATGATGTCAACTTGATCATGTTGGATAATCTTTTTGATGTGCTCTTAAAATTTTAGTTTGCAAGTATTTCACTGATGGTCTTTGCATCTATGTTCATGCAGGGTACTGGCCAGTGATGTGTTGTTATTGTTGTTGTTGTTGTATTTTTGTGGTTTTTGGCACCAAGGTAATAGTGGCTTCATAAAAAGAATTAGAAACTGTTTCTTCTGATTTTATTTTCTGCAATACTTCCAGGAGTATTGGTATTAGTTCTTCTATGAAGGTCTGGTAGAATTGTGCAATGGATCCTTTGGTTTGGAGGTTTTTGATTATCTATCTTACTGGGCACATGGCTTTGTTTGGATTGTTTATTTAATCTTTGTTTAACTTTAGTAGGTCATATGTAATAAGCAATTCATCTACTTCTGTTAGGTTCTCCAGTTTGGTGGAATAGAGATTCTGAATGATTCTCTGAGTTGCCTCAATACCTGATGAATTGTCTCCCTTTACATCTCTAATTTTATTACTTTGTATCTCCTCTCCCCATCTTTTTGTTTATTTGGCTAAGGGTTTACCTTTTTTTTCCTCAAGAAAACAACCCTTAATTTCATTGATTTGTTGTATTTTATTTCTGTTACTTTTATTTCAGCCCTGAGTTTGATTATTTCTTCCCATACTCTTTTGAGGTATCATTTTCGTCCTGCTTTTCTAGAGTTTTTAAGTGTGACATTGTGTTATTAACATGGAATTTCTCTTGTGTTTCTTGTTTGTTTAGGCATTTAGTGCTGTGTACTTGTCTTTTAAAACAGCTTTCATTATGGACCACATGGATGTGTTGTGTTTTCATTTGCATTCAATTCTAACAGGTCTTTAATTTTTTTTCTTTATTTATTTCTGTCTTGTGGTGGTTTGAATTAAATGTTGCCTGTAGGCTCACGTATTTGAATATATTTGAATATTTAGTTCCCAGTTGGTAGAACTACTCAGGAAGGATTGTGAGGTGTGCCACTGTGAGTGGGCTTTGAGGTTTCAAAAGTCCATCGTATTCCCTATTAGCTTCCTCTCTGCCTCATGTTTGTAGGTTCAGATGTAAAGCAGGTCAGGAAGCAGAAGCTGATGCAGAGGTCATGGAGGGATATTACTTACTGGCTTGCTTCCCCTGGCTTGTTCAGCCTGCTCTCTTATAGAACCCAAGACTTCCAGCCCAGGGATGGCACCACCCACAAGGGGCCCTCCGCCTTGAGAAAATGCCTTATAGCTGGATCTCATGGAGGCATTTCCTCAACTGAGGCTCGTTTCTCTGTGATAACTCAAGTTTGTGTCAAGTTGACACATAAAACCAGCCAGTACAGTGTCATTGGGCTTGGGGCACAACTGTTTGTAATTGTAACTGGACTTTAATGAGATTGTAGTATCTTCCCCTATCTCTTCTATTTAATCTTGAAGTCTGCTTTGTTAGACATTAAATTGCTACCCTTGCTTGCTTCTTGATTCTATTTTATTATAATACTTCTTTTCTCCCTTTTACCCTAAGGTAATAGGTCTCCTTAGTGGTGAGGTGTGCTTCTTGGATATGAAATAATGATGGATCCTGTTTTCCAATTCCGTTTGGTAATCTATGTCTTTTTATGGGGAAATTTAGACCATTAGTATTGAGAGTTATTAGTGTTTGTTACTTCCTACTATCTTATTGCTACATTGTGCCCCCAACCCCTTGACTAGCTGTTTTGGAGTTATTTATTCCTTGTATCTTCTTAGGTGTAATCAATTTTTTCCTTCTAGTGGGTTATGTAGAAATGGGTCAACGAACAAAAATTGCATAAATTTTTTTTTGTCAAAGTTTTTCTTTCTCTGTCAATTGTAATTGATAGTTTTGCTGGGTATAATAGTTGAGGCTGACATCTGTGATCTCTTAAAATTCCATCCATGCCCCTCTGACTTTTAGAATCTCCATTGAAAAGTCAGCTGTTATTCTAATGGGCCTGCCTTTATGTCTCTTGGTCTTTTTCCCTTACAGCTTTGAATATCCTTTCTTCATTCTGCATATTTAGTGTTTTAATTATTATGTGTGATGGGGAATTTTTCTTCTGGTCCTATCTATTTGGTGTTCTGCCTGCCTTTTATATACCATGATAGGCATCTTTCTTTTTGAAGGGATTCTGGCTAGCTCAAGTGTAGAGCATAACTCTGACAGGCCTTGCCATTCTCTCAGATTCTCTCTGCCTTCCTAAAAACAACAAACAAACAAACAAAATCAAATCACATTCCTAAGGATAGCCACCAAGGTCTATTGCCTTATTTGGCCACTTCCTCCTCCCAAAGCTGACCATCAAGGTCCAGCTATTGAAGAATTCAAGTCCAGAAATTAAAAGTCCCCTGTGGCTCATCTAATTGACATGTGCAATTAAAATTAAACACTCATCCGAACACAGGGTTTCCCCCTGTACCTTTATAAACCACCATTTTCTTATGTACTACCTCTGTCTCCTCTCTATCTAGAGGCAATCCTTTATCCTCCTAGACAAATAATCCCCTCCTCCCTCCCTCCCCTTTGCCCCCTTTCTCCCTTCTTCTTTGTTCCCTTCCCCTTCTCCCCTTTCTATCTCCTGTTTTTGTCTTGTATCCCTGCCCTCTGTCCCTCTAGGGCAAATACATTTCCTTTGCGTTGAGAGCTTGGTCTGAGAACTTGGTCTTGGGGGTCCTGAACCAATAAGTTTGTTTTTGATTGGGGAAGCATCCTTCTTAATTTTTATTTTTTGTGCCTTTGACCTGGGTTTCTTCTCCTTCCTCAACACCTATTATTCATAGGTTTGGTCTTTTTATAGTGTCCCAGATTTTCTGGATGCTTTGTGCCTAGATTTTTTTTCTCTTAGAGTTATTATTTCTTTGACCTAGCTATCTGTCTCTTCTTCCTTGTCTTCAAGGCTTGAAATTCTTTCCTTAGTGTGTGTCTGTTTTGTTGTTGGTGGTGGTGGTGTTGATTTGAGTTGGCTTTTTTGTTGTTGTTGTTTGGTTTTGGGGTTTTGGTTTTATTTTTTTTCTGGTGAGGCTTACTTCTGAGGCTTTTGTTTGATATCCTTAGTTTTCTTTCCCAGTTTTATTTCAGTTGGGATTTTCTTTAGTGATTCTATTTCCTTGTTAAAATCTACCTTTGTCTCTCTTTTTTTTCATGATTTCATTGAAAAGATGGTGGTTTCACCATCTTTATTGAGGCATTTTTCATATTCTCTTTAAGGTCTTCAAGCATACTCATAATTACTGTTTTGAAGTCCTTATCTTATGTTTCAGTTGAATCCCTTTTCTCAAGGCTATTGCAATAGGGTTTCTGGCTTCTGGAGGTTTATTGTCTCAGTGCTCCTATTTGTGCATTTGTGCTGGGATCCAGGCATCTAAGGTTACACTGTGTTAGGGTAAGGTGAGGTGCTCGTTGGCGTAGACATTGACTTCATCTGTGTTAGGTGGGTGTTCTGTCGTGGCCCACCATTCGGGGTCCTCGCTAAGTGTGGTAGCTATGGGGTCCCTAATTCCCAGCCTGTGGTTCTCACTGGCCACTCCATCAGGAAGCCCCAGCTTGGTATCTCATTGCAGAGCTTCTATAGAGCAAAGAGACTCTCAGGAATCAGAAAAAAATCAAGGCACTACCTAAATTCAAAGTGAAAAATGGACTGATCCCACACCTAGGGGGGTCATGTTCTTCTGTCCTAGGGAAGCTGCTGCTCCTCCAAAAAGCATCTTCTTGATACTTTCCAAACATGTAAAGTCACATTTACTGTAGGAACTCTGAGACTTGATGATCAAAATGAAATATATTTCCTGGAGCCAATATCACAAGGCTCAGCTTCCAGATGCTGGGGCCTGGGGGTGGGGTGGGGCAGGGGTCTCACATTGCACTTTTCTGCTGCATGGATTAAGCCAGGAAGACTCCATGAGCATCCAGGGAAAATTAGCTGCCGATCTCCTATGGTGCAATTACTCTTCTGACACCTTTAAGCTCAAAGAATTTAGCACGCCCTGCCAGGGAGTCTGCTGACTGCTCATTAGCGATTGCACTTGCAACTTTAGAGGAATTAATTTTCCATTTTGACCTGTGAGTTCCAATCAATGTTAGCATTAATCAAATGCTGGGTGGATTACGGACACACTTTCATTTATGCCACCTGCCTGCGGCAGAGGTGAGAGGTGGCCCAAGTGTGATAGCCAAAAGACAGATTTCCCATTTGCCAAGACCTCTGGTCTCAGCTGGAGGAGCACCACGCGATAGAAGGAAACTTTGTTGGTAGAGTGGGATGAGGAACCAAAAGAGATATAAAAGTCAGCAAGCAGAGAAGACACACACACACACACACACACACACACACACACACACACACACACGTTCCTCTGATTTCATCACACCAAAGCTTGACAAGACACGGAGCCACCCGTAGCAGCCAGTGTACAGAGAGGACGCTGGGAAGGATCAAGGTAGAGTCCAAGAGATCAATCCTTTCTTCTGTCCTGTTTCACCTCCCTGTAAACCAAAGAGGAGGTGGGGCGGAAACAGCTCCTTTGGCGGCTGAAGCTGCCCCCGGAAATGCCTTGAGACGGAATCAACAAGATTGATGTGCTGGCAGGCAGGTAACAGCTTTGAAAGAGAAAGAAATATCAGAAGATCTACGCCCTTTTTTTTTTTAAACAAAATGGGGAAGGTGGGGAGCAGTCAAAGAGGATCGGTGGTAATTACTCAGAAAGGAAGTCCCCAATGAACCTGAAAACAAAGCTCCGAAGCAAACGAAAGAAGTGAAATTCAAAGTACTGTTTATGTAACCTTAGGGGTTGAACACAGAGGACTCACACAGCCTGAACCGGGCAAGGAAGGAAGAGGGGGGCTGGCTGAACATGAAGAGGGTTTGGCAGAGGGTCAAAGAGACTGAACGGATGTGGGGGGACGAGGGAGAGAACTGGAGTGGGCAAAGCTTTCATGTTAAAAGAAATTTAACAGAACTAAAAGCCTGAAGAGAGGTGGAGTGGGTGGAGGGCTGGGGGCAGAGGATTGGCAAGGTAATACTGCCTTATCCTATCATGCGTCCCAGACAGAGTTTGTACTGCCAATCTGGGGCCCCCGGGGTCTGTAGCCCAGGCATGAAGCCAGGATTATTGTGTCAATCCTATCGCCACTACCTGATGCCACTAGGCTGAGGTAGAAGTGAGTCTACTATAGAAAACACCCCAAGCCAGGCTGTGTATCCCTTCCACGTGTTCTGAGTGCCACACTGCCAAAACTGCCAGGGAGCCTTCCTGGAATACTCCACGTGACTGAGGAAGGTGTCCTAGCCTGCTCTGGTCCCTACCAGCGTCATTAGTTGAAACTCCTAAGACAGTGACTACGGGGTCTTTAGCAAACGCTCAAGTCATGACAGCACAAAAAAGCTCATTTCCCACCTTCCACTTTCTGGTAGGTGAAACCTGGCCTTCCTGTCTCCTGCCCCACAAAAACTCTCCAAGGAGCCACTACGAAAAAGAAAGAACTCCCACCAATGCGGAACAGTACTTTCTGAAGCATGGTGTCTGGGATGCCACGATGCGCCAAAACAGGCATGAAATAAATGCTGGCTGAATGGATGAGAGGATAAGCCAGTCAAGATAATGAGCGGCTACCAGAGAAGGGCTGAGGCCACTCAGCTAGAGGAAGCATCACATACCCACTGAAGCCAACACAGCTCTCCACTGTGTGATGAGTGGACCATTGGAGATGGGCCTGCGCTGATGGGGAATATGCTCTGGAGGGAAAGTAGAGATCCTGCCCCAGATAGGAAAGGAGAAGCAACATGGAAGGCATCCGGATCAGGTGGTTGTAGTGCAGCTACCATGGGGGTTGTCCAGGCATTACTTCCAGGGCCTGATGCTGTCAAGTGGACCCTCAGGCCAGGCCTGCACAAACTTTCATCTACTGCTTAAGAAAACTTTTTCCCTTGGCAGGGGTGAAGAGTCACCACTGAACCGCTAGCTCTATGGGGTGCTCGCAGCCATGTTTGCCACCCTTTGGGAAAGCGGTGACACCTCGAGAGGTTTCAGTGTTAGTCCTATACGGGCATCTTCCTGCTCTACATGAAACTGCTCCAGCAAATTGATGGAAAGCAAGCTTCTTCGGAAAGCAGAAAGGCTGCTCGTGCCTCACAAACGGTCCCCAGGCCCTGTGGTTCTGGAGTGGAGAGAGAACAGGACAGAATAAGAACAAAGGAGTCCTTGGGGCTGGAGAGATGGCTCAGCGGTTAAGAGAGCACTGACTGTTCTTACAGAGGTCCTGAGTTCAATGCCCAGCCACCACATGGTGGCTTATAACCATCTGAGACCTTCCTCCCGTGAGTCTGGATGGATATCTGGGTGCTTGTTATTTAAGAGCGTCTGTAGTCTGTTCTGAGATGCTATGCCAGAACTTAAAAAGAACAGCAATCCGTTCCTTACCATACTGGAAGCTCAAGAGGAAGGCACTGGCATCTAGTATCACCCCATGGTAGAAGGCAAGAAAGGCGGGAGACTGGTTGAAAGAGCAAGGAGAGCTGACATCACTTTTCATACTAACCCACACCTGCAAAAATGGACACTGAGGACAGATCCCAGTCTGACCACCTCTTAACAGCCACTAGGAAAGTCATCCCTCCACGGAAAAGGCACGTCAACACTCAGCCTCACAGAGGGGTACGCCTCCAGGGCATAAACCCGGGGTGGGGTCAGCACATTGAAATCACAGCACACTCTCCAACCTCAAGATCACATGCTTAAAGGGCTCTTAATGTAAGGATAATTGAACTCAAAAATATATAGGGTGGGGCTGGAGAGATTGCTCAGCGGTTATGAACTGCTCTTGGAGAGGACCTAGGTTTATTCCCAGGGCCCACCTCCAACCACCATAACTCCAGTTCCAGGGAATCTGATACCCTCTTCTGGACTCTATGGATGTGAATGCGATCCATATATGTACATGAAAGCAAAACGCCCACCACTTAAACTTTTAAAAATCGACAAGACAACAAAAATGGTGAAAAATACATAAATTATAAAAAGCCCATGAGAAGAACTGGCTACGTGTTAGTTTCATGATGTCATCCTGGGTGGAGCAGCAAGTGACTCTTTGCAGGAGGGAGATGGTCAGCCCCCAGTGGGGAAAGCCAGAGGCAGGTGGACAGGGACACAGCATTTCAGTGCCAAGCTCTACCTCCCATGGCTCTGCTCCGGCCTTGTGCTTCCTATTAGCAAGGCGGCTGAGGTGCTTAACTGGGGCCTATCAATCAAAACCCAATGGCTCTACCTCCCATGGCTCTGCTCCGGCCTTGTGCTTCCTATTAGTAAGGCGGCTGAGGTGCTTAACTGGGGCCTATCAATCAAAACCCAACAGTACACTTTCAAACGCTGTTGGGAAGCCTTCAGCTCTCCCTCGATCCTTGGTGGGTAGGAATCTGATGGGGGCAGAGTCCAGTTATCCCATTAATGATGGGCCTATAAATGAAAGCTCTGGAAAAGACAGGCAGTATGGCGCCAGGGAGTATGCAAATGTGTTCCCACAGACGTGAGTGTGCACAGTAAGGCTAGCCACTCCTACTGCCTCCCTTGGAGTCCAGCCCTCAATACGGGGCCTCTTAGTGCCCACAGCAATGCCAACACTAGCAGATTTCACTCCCTTACCCATCCATATCAATGCCCAGTATCCTAGGAAGTGTATCATCACCAACAGTAAGGGAACAGAAACCCTGGGTCTCATAACCAAGAGGATGTGGCGGGCTAGGCACCCCTATTTCTTGCTTTGTGATCCCATAGGCTTCTTTAAGGTATGGTTCCATTAAGGAAGAAAATTACTTTTGTCTTCAAAATCCTTTCTTTCCTTGTGGTTTTTATCGGTTTCTGCCCAAGGGCCCCGTGGTGTACCTAGACTCTGGTCTGAGTCAGGAGTGCCTACCGCACTTCCAGCATGAGGAAACTTCACCCGTGGGCTGCCAACATGTCTGAGACACTTTTGATATCCCAAACCTACCGTGATAATCGCCCTATAGTGAGGAGACAGAGCATTATGCAGCCATGTAAGCTTAAATCCTACTCAAACGTGGTTTTAAGTGTGGGAAGTGCACACATTCGCATAGACATGGAAACAGAAATGGTGGGGGATGATATCAGGGAGAGGTAAAGCTGCAGGTCTGAGATGTTTGCCACCCTGTCACACTGAGAAATGCTTTAAAATAAGTGGGCAACCCCAAATGAACAACTGCTGAGGTATGATCCTGAGGCGCTGCCTCCAGACAGGTGAGTTTCACCATCCCTCCCCCACCCCAACCCCTCCCCAGAGGTGTCAAGCTTAATAGTGTACGGAACAATCTTGAAGATGCTTTAAAAAAAAAATGTATCTGAGCCTTTGATCTGGGGTCTCAACACACATTTTTTTTTCAAAGATTTATTGATTTTTATGCATGTTTGCTCTATCTGTATATACACCTGCATGCCAGAAGAGGGCATCAGATATCATTATAGATGGTTGTGAGCCATCACGTGGTTGTTGGGGATTGAACCCAGGACCTCTGGAAGAGCAAACAATGCTCTTAACCGCTGAGCCATCTCTCCCACCCAGAGGATGTTTTTTATTCTATAAAAACATAAACAAATTCCAAATTCACAGCAACATTTGTCTTATCTTCTCGAAATCAACAACACCATTTTAGAAGTGAAAACCAGACTGGCAAAACAGAAGCATATTACGTTGAAGACCAGAGGGTTAGAGGAAAGTAGAAATGAAATGACATTATTAAAAAGTTGTTCCCTGTGACAACCACTGTGACAGTGTCAGCTCACCGCAGAACATTACTCGACACCTCAGTCCAGCAATCTAATTTTCTCCTTCTCCTTTGTACACGCCGGCCTTTTACAATTAACACGGATTGTGATGGGAAAGAGATACTTCTGTTATCTAGGGTTCTCTTTATTCATTTGTCTTTCTGGAACTCTTCCCCACGAGGACACCCGTTCCATAAGCTTCCGGGGTGCGTGTGAAGCAGCACGGCTATTTGGGGTCAGAAGGACAGTCCCCGAGTCACCAGCAGTTAGACAATGCTTGTGTGGTGTCTGCTCAACCAGGCACAGAGGCATTCCACTCATGTACTAAAAATTATCTGGGCAGCACGTGCTTATAATCAACAGGTCCCTGGGTTCTAATCCAAATAAACAAAAGAAGGACACACACACACACACAAAATAGTGTTTCAGGGTCTTTACAGAGAAAAAGGAAACCTTTTATGATCCAGAAAATTCACTTTTTTTTTCCTAAGGCATTGGATTCTCCAGTGACCCTCAACAGCCTGGCATCACTGATCTCATGAGTTTACTGATGCCTGAGTATATCCCCTGGGGAAAGGATGGTAGACAGACTGCCTACCAACGCATACCATAGAGAGACACCCATGGGTGCATGTGCTTCATGTTGGGCAAGAAAGCAGCTGCTGTCTTGGATGGCAACCCAGATCCCACCTGCCAGCCTTCCCCTCACTATGGGGCAAGGTTCCTGCCCTCTGCCACTACTGAGCCAAGCAGGACTGAACTGCCAGGCAGGGAGGACGGTACACAGAGCACCTGCCATAGGAGCATGAGCACCCTAAGGCACATGGCCTTACAGAGTCTGTTGACTGCCAGACACAACAAACCAGCTTGGACTCACTCTGGGGCATATGTTCCAGAAATCTTTTGAATTGTGTAAACTCCTGAGCAGGCCAAAGGGACTTTGTGTAAGAGCCCCGTGCCAGGACGGTTGCCGAAAGCTGCCTCCCTCTTGGCCCCCGGGGCCCATTCCAACAGTCAGAGCTCTGTTCTGTCCTGACTGAGGTTATGATCCTGTCATTACAGTCTCACCTTTGTAGAAAGGAAAGGACCATTAAAGTGACTTTGTTTGGACTTCTATACACTTTACTGGTCTGCTCCTGCCAGGTCCTGTTTAACGGACCTTACTAACTTGTAACTTCAATTGTCCAAATGTAACGGCGAGCTTGGGTCACGTGACCCAAGCAATAGTAACATAAGAGGTCCCATAACATCCTCAGTGATCGGAACATGAGAGTCTACATGAGAGTCTAGCCACCTTCACCTCTGCTCTCTCTGCTGCCTAACAGAACCTGCCTCTCCACCCAGACCTCCTCCTCAGTTTGCCTCGCAAAGAACTCTTTGGTTCCAGGACCCATCCTGTAGGTAAAGCCTACACACAGAGATGCCAGGTGATGGACCGTGAACAGAAGTCTGGTAAGGTCCAGCTAAGGCTAGAAGCTCCAGAGACCCTGAAAGGACATAGGAGCTTTGTCTGCTCCTGGCACCAGACCCCTGTCATGTAGTGGCAGCCCCCCATAGAGAAATTTGTGGCTATCAGTCACATAAGGGCAGTACCCAATCCCTTGCACATGTAAATGAGGCATCCCTAATATCTCAGACCAAACCAATAGGAAACACCTAACTGTCAGACCCCCAACCCACCCCAAAACGGTATATAAGATCTTATCCAGAAGGAATAAAGGCGTGTGAGAATTACTCCATCGTTTGAGAGTGTCTGTCAAAAGACCTGTAACACTACCAGGGAAGAGAACTGCTCTCCTGAAACTTTTGCACTCCCCTCTCTGGCTACCCAGCCTTCTGCCACTTAGCCCAGCTGGGATCAGCATGGTTACTGAGGAACAGTAGCTACAGCAGTGGAGAGAGCGGAGGCAATTTCCCCTCCCTGCTTCAACCTTTTCCCCTTCACTTGAACTCTCCACACTGGCCAGGTCAGAGGTCTCCACATGGAGAGCCTCTGGCACACGGGTCTACATAGAGATGCTTCAATGGCTGATAACCCCTAAACAGATATACCAATTGTACTGCCTTGCTGGGCTTCAGATCCTCTGCATAGCTCCAGTTCAAGACACGGTTTCAAGACAAGATAGTGGCCTAGAAGCCTTGTCAAAATGAGTGACTGATTGTGATTAGGGATCCAAAGGGAACAGAAATAATTTACCACCCAATCAGCTGCCTCTGGTCCCTAGAAGTCACATGACTAGTGCCACACAAACCTGTTGCCTTCAAATCTAAGAGCTTCCTCTACCATCCCGTGAGGACTTGTTACTGTGTCTGCGACCAACACAATGGCTATTGCAGCTGCGGGATCCAGAAGACACCAATGGTTGACTACACAGCAGGCTAACATTACTCTTCCAAGAAATCTACAGAATCCGCACTGGTGGGGACGCTGTGGAAGGGGTCCCTAGCCACTGCAGCTGTTACCGTACCCTCATTGCCCAACAGCAAAACTGAAAAGTAAGCATAAAATCTAAATGGTGCTTTGGGCACCTCTGCTGCTGGCTCTGAAGGACCATAAGCACCACAGCTGGTCAGTTTATCTCTGCTACGGCTAGCTCACAGAACAGAGCCACGTATCTTCACGAGAGAAGCTCTGCCCAGGAGTAAACATGGCGCCCACAAGAAACCAGAACTGATATAAAAGCCAACATGGGATACAGCCTAGAGCTGAACCAGGAAGGCAAACCTGCTGATCTGCAAAGGAGGAGGACAAACAACCTCCAAGCCAGCATCACCACGGCCTGACATCTCCAGGCCAGCATCACCACGGCCTGACATCTCCAGGCCAGCATCACCACGGCCTGACATCTCCACCCACCTCTCATTCCCACCTGCAGCTGTTCTGCATCCATGTAAGCCCCTAACAACTGCGCTAGCTATCCTGGCACTCAGGAGGAAGAGTCGGATCTCTGAGTTCGAGGCCAGTATGGACTATAGAGTAAGTTCTAGGACAGCCAGCACTACACAGAGGAAACCCTGTCTCAAAAAAATCAGATCAAACAAATGAACAAAACACAACAACAACATCAAAAATAGAAACAATGCAAGCTAGTGCTGTCCCCTACAGCTCACACCCGTTACCATTCTCTCTCTCTTCCCCCTTGCCCTCCCTCTCTTCCTCTTATCTATCTATCTATCTATCTATCTATCTATCTATCTATCTATCTATTTTTTGTGGGGTTTTTTTGAGACATCTATCTATACTATATAATAATTTAATATATGTTAGCTGAATGGATTAAAAAAAAAAACAGACCATGTGTGTCTGTTGTCTACAAGAAACTCACCTCAGCTTTAAAGATGGGCACAGCCCACCCTACCAACTGAATTCAGTAAAGAGTAGAAACATTGAAGAGAACACAGCTGAAATGAAGATGGATTTGAAAAACTCAGGAGAAAGCAAACAAGTAGAAGAGATCAAGTAGAAGACAGATAAGGACTCATATATGAGTCCTTATATATATATATGTGCACATATATATATAATATGTATATATGTATACATATACATGTTACCCTGCTGGGCCTCACGTTTGCTGCCACAGCCAGGCAGTGGGAGGAATAAAGGGGTGGGAAGGAAAACCCATGTCCTGCCAGAGCTCTCCACACCACCCGGGTGGGCATCTGACTCTCATGAGCCATATCCCAGTCCACAGGGGTAGTGGGAAAGAG
This sequence comes from Mastomys coucha, assembly GCF_008632895.1. Lineage (NCBI taxonomy): Eukaryota > Metazoa > Chordata > Mammalia > Rodentia > Muridae > Mastomys > Mastomys coucha. The sequence goes on from NW_022196909.1 coordinate 13,258,323, forward strand.
ACAATCCCAGGGGTCCCTGGGGCTCACGGAGGCCAAGGACAGCAAGTTCTAGCTCCAAGGCATCCAAGGATGCCGCTGAGGAGCTGAGAACAAATGGAGAAAGGGGAGGGTAGGGGAAGTGGCTGCTGGGTGGTTTGGGCGTGAGCAGGGGGTGAAGGGGGGGAGGGGGTGGGATGAAAGTCACCGGTCTGGTCTCCTGGCTGCAAACGCTGGGTCAAAAAGAGGCAACCCATGGTCTTAAGGTGTTTTATTGTCGAAAAGAGAGAGAGGAGTGGGCAAACAGCCTCTGTCTGTTCTCAGGTAACTGTGGGGCGGGGCATACCTGGCTGTGGTCAGATAACTGGGGGTGGAGTCCACCCAGAATCCTGGGAACTTGGGGCATTGTCTACCTGATAGATAGCACAGGGTAATGGAGTTGGAGGACTCATGGTGTCTGGCATCTATGTCTGGGGGTGTGGCTTTTACTGTTCCGTCCCTTGTAGAACCTTCTACTGAGTCTCCAGAAGCAAACCTCATTCAACCAAAAACATAGACTGCTTTCCACGGTCCGACATTACCCATTCTGTGCGTGAATATGTGTGTATATATACATACATATGTGCTAATCTATTATCAGAATGGGTTAACTGCTAAAGTGTGACTTTTACTGCAGACTGTACTCAACCCACAGGGACAGGCTGGAGATAGAGTCTGGTGCCCAGAATAGCAGCATAGCAGAGGAAATCATTGCTACAATGTCTGTCTTGAACACTAAAAACACCTCTACTGGAAAAAGAGTAGTAACCTTATAGAGACTCTTAGCCAGCTCACAAAATATTTAATGGAGGATTAATATCTAAAACACAAAAATAACTCAAACGTAAAGAATCAAGAAATCAAGCAACCAATTAAAAAGCAGGTTATGAATCAGAGCAAAGAGTTCTCAAAACAAGAAATAAAAATGATTAACAAGGCAGGTAGTGGTGGCACATGCCTTTAATCCCAGCACTTGGGAGGAAGAGGCAGGCAGATTTCTGAGTTCAAGGCCAGCCTGGTCTACAGAGTGAGTTCCAGGACAGCCAGAAATATACAGAGAAACCTTGTCTTGAAAAACAAACAAACAAAAACAAAACAAAAGAATAATATCTTAAAAAGTGTTCATCATCTTCTGCAATTAGGAAAATGCAAATTAAAAAATTAAAACAACATTGAGCGGGGTGGTGATGGCACACGCCTTTAATCCCAACACTTGGGAGGTAGAGGCAGGCAGATTTCTGAGTCTGAGGCCAGCTTGTTCTACAGGGTAAGTTCCAGGACAGCCAGGGCTACACAGAGAAACCCTGTCTCAGAAAACCAAAAAAAAAAAAAAAAAAAAAAAAAAAAAAAAAAAATTTAAAACAACATTGAGATTTTATCTCACCAGTCAGAATGGGTAATATCAATGGAACAACCAATCAAAAGTGTTGGTGAGGATGTGAGAAAAGGGAGATTCTCATTCTCTGTTGGTGGGTTTTCAACACAAAATTTCAACTCACTGATAAATCCTAGCATGGCTAATTGTGAGTAATTTCAATACTGTATTTTCACCATTAGACAGATCAGCTGGACAAAAAATAATAATAATAAAGAAAGAGTATGTGAGCCACTTTCCCTGGGTGAGTTGCCTCTTCCTTTTTTTCCCCTTCCTCCAACCCTCTACTACTTGAAAATCTGCAAGTCTATTTCTAGACTGGACACAGTGAACACTCTTCTTTCTTGAGCCCCCTATGTCTGGACAATCTGTAGATCAGAAGTTTGAGAGCCATCTTTTCCTAGTCTAATTATACATCTCATCCAGAATCTTTACCTGGCCTAGCATAGGTTTCACATCTCCCTTACTGGCCCAATCCAAGGAAGGCCAGATTAACACATCAGACATACAACCAAAGAAAGAAATTCATATGCCTAGCTCAAATCACAGAAGAAAAAGCATCACAAATGTCCCAAACAGCATGTCTTCCATAAATCCCACTAGCCCCAAAGAAGTGTTCTCTCCTGAGAACTACCTAGATGAACCCCAGTCACAGAATTTAAAATAATGGTCATAAACTTTATTTTAAAATTCAAGGAAGTTAAAGAAAACATGAACCAATTGTTCACTGAACTCCAACAGGATAATAAATAAGCACTTGAATAATGTCCAAGAACATACAAACATATACATTAATGAAATAACACAAATAATTCAGGACTTGAAAACTGAATTCAATAAAGAGTAGAAACAGTGAAGAGAACACAAGCTGAAATGAAGATGGATTTGAAAAACTCAGGAGAAAGCTAACAAGTAGAAGAGATTAAGCAGAAGACAGATAGGATCCAATGATAAAAGTTGAGAATTTAGACAAAATAAGCAAAGAAAATGGAAACAAAATTTTATGCACAGAATAGGTACATTTAGAAAATGTAGGACATCACCAAAGACAAAAACTTCAAATTATAGGCATAGAAGAGGGAAAATAATTTTAGGTTAATAGCATAGATCAAATCTTCAACAAGATCATAGAAAAATCTGCCCCCCAACTAAGGAAAGACATCTGTAGATACACAAACAATCACACAAAACCCCAACTAGGCAAGACTAAAAATGAAACACCACAGCATATTATAGGCAAAACAGTAAGAAATGATACAGAAAGCTGTAAGAGAAAAACATAAGTCATGTATAAAGGAAAGCCAGTGAGAATAACACTTGATTTCTCAATGGAAACTCTAAAAGTCAAGATATCCTAGAGTAATATATGCCAAGTGCTAAAAGACCATAACCACCAACCTAGACTACTATACCCAGCAAAACTATCCACCATAGTTGAAGGAGAAAGATTTTCCATGGTCCAAATAATCTTCTTTAAAAATGATATCAAACAACAACAACAACAAAATCACTAAACAGAATACTGGAAGGAGTACTATGAATTGAAGAGAGGGATATACAAAGATAAGTGACTCTAGAAAGAAAAAAAATTAACTCATCATTTAATTTAAGACACAACTAAGAATATGAGCCAGCAAATAAATAAATAAATAAATAAATAAATAAATAAATAAATAAATAAAATGAATAGAAGCTACAGTCACTCTTTAGTTCACTGTTACAAGTCTGGAAATAGATTTGCAAGTTTTCAAATGGCAGGGGTTTGGAGGAAAGGGAAAAAAGAAACAAGCAAATCACCTAGGAAAAGTGAAATGAATTCAATAATAATTCAATATTAATGGTCTAAACTCTCCAAACCAAAAGACACAGAAGCTAAATGGATTTTTAAAAAACAAAACAAAAAAACAGAACACATATATCTGTTGTCTAAAAAACAAACAAACAAACAAACAAAACCTCACCTCAGCTTTAAAGATGAGCACAGCTCATCCTACCAAATCCAGCTAAAGCACCTGAGGA
>NW_022196909.1:13264778-13296175 GCF_008632895.1 Mastomys coucha
CAGAGCCACCCACACACCTGAGGACCTCTCAGAGACACCCCCACACCTGAGGACCTTCAGAGCCACCCACACACCTGAGGACCTTCAGAGACACCCCCACACACAGTCCTTCTAGATGTGTCACCCCAAGATTTCCTACTTCTGTCACTTAGACGGAGCTTATTCACGGTAGAACATCTATACTTAGTTGTTGGAACTTAGAGAACCAAACAAAGCTGGCGTGCATATGAACTCACAGAAACTGTGACAACATACACAAGACCTGCACAACAAATTCCTAGCACCAAGAAAGTGAAGTGGACATAATATTGCTCCCAACCAAGAAGCTCTTTGCAATTGATACCTGTTAGAAAAGGGAAAATCAACTTTCTTCAGTAGACCATCTCTGAGTATATCAACCATATTCCAGGGAAGGCCCCAGGCCCAGGAATAGTTGGTCTACACAAAATGGACTCCATATGTGTGTATTATGTATGTGTGTGCATCCACACATGTGTGCGTACATACAAAATTTTGTTTTATTTTCGTACTTTCTACTTCATTGATTATTTTTAGTTTCTCTGTTTTGAGAGAGAGAGAAAAGAGAGAAAGAATCAGAAATTTCCACTTTGATAACTATGTTCAATCAACCCAAAGAAATAAAAAAAAGAGAGAGCTGAATTAGATAAAGACATTAATCCAAGCTATGAAAGTTGAATTCAGTAAAGAGATAGAATTGCTGAAGAAAAGCCAAAGTGAAATGGTTCTGCAAATTAACAACTCAATAAGCCAATTTTCAGTGGAAAATCTACCCGACAGCATAGATCATTTGGAAAGCAAAGTCAGGGCTCCAAGACAAGGTAAAGGAATTGGATTGCTCTGTAGAACTCAATGAGAAATTTTTTAAATATATGAAAAGAACAGGGAGGAGCTTTCAGACACCATGAAGATCTAACCTACAAATTATAGGCATAGGAGAACAAGAGTACTACAATGAAGGTACGGAGAAATTTTTCAACATAATCAAAGGAGAAAATGTATCAGACCTAGAGAAAGGGATGCCCATCTGGGTTCAGAGGCCTAGATGGGGCCAGAAAAGAAACTCCGCATGACATATTACAGTTAAAACATTGAAACTTAGGATAAAAAAGGGCATTGAATGCTGTTAGAAAGAAAGGTCAAGTAACTTCTAAAGGCAGGTCCATCAGAATAACACCTGATTTTTTTGACAGAAACTTTAAAAACCAGAATGGCATGAGAAAAAAATGTTTTCTAACTTCTAAAGGACCACAATTGTCAACCGAGCATAATACCATTAAAACTGAAGGAGAAATAAAATTTTTCTGTGACAAAAAACAGGTTAAAGTAATGGATGACCACTAAGCCATCTCAATAGAAGATATTGGTGGGAATATTTCAGTCTGAGGAAAAGGATAAACACACCTGAGATGTCTTAAGAAATAAATAATCAGTGCAGGACAGTTAATCAAAGGAAATCTAAAAACACAAAGTAACAAAATTATAGGAATTAAACCATTTTCAATAATAATTCCTAGTATTTGTGGACTTAATTCGCATTTTAAAGACACAGACTAAGCTATGTGTGGTAGAAAACAACTTTAATTCCAGAGGTAGAGTCAGGTGGATCTCTTGTGAGTCTGAAGCCAGCCTGATCTACATAGAGAGTTCCAGACCAGCCAGAGCTATATGAGATCTTGTCTCAAAATAAAGACACAGACTAGCAGATTGGATTTGCTGCCCTCAAACAACATATATCACTATCAGTGACAAAACCTACCCAATGGAAAAAGGATGGAAAAGGTTTTCCAAGAAAATATAACTTACAAAGGCATAGCTATTCTAATTTCAGATAAAGTAGACTTCAAGCCAGAACTAATCAGAAGGCATAAGGTACACTTCTGCAGTGGTTTGAATAGGAATGGCCCCCATGGACCTATGTGTTTCAATGCATGGCCCTTAGGGAGTGGCACTATTAGAAGGTGTGACCTTGTTGGAGTAGGTATGGCCTTGTTGGAAGAAGTGTGTCACTGTAGGAGCGAGCTTTGAGGTATTAGTTAGGATTTTCACTGCTTCAACAAAACACCATGACCGAAAAGCAAGTTGAGGAGGAAAGTGTTTATTCAGCTTACACTTACACATTGCTGTTTAGCACTGAAGGAAGTCAGGGCAGGAACTCAAATGGGGCAGAACCTTGTAGGCAGGAGAGATGCAGAGGCCATGGAGGAGTGCTGCTTACAGGCTCGTCTCACATGGCTTGATCATCCTGCTTTCTTTTGTTTGTTTGTTTGTTTGTTTGTTTGTTTTTGTTTTTTGTTTTTTTGTGACAGGGTTTCTCTGTATAGCCCCAGCTGTCCTGGAACTCACTTACTCTGTAGACCAGGCTGCCCTTGAACTCAGAAAGCTGCCTGCCTCTGTCTCCCAAGTGCTGGAATTAAAGATGTGCACCACCACCGCCCGGTGTGATTGAAGTCTTATCAAGAGCAATAACACAAGAGAAATAGATAAAGGGCACACAGGTAGGAAAGGAAGACCAAATTTGAAGATGATATGATTATATATATGTAAAAGACTCCACCAGAAATCTCCTAAAGCTGATAAATTTAAAAAAAAAATAGCAAGATATAAAATTAGCGCACAGAAATCTTTGCCCTTCCCACGTACTGACAACAAACATATTAAAAATGAAAATGGGGAAATGATTTTACTCACCATAGCCTCAGCGAGACAAACAAAGACTCAACTCCAAGTGGATCGAGAGAAGACCTGATAATCCTGAGTCTGAAAGAGGAGAAAGTTGGGAATAGACTTATTGGCACAGTAAAAGACTTCCCAAGAGGAGCTCTGGTAGTGCAAGCATTAAGACTCATGATCAGCATGGGACACCATCATTCGAGGGAAGGAGCCCTGTAGAGTGCCAATGGTTCTTCATAGGGACTTTTACATTTGACATCTGACAGGGATTAGTGTCTGAAACATAAAAAGAACTAAAAGCTGGGCAGTGGTGGCACACACCTTTAATCCCAGCACTTGGGAGGCAGAGGCAGGCAGATTTCTGAGTTCAAGGCCAGCCTGGTCTACAAAGTGAGTTCCAGGACAGCCAGGGCTACACAGAGAAACCCTGTCTCAAAAAAACAAAAAACAAAAAAAAAACAAAAACAAAAACCTGAAACTGAATTAAAAACAAATAACCCAATTAAAAATTGGGACATGAAAGTAAACAGAATTCTCAAAAGAAGAAATACAAATGACAGAGAAAACCTTTTTTTTTCCCCCTAATGTTCAACATCCTTAGCCATCAGAGGAATTAAGTGGAGTTGGGGGATATGGGGAGAGGAGAGGGTGACAAGAATGGCTAACCAAGAAAATATGGAAAGGCCCTGTGGAACCCTACTATTTTGTAAATCTATTAAAGAAAATGTTTTTTAAGTCTAAGTGGAGACACTGTGTGAGTGGATAATGTTCCTCCCAAAAGTCAAATGTTATTAAATGAAAATCCCAGTACCAAGTATGGGATACTTACCTATGATCTGTTGGTTAACAAGGCCCCAGAGGGCCCCAAACAGTGCAGGTTATTGCCAATGTCTTTGGATGTCCACCCACTTGTAAGGTCCTGTTGCTGAAGAAGTCACACACTCACGTTGTATAACACTGAGGCAAGAAGCCTGATCTGAGCTGGAAGGGTGCCTTGACTGTCTTGATGGTTAATTGGTGGAGGAGGGGCCCTCCCACTTTTGAAGGTCTTGACCCTAGGCAGGTGACCCTGAATGCCGGAGAGTGAGCCTCCGTGGTTTCTACTTCAAGTTTCTGCGGGGGTTCCTGCCTTGACTTCCCTCAAAGATAGAGTGCGACTTGGAAGTGCTACCCCATAAATCTTCTTGTCCTCCAGCTTGCTTTCGGTCACGGTGTTTTATTACAGTAACAGAAAGGAAACTGAAACAAAAGTGAATAGGAACTTCCTTGTGTCCAGTAAGGTCCTGGGTGGAAGCGCTGGGTAAACGGTGAGTGGTGAGGGTACAGGGACAGTAGGAGCCAAGACATACTAAACCTTAATGGGGCTGAGGAAAAAATTAGTTCCCTGGCAACAGAAAGCCTTAAGAAAGTCAGGTAGGAAATGAAAAGAGAGTAGATCCTATCTGCACTGGGGCAAGGTGCCTCTGGGTACAGGATGGAGCAGGGACTGTGGATGGGGGTGGGGCAGTAGCAACACAGGCAGCTGGACAGTGAGATACGACATCAGCATTGACGTCGCTGAAGTGATTCTTTAGACGTTCCTGTTCCCGATTGCCCCCATCCTGCACCTTAAGTAATGGTGTCTATTTGCAAATAAGAGTTGCCTTGGCATTCAGAATAAGGCTAATGCCCTATCAGCTCTCTCACAGAAAACTCAGGGCAACACTTTGATGTCAGTCATCATTGACAGATAATATCTTGGCAACAGTAACTCTGAGGCCGTGGGCTGGCTGTAAGAAAATGGTTACTAGCACAAAGCTCGTTTCCGAACAGCATCCTGGCCATCGCTGAACTAGTGGGGTAGCTACACCGTCTAGAAGCAAAGGTTTTCTATTTCCCTCACAAATTGTATGGTTCTTTCCTTCAGCTGCTGCTCTCAGAGCCTCAGATAAAAACCCTGGTGTTTTATTTCCAAGGTAGAAATAATAGGAGATAGTAATAAGAAGAACAACCGCACTCACGCTAAGTGTCACCAGAAGCTTGAGAAGGTGTAAAAATGGGGTGATGCCCACGCAGGTCTGTTCCTTAGCCCACCCAGAAGGAGGTTGTGTGGCTGGGGTGCCATCACCGAGTCTCTGAAGGACTCAGCATTCACAGATGGCACAGGGGTGCACATAATTCTCCACTGACCGAACATGCCAGCTCTGCCCAACGAAGTGAGTAAGTCACCACAGAAAAGAGACGTGGGATGCTTAGGCAGCTGTTCCACCCAAGCTGGGAAAGGTTTCCTTCATTTCAAAGGAGGCTTTATCTAAACCTGTCCTAAAGAAACTGAAGAAACTGGCCAGACCTGATCCTGCCATCATGAGATTTCTTTCATGATCCCCTGGTGTGCCCACACTAACTCCAGGATCTGAATTTCAGTGGATCATTGGTAGTAATAGCCTCTGACAATGCAGAGAAAGCAGGAACAAGACAAGGACCCATCCAATGGAGATCTAAGGGTTTGCTTGAACAGCAAGACAGCCGAAGGAGATCAAATAGAGTAAGAAGATGTCAAGGTATCCTTATGTGTAGATGATATAATTTCATGTATAAAAGACCCTAAAGAGTCTACTGGGAGACATCTACAGCTGATAAACACTTCCATCAAAGTAGCAGGATACAAAATGAATGCACAAAATGTAGTAGCCTTCCTATACACAAATGACAAACAGATTGAAAAAGAAATCAGAGACATAGTACCTTTGACAATAGCACATATATATATGTATGTATGTATATACATACATATTCATATTCCCAATATATATGTATGTATATTTGGATATCTCTAACCAAGCAACTGCACCTGTATAATCAAACCTATAAGACATTAAAGAAGTAGAACGAAGAAGACACTGGAAGACATTAGCATCTCCCATGCTAATGGATCAGTATGATCAATTTTATAAAAATAGCCATTCTAACCAAAAACAATCTGCAGAGTCAGTATAGTACCCATCAACATTCTTCATGAAAATTTAAAAAAACAACATTTAATTTTGCAAAAAATACCAAAAACCTAGGATAGCTAAAAGCAGTCCTGAATAATAATAGAACTGTTGGAGGTATTACCATTCATGACTCCAAGCTGTACTACAGAGCTATAATAATAATAATAATAATAATAATAATAATAGTAATAGAAACAGCACAACATTAGCAAAGCATTAGTATTTAAAAGATCTATTGATTAGTGGAATCAAATTGAAGACCCATACATAATTCCACATACATATGGACACAATTTTTGGCTAAGAAGCCAGAAATACACACTGGGGGAAAAAACACCATCTTCAACCAATGATACTAGACAACGTTGTAGAAACTGGATGGCTGCATGTAGAAAAAATAAAAATAGATCCATATCTATTACCCCCACACAAAATTCAACTGCAGGTGGATCAAGGTCCTCAACATAAGACTAGATACTCTGAATCTGGTAGAGGAGAAGAGAAGGGATACGTTTGAACTCATTAACACAGGAAAGGACTTTCTGAACAGGATACCTTTAGCATAGATATGACCTACAGTGGACAAATGGGACCTCATGGAGCAGAAAACCTTCAGCATGACAAAGAACATCACCATTCAGGAACAGCAGCCTACAGATGGGGAAAAACCATTACCCATTGTACATCTGATTAGAGGTTAGTTCCTACAAAAAACTAAAGAGCTGAACATAAAAAAAAAAAAAAAAACCAAACAGCCTGGCAGTGGTGGCACACGCCTTTAATCCCAGCACTTGGGAGGCAGAGGCAGGTGGACTTCTGAGTTTAAAGCCAGCCTGGTCTACAGAGTGAGTTCCAGGACAGTCGGGGCTACACAGAGAAACCCTGTCTCGAAAAAAAAAAAAAAAAAAAGTCCAAACAACCCAACTTTAAAATGGGGCACAGAACGAAGCAGAGAGACCTCCAAAAGATGAAACACAAATGGCAGAGAAACATTTTAAAGATAGTCACCATGCTTAGCCATCAGGGGAACGCAAATTATAACTACTTTGAGATTTCATTTTGCCCCAGTCAGAGTGGCAAAGATCACTAAAGCAAACTTCACAACACGTCGGTGGATGTGTAGTAAGGAGAACATTTTTCCTTTGCTGCTGCGCGTACAAATTTGTACAGCCACTATGGACATCAGTGTGGAGTTTCCTCAGAAAGCTGAAAAAAAATCAATCTTCTTCAAGATCCAGCTATACCACTCTGGGATATATATCAAAGAACTCTGCACCCCATTGCTTGCTCATTCGTGTTCACTGCTGCTCTACTCAGAAAAGCCAGATTGGAAACAGCTTAGAGAGCCATCAGTGGTGCAAGCATAATGAAAACGTGGTACCTTTGCACAATGGAATATTATTCAGCAGTTAAGAAAGATGAAATCTGCAGGTAAATGGATGGAACTAGAAAAAAAAATCATCCTGTGAGGTAGCCCAGACCTCAACAGACAAATGCTGTATTTTCTCTTAAATGCAGATGTTAGCTTTTAAGTTTTCGAGAATAGAATGTTATGGAGTAAATGGGGAAAGTGGAATAGAAGGATGGATAAGGAGAGTATTGGGAGATAGTGATAAAGGTGGAGATCTAAGAAGGGACACCTAACACTAAAGGTCTTTTTCAATGATCATATGGAAGGCTGTTACTGTAGAAGCCTCCTAAAACATATACATATATGAAAAGACTTTAGGTAGAGCTATAATATAAAGAAGAAAACAAAACCCCAATTAGACACCGTATGTCAGCCAAGTAAAAGCCTCAGTGCCACAAATGGGTTACATCTTGTTGAGTCATAGGCCAAAGGGGTCCCATGGAAACCTCAAACATCACAGGCTAAGGTATTGGTTATTCTCCATAACGGTGATATCAAGGCCTTACTTCTGACAGGAACACTGGTGCCTGACTAGAAGCTTCGCCCCTACTGGCTAGCATTCGTGGTCCTGGAAGTTACTGTGCATGTTACTGGAAGAGAAACTACATCATCAATACCACCCAGCCACACACCCTGTGACCTACAGCAGCCTACAAGGTGGACTGATACAAATGGCACAAATGCTACGGTAGGAACCAAGAACTTTTTGATTGGATTTAAGTCCCACTCCATGAGATGGACCCCTGGCTCTGTTAAAATGCACAAAAGAGCCGGGCAGTGGTGGCGCACGCCTTTAATCCCAGCACTTGGGAGGCAGAGGCAGGCGGATTTCTGAGTTCGAGGCCACCCTGGTCTACAGAGTGAGTGCCAGGACAGCCACGGCTACACAGGGAAACCCTGTCTCAAAAAACGAAAACAAAAACAACAAACAAAAACAAAACAAAACAAAAAAATGCACAAAAGAGCCTGAGACTAGATAGTGCATTGGCCTAGAGGAAAACTGTCTTAAAGGTTTTATTGTGTGAACAGGCACCATGACCAAGACAACTCTTATAAGGACAACATTTAAGTGGGGCTGGCTTACAGGTTCAGAGGTTCAGTCCATTATCATCAAGGCGGGAACATAGCTGATGTGTTAGAACAGCAGCTCATGTCAGGACACACCACACACTAGGCCCAAACAGTTCCACGTGTAAGAGGTTTAATTGAGGGAGGGTAGTAGCAGAAAGAGAAGAGGTGGGGAGAGAGAGAGGGAGAGCATTCCCCATATATATATATATATATATATATGTAGTGATGTAGTGGCCGCAGGTAAAGGTGGGAGGTGAGCCCAGTGGATTCTGGGAATATGCAGCTGTTGCCCTGGCAACAGGTCTGTGAAGCCCACTTATGTAATGTTACGGGATTCAGAGGTCCTGATGCTAACAATGGCAGCATCCAGGCAGGCATGGTACAGCTGGAGCTAAGAGTTCTACATCTTCCTCTGAAGGCTGCTAGCAGAATACTGACTTCCAGGCAGCTAGGACAAAGGTACTAAAGCCCACGCCCACAATGACACACCTACTCCAACAGGGCCACACCTCCTAATCGTGCCACTCCCTGGGCCAAGCATATACAAACCACCACAAAAACCTAGTGTTATCATTCTACTAAAGGGATAGAACAATAAAGTGAATTCTAACGGCATACTGCTATATTTATAGATCAGTGCCTTGTTCATCCCTCATCAGAGAAATCTCTTCTTGCAATAGAGGGGATGAACGCAGAGTCCACAAGCAGACAACGTTCAGAGAGTGAGGCTTTGGGGCACTCGGTCCTCAATGTGATGTCTTCATCGACCCCTCCCATTAGGACACAGGGATCCATGTGGAAGAGGAAGTAGGGAGCATGTAAGAGCCAGAGGCGGTGGAGGACTCTAAGGAAAGAGAATCCTCCAGATACAACTGACTGATGTGCAGTTGATGCACATCTGAACTCTAAGAGAGCATGTCAGCGCACACCAGACCTACACCGTTTCAAACTAGATGGGTATCAGCACTGAGAGGGGGGAAGGGAAAGCAGGATCCTTCTCCTAACCAATAAGCTATCGGTAGTTGATACCCATTGGAGAAGTGAAAGCCAGTTAGTTCCAATAGAGTCAATGAGTATATCGACCATACTCCTGGGCAGGTGCCCCGTGCCCAAGTCATAATTGGCCAACTCGAATGAAATCCATTAAATTTTTGAAGACTTTTTATCGATTTTTGACTGATTTTTTTTGTTTATTTGTTGGATTTTCATTTTGTTTCATCTTGTTTTGTTCTTTGATTTTCATTTTTGTTTTTTCATGGGTTTTTGTAGAAAAGGGGGGAGGGAAAAGAGAGGAAGAAAATGGGGAAGACTTGAGAGACATTGGAGTAGTGAAAACATGATCAAAAATATGGGGAAATCTTAATAAATTTGTAATTAAAAGTGTGTGTGTGTAACTTATAAAACATCAATTTCTCCCTAGAGCTGGAGGCTCACCTGTCCATAGGCAGCACACATTAAGTTTTGCCCTTAAGACACCTGCATTCTACAAAACAGGAATGTCTGTTATTCAAGGGTGGAAAGAAAATAACTGTAACTTATTGTATAACTTAAAACTTTAAGTTGGACTGTGAATGGGCAAGAGCCGCTGAGAACGATGGGAAGACTCACTTTCATTTTGCAGCATTAATATGTTGAAAGTGACTTCTGTGGGTGTTAAAGAACGTCTTTACCGTTTGGCTGCTCGAGAGCACACGTTCCCTGCTGTTCTAATGATGTGTCTGTCCATTTTTCCAACTGTCAATAACCCACGTGTCCTGAGATAGCCCATGAAATGAGTGGAGAACTGTGCTGTAATTGAATCTTCCATCCTTATATGCTGACGATAAAGTGCATTTTTATAAAATTCTGCTGGGAATTTTGACTTCAACTAAGAAGATGTCACCATGCCCCGAGTGGCTCATTCTGTGGTGTGGCTGGGCTCCCTGTGCCCTCCTACTGAACTGTGGACAAATTGATGATTGCATGCGCGTGTGAAAAAAGTGCTGGCTTTGTTTTGCTTCCATTTTCAGTAGATAAGGAAACTATTATCTAAGACAACATAAAAGAGATGTTCATTTCTAGCCATCCCAGTGAAAACTCTGTTATTAACACAAGCAGGGGACCACCCTGCTGAAACCAAGCTTCTCCACCCCTCTAGGTCCCCTTCACACAGAAACTCTGCCAAAATGGAGAAGCCAAAGGCATCCTGCTGGCCGTACACTGTGGGTCTTTTTTCAGAAAAGCTGCCCCTGAACCTGCTGGACAGCAGGGAACCTTTTCTCAGCTCGAGGTAGCAGTAGATGGCCCTGGGTTGGATACTAGCCTGGGTGTCCTCCTAGCCTCATTCTCTGAAAATTCTAAAAGCTGTAGGTACACGCTGTGTAGCTGGAAGTTCTCCCGGGAGTTGTAGGACCATATTTCCTGTGGAGTTGTGTTTCCAAGGCAACAGACCTGCATCTTGCCTGATACAGAGACAGAGAGAAGCAAAGAGAGACAGAGAGAGATTGAAAGATTGAGAGATTTATTACTGTGGCTTACAGGCCGGGAAATGCACACAGGTAGGTAATTCCAATAATGGCTGTCTCACAACAGAATGGCCAAGAATCCAGGAGCTGTTCAGTCCATGAAACTGGACACTTCAGCAGTCCCAATATGGCACCTAGAGTCCTCTAATCCTGGAGGATTTGTAAGGAGCTGCTGGTCTTCAGTCTATGTTGAAATCCAAAAACAGTAGGGTCTAATACTAGCAGTGGAGTGTCTCGCAGCAGGATTCCAGGGAGAGTGAAGGCAAGCAGGCAGAAAGCCAAAACTTCCTTCTTCCACATCTTTTGTATGGGTTGCCATCAGAAGGTATGGTCTGGATTTTGAACGGGTCTTCCCACCTCAAATAATACAATCAAGGAAACCTCTCACGGGCATGCCCGCTGCTTTGGTTTTAATAGATTCCAGATGCCATCAGACTGACAATCAAGATTAGCCACCACAAGGGAACTGTTTCTGCAGCGGTCACTCCCATGGTCTCCACACTCGCTCTACTTCGTTCAGCCAGCTACACAAGCAGGATGGAGGAGTCCCAGTCTGCCAGGCTGAAGTCAGCTGCTAAGATCCGAGTGGTGTTTAGCTGTCACCTAGGAAGTTATGGTAACGACTGGAAGGTCTCGAGCGCTCGCAGAAGAGTCATCGAGGGGCTGCAAGACCAGAGCCTGAGGCTGGAGCTGGATTCACAAGAGAAGTCAAGTTATTGGCATAGGAGCTGGCTGTCCTCATGTTTGATTGGAGCCATGAGGCAACCGATGCTGAGACATAATATGCATGAAGTGCTCAGCAAAGCAAACTGTGCCAGGAAGAAGTCAAAAGGGTGACCAAGGCAGCTGGCTCTGGCAGGTTGGATAGAAGACCAGCCATCATGGTGATCTGTCAATCAGCCTTCTTCTCTAGACCTTCCTGTCACCAATCCAGTTCAGATTCCAAGGGACTAACTTCCATAAAACTGTGTAACTCCAGTTCACACTATTAAGGACTAACCTCTTGTTTTACTTAGGGTTCTCAATGCTATAAAGAGACACCAATGACCACAGCAACTCTTATAAAGACAAACATTTCATTGGGGCTGGCTTACGGGTGAAGATGTTCAGTCTATTATCATCAAGGAGGGAGCATGGCAGCATCCAGGGAGGCATGATGCAGGAAGAGCTGAGAGTTCTATATCTTCATCCTAAGGCTGGTAGGAGAAGACTGCCTGTCTCCCAGGTAACTAGGAAGAGAGTCTCAAAGCCCATCCTACCTAGTGACACACTTCTCCAACAAGACCACACCTCCTAATAGTGCCACTCCCTGGGCCAAGCGTATTCAAACCACCACACCTCCTTAAAACCGTGTAATTCCACTATAGCCAGGTAGAGGTGGCACATACCTTTAATCCCAGCACTTGGGAGGCAGAGGCAGGCAGATTTCTGAGTTCGAGGCCAGCCTGGTCTACAGAGTGAGTTCCAGGACAGCCAGGGCTACACAGCAAAACCCTGTCTCGAAAAACCAGAAAGAAAAAAAAAAAAAAAAGAGCTTTCTATAACAAGCCTCTTTATTGCTCTATGGGTCAAAGTCATGACTCCAGAACCAAGTTCCTCTAGGACAAAGCATATGTAACCTTCTCTTGTGTTCCTTGGGGTTGTCACGGTATATTATATGCCCTAAGTACCCAGTAAATTCTTCCTAAATTATATAAGAGGTCTTGAGTAGAGTTGAGGCCAGGGGCCTGAAAACACAGAACCCATTACAATAGATTATATGAAAGCCAGTTGGCCCAACACAATGAAAGGGGGAGTGGGAAGAGAATATTACCCTCTAGACATACAGGAGACAGAACCAGGTCATTCTCTCAGCTGAAGGGATGTGGCACAGAGCTGCCACTCTTACAGCTCTACTGCCAAAACGATTTTCCATCCTTATAAAAGACTGTGCCGAGTTCAGCATCCCTTCAGAAGGACCTTGGTAAGGAAAGCTTACCCTTTTTGTCTATGGCCTGTTCTACTGTCCCACAATTCCTGCCATCTAGATGCGATTTCACCAGCTCTGCAGATCAGCCACGGTAGTTGTCCCAGTTCAGGCAACATAGTTCTGCTACTGCCTCTTCTTATGCTGTTGAGACATCCCTCCCAGAGCTTCTCCTTCGGATCATACCGAATAGAGTCGCTTGAGGCCCCATTCCCAGGAGACACGCAGGTTCTTATGTAAAGCCTTCGGTCAACATCACAGCATTAAAGATGTCATTCATTCACTTATCTGTTGGAGAATGCATTGAGAACCTGCTGTGTGCTGTGTTCCCTTAGCTCTGAGCTACTGCGTAGCTGCTAAATCTATAAGTCGCCTTAGTTTCTACCGAGGGTGACGTTCACGTTGCCTAGCACTTATGCGAAGGTCCAGCCACGTCCTGTGTCTGACTCAGCAACTCCACTGATTCCAGGTCCAGAGATTCAGCCAGGCATTCTGACAAAAGTCTGCGTGTGTGCTGGACATGTGCAGGCCTTTTCCGGTTTGGGCTCCTGAGCATTAATAATGTCTTAGTGCTATTTAGATAGGTTTCCCCAGCGCTAGTAAAGAAGGCAGGAGAGTGGGTACTCGCTTACCTGGCACCGGGAGGGCCTTCAGAACGGGAGTATTACAAAATGGAAGTTTCACAGGTAGAAAGGATGAAAAGGGGGGCCCAGAGGTGGAGAGTGGTCAACATCTGTCCTTGCCTGTAAAGACGTAAGTTCAATAAAGGCTTGTTATTTATTCTGAGAGCAAACGACAATAGCAAAAAAACAAAACAAAACAAAACAAAAACCATTAACCTAAAAGACAGATGAAAACCTCTCACATATCAGAGGAGCCCCTTAAGCTTCCACAGCGTGTAGTCTTAGTCAGAGGCTACCACAGTGCCTGGTGCTGTGGGAAGTCCCTCTGCCCCTCCTCCAGCCCCCACTCCCTCACCCACCAGCTCCTCACACACAGCCGCCACACAGAACAGCCAATGTTCTGAGTATCATTCCCCTTAAGGATCATGCCTAAACTTGCCTGTCCTCGCAGTGAGCATGGCTTACCCCTCCGGTGACCTTCACTGTGTCACAGACAAGCCCTCTGCTCAACTTTCTGTTCCCCATTCTCTACCAACAGGTCCAGTTCTGGGATTGTCCTATGGTGTCAAAGTCCATGCCCCGGGGCTCTGTCTGGGACCAGTGATTCTTCTACTTGATTCTGGTGCTTTTGTCTGTATTCCTCTTCCGAGCCACTCACTTCCTGTGCGGCGGGCGGTTACTCACACAGGTGAGCTACTTTCTGTAACAGTGAAAGAGCTGAACCTCTCGGCAGATCATGAGGCCAGTCATCAAAGCAAACTCAGAAAGTGAACAGCAGGCAGAACCCTGGAATTCGATCCTTACTCCTCCAAGTGAGGGGGTGTGTGCTTACCCTCACCCCATAGGAACAAAGCAAAGACAAAGCTCTGACCCCCCCACCCCACCCCCCCGCAGTCGGAGGCCTGGGGCTGAGTCCCTGCTCCAGTGATTTGAATGAAGCACCTCACTCAGCGACTTTGGGTGTCAGTTTTCCCACTTGTGAAATAGGTTGAAGTGGCGATCCTGCAGAATAGTCGTGAGGCTTGTGTTTTTTGGTTTTTTTGTTTTTTGTTTTGTTTTGTTTGTTTTTGTTTTTGTTTTGTTTTTAGGTTTTTTTTTTTTTTTTGAGACAGGGTTTCTCTGTGTAGCCCCGGCTGTCCTGGAACTCACTCTGTACACCAGGCTGGCCTCGAACTCAGAAATCTGCTTGCCTCTGCCTCCCAAGTGCTGAGATTAAAGACATGCGACACCACCGCCCGGTGGTCCTGAGGCTTGTTAAGAGTTGGACCATGAAAAACATTTAATGAAAAAAAAAAGAAAGAAAAGAAAAACATTTAATGCCTGGCTGGTGGAGAGTAGTTGGTAATGCCAAATGTTTTTATTTTGTATTATTATATCTGCTGCCTTAAGGCCTGACTCCAATACGCATTCTTCAATAGATTAGCTCTGCTTTCCAAAATTTGACCCACTTCTTGTCTATCCTAATTTATAAAACATGAATAAGTTAAAATTGTGCAGTAGTATTTATATAAACTATATTTTCACTCCCCTCATATATGGTTAAATAACATTAAAAACAAGTGATACTTGATGTATATGAAAATGTCCTTATTTTGTTCCTGACCTATGTTACATGAAATCAGAAGTAAAAGATGATACCCCAACAAGGGGATTGATTCAGAGGAACGAACCACAATTCCATGGATGACTGAAGGCTGTAATTTCAGCCCGGTCAGCTCATTTCAAGAAAAGGCATTAGATGTGGAGTTATATTATTTTTTTCCCTACACTTGTTAACCCCACACAGACAGAGGCTCTCCTTGTCAATCATGGTCCCGGCTTCATAACAATAACCACTTCATGGGGTTTTTATTTGCATGTCTTCTTTGGCTCCTGAGCCTTCCATATCCAAATATACTATTTGCCTTCTCCCAGTTCAGATGCCATTTTCTGTCCTGACTCCAGTCTGTCTACTAGGCCAGCATTTTCCCAAGAAAGACTCTCTGGATTTATTTCCTCACCTCATGGATGTCCCACTGAACTTTCGAGTCTGCTCCTCTGCTCCCAGAAGTTGGTTCTGTTCCCAGTTTTGATCATGGAGCCTTAGACTTTACCTAAGGTATAGTTTAATGTACATCAATCACACATTAAAACTGAGCACTCACACAGCTATTCTCTTTCTGAGCCTGAGCACAGCAGCCAGCCAACTGCACACGACATTTAGCAGTTGGGTGTAAAGAAAGCCTTGTGTTAGGCGACGCTGCCCAAGTTTGGTTGACATAAGTGTCCTGCGTGTGTTGAATACTGCCTAGGTTAGATAGAGTGAATGCATTTCTGTATTCAAGATAGTTTCTGTGTTTATCAGAGTGTACATTGTGAATTTTCATTTCTCCTGGTGCCACCATGTTTTTGTAAGGAAGATTTGTTTTTTTGTTTTGGGTTTTTTTTTTTCTTTGTTTGTTTTGTTTTTTTGAGACAGGGTTTCTCTGTGTAGCCCTGGCTGTCCTGGAACTCACTCTGTAGACCAGGCTGGCCTAGAACTCATAAATCCGCCTGTCTCTACCTCCCAAGTGCTGGGATTAAAGGTGTGCGCCACCACATCCCAGCTGTAAGGAAGATTTGTAAGGTTTCTTTAAATTATTCAATTTTGCCTGCTAGAAAGTCTAAAATCCTTAGTTACAGTGAATTCAAAAATCTGAGTGGAACACCAGCCCTGACAAGTGTCTAATACAACAGATGCTTCTTGTCTTCCGCCTACCCAAGAATCTCTACTTATCATTGCCACAACAAAAAAAGCTCAGGCTACCTGATGTCACTAAAACCTTATATCGCTGATCAAGCTAAGGGTTACCGTATTCCATTCTTGGGAGAAAGAAACTCATCTTGGTAGTTCACCGACGATAGGTTAGTTCCGTTAGTTCTAAGCTACTATGCAGATGCCTGTAAGTCACCTCAGCTTCCTCAGAGGATAATCTTTTGAAATGAGTGATAGTTCACACTGCCTAGCACTGATGCCAAGCCTTAGTGAGGTCCTGTGTCGGACCCTCACCACCCAGAGATTCCAGGTCCAAGGGATTCAGCCAACTACAGACCAGAAATAGTCTCACAGAAACCCGTGTGTGTTCTGAACATGTGCAGATCCTCAGAGTTATTCAGGTTAGCCTCTGAGTACTAGTAATGTATTATTAGTATTTGCTTAGAATTTTCATGTTATTGAGCATTATATGTAATCTAGAGATGGTTTAAAGCATATACAGGAGGATGTGTGTAACTACTACACCACCTTATATGAAGGATTTGGACATCTATAGGGGGTCCTAGAACCAGCCTCCCACAGATCCTGAGTGACAGCTGTCCATCTTATTTAACGATCACAGCAATCCTACAAACATAGATTCTTTTATTTATTTTCCTCATCCCCCTAGGGAGGATCCCAAGGTTTGGAGAAGTTGAACAAGGTACCATAAAGGTATAATGGGAATCACAGCTTCTGGCACCAAGCTTTTAAAATCTTTTCCTTCCTCCCTTATTTCCTTCCTCTCTTCCTTCCTTTTTCAATTTATTTTTATTTATGTGTATGCTCTGTGTGGGGTCCTTGCATAGGTCAGAAGAGGGCATGGGATCCCCTGGGTAGAGACAATTGTGACTTGCCTGGTGTGAGTGTGTGGGAGAAATGAACTCTGAGCCTCTGTAAGAGCAGCAAGCACTAGTAATTGTAAAGTCATCTCTGGAGCACTGAATGGAACCTATGTCCCATCTACCATGCTCATTCATTTCCTAAGGCCAGCAGTGGAACTTGAGGCATGTGTGTTAGAATGTTGTAGAGGCTAGGTAGACCAGCTGTTTGAAGGCAGGAGAAACTATAAAGGGGAAGATGCTGAGTGCATTCTCAATTTCCTCTTGTCGGGAGATATCATCCCACCTGAGTTGAGCAACAGGGATTCAAGAGAGGATGATGAACTTGGGTTGCTCACAGAGTCCACAGGTTGGAGGTGGCTATGGAGGAGGTGCTACTGGGAAACAGGGTCTTGGGTGGAAGGCTTGAGCTCAGCTCGCAACAACCGGCTTAGACATGTTTAGTGCATGTGTAGTTCTAGCATCTGTGTGGTTCCTAAGGAAATGGCTCATACACTGTTGAGTATGAGTCTCCATGTTCAGAAGATGAGGCCTAAACCAAAACCAAGGTCAGGAGTCACCAAACCATGGAAGCCACAAAACTGGCAGAGAAGGGTGACCAGTAGTGGCACCCTTTCTGTCAGGATTAGGTGAAGAGCTGCCCATGGGAGACACAGGTGAGCCTGAGTCACTGTGCAAAGGAACCTCATTCCACATTCTCCAAAGGAGCAAATATCATGTTTTCTCTTATGTGAAATACCTTGATTTTACATAAATACATAAAATCATGTATGTATATATAGTTTGAAAGCGGAAGTCAAACTTCTGGAGTAGGCATGCCCAAACTTTTGACATTTTACAAAGATGTGGCCACCTACATGAATCATGCTTAAGAACAGCACAGTCAAGTTCCAACTATAGCTATCCTGAGTTCTACAGAGCCCACAGGCCACAGGTTAGAACTCATCTGGTTGAGTAGTGGTTTTCAACCTGAGAGTTACCACCCCATTGGGGGTTGAATAACCCTTTCAGTGGTGTCCCTTAAGACTATTGGAAAGCATAGATATTTACATTATGAATCATAACAGTAGAAAAACTACAGTTCCAAGGTAGCAACAAAAGTAATTTCATGGTTGGGGGTCACAACAACAGGAGGAACTGTATTAAAGGGTCACAGCATTGGAAACCACTTCAGTAGAGGAACGAAGGGACCAACAGGAAGGGGCAGGTTACAAAGAGAGGATGGAGCATGGGGAGGAATATGTTCGATGTGCAATATGTACTTGAATTATAATAGCTTCATAAATAAATAAGATCTGCTCTCAGGTGCCCCGTAATTAAGAAGAAAGAAAGGGTACAGGAAAAGAGAGACCAAAAGGTATGTGTTGGGTTTTGGTAATTACGAGGTCCCTGGTGACTTAGGGAAGAATAATATCAGAACATTCAGGGAAAGCCACAATCTGGCAGAGTGGAGACTAGATACAACCGTCTCGTTGTGAAATCCGGTTCCATCTTGCCCAAGACAACAGCCATTAGTCACACACCAATGCACAGCGAGATGTGCTGGGTTAGCCAAGGTGAACACAAAGAAAAGGAAAGCAAGAGCTCACAACCAGGTCTCCGGGCCCTTAAGGCATCCAGCCAACCCGGATCCCGCCTCTTCATATGTCCGTTAAATGAGCACCATTGTTGAGAAGGCAGTGTGCTCTCTGGACATGCCTTAACCCTTTATACCATGATCCTTTGCACTCGGGTTAGGTTTACTTTATTTTTAGGCCAGTGGCTGGAAGAATTAGCTCCTAAGACATCCTACATTCCCAGGACACATTCATCCATTGTGCTCTGGAAAGGACTTCAAGATGGTGAGACCAGACGATGGGAGTGAGAGACTAGGAGCCGGACGAGCAGACAGACAGACAGACAGACAGACAGAGGGGACACAGATAAGCTTCTTCCTCACACTCTTGACCTGGGACAAAGGTCTGGTAGACATTTTCTCCTGCCAATAGCACCCTGCTCCTGGCTAACCAGAACTAGCTGGTCAGCTGTGCTCAAAGCTGGCCTTGAACATGTTTATCTGAAGCTGTGTGCCTATGAGCTCCCCTTTCTCTGTTTAAGTGGATTAATCCAAAGTTGGGGGAAGGAAACCCATCTTGGGACACAAAAGGCACTTAAACCCCCCAACTGTCTAGTGGGAAAATAGACGCCTATTTTTGAATTCCCTCCCAGCTCTACAGAGAGTCTGTCTCTTTGTGTGTGCCTTGCTGTGTGTGAATGCTTCTTCATCTTTAATGACGTCTATTCTGTTGATGTTTATGTGTCTGAGACTCTATTTCCAGCCTTTTAGGTCTTTATCTGGCAGATAGTAGAAACCCAGTCAAGGCCCTGAGATGGCAAGAAGAGCGTGGAAGGCCTTGGATTCTGAGCTCTGTCCAGAGAACCAGCTGACCTACATTAGAAAGTGATGTAAACAAGATGTGGACCTTTCTCATGCTACCAAGATGAAGGATTATGTCACTACTGCTGTGCTTGCCCTATGCTGCCAGATAAGGCTGGAAAGGACACTCTTTGGGGAATGGGGCAGTACTCAAGAGCTCTGAGGCCACAGACGAGGCATGCAAATGCCAGCAAAGGGAGAAGGTGACCATAAGAGGAGTTCTCTTGGAACTTCAAAAACATCCTGCAGAATCTGAATATACCTGCTCTTACCTTGAAGTAACTCACAGTGGATGACCCCTAGAGTGAATATGAGCACTGTGCCAATTAACTCCCATATCTTAGATACTAGAAATCATCGTAAGTAGGTTTGTGTGTGTGTGTGTATCCATGGGTCGTATACACATGCATGTTTGTGTGCATATGTACAGAAGCCAGAAGAGACAACCTCTGGTGTAATTCTTCCTGGAGCAATAACCACCTTGGATTTTGGGTTCATTGCTGTTTTTTAATTTAGTTTTGTTTTTTAAGACAGGCTCTCACTAGGACATGGGGCTTTTGGATGAGGCTAGGTGGCTGAACAGTAAGCCTCAGAGGCCTCTGCCTCCCTAGCATTTCAATCAGAAACACACATCCCACTCAGATTTCCACCTGAGCACAAAGAATTGAACATGGCTCCTCATTGATTGTACAGCAGATGCTTTACGGACTGAGCTACCCCCCAGCCTGTCTAAGTAGAAGTTTTAATGTTCTCTTTCCAAGTGAATCCCCGTGGTTATCTCTAGGTGTCCGTCCCCACTTGGAAGAGCCCTGGCACAGACAGACAGTGGACCTGCTGAGGGAAGGAGTGTCCTAAACCCCTGTAGCCTTTCTCAGAGCTTCTCTAAGGGGCATGGTTGGAAACAACTGTAGCATGAAGTCGTGGGCCGAGATAGCCTTGTTCCATCTGTGTCTGCCCAGAATTGGCATTATGAACAATGTGATCTCTTTAGTCGATGTCTCCATACTTGGAATACAAGAACTTATGAACCATGTGGCATAGGGTAAAGCTGAGACCACCAATTTACACCCTATTATATCCAGAGCCAGGGATTCAGGGGGCTCCATGGCTGGCTACCCTGGCCTACTGGGAGCACCGGGAACTCTCTCTCTTGCATTTCCCTCCCCACGTCTTTTCATGACTAATGTTTCAGTTTCCTGGGAAATCATTCCATACTATGAGTTTACCTCAGTGCAGCTGATATGAACTCTAAGATCTCCACGAAGCAAATATTCTTAAACCTTTTTTGCCTGGAAAAACACACACATTTCACACCAGGGTCCTCCAGAACCCATGTTGAAACTTAATCTCCTAATTTTTACATTTCTGGTATGTGCAGGTTGCGTGTGTGGGAAGTAATCAAGACCCGGTGAGGTCATGAATGCTGCACCCTTTGTGGTGTTAGCAGCTTTGTCAGAGAAGGAAAAGAGGTCTAATCTGGTACACTAACTCTGGCTCGCCATGCGATGGCTGCATTAGAAAGGACCTTACCAATGCTGACCAGACGCCAAAGCTATGCTCTTGCATTTCTCTCCTCTAGAACCATATGCCCAAACCTCTTTTCTTAGTAAATTCCTAGTGTGTGGTATTCAGTTATAGCAACAATAAATAGACTGAGGCATTGTATAGTCCAGTTTTCATAATAAGACTGTACGTATCAATTAGACTCCTATTAGCAGAGACCTGGTGATGGTGCTGAAATGCAGGAGTGTTTGTTGTTCTCCATAAACACTCCTGCCAAGTCTTATATGGAAGTTCTACTGGAAGGGACAGAGCCCCTTCTGCTCCACCAACATTGAGCCTGTATTGCCTTCACACTGCAGGAAGTGGCAGAGAGTGAATAGAAAGGACAGGACAGTCTCCTTATCCCAGATGAGTCCCCTGAAGCAGCCTTTAGGGAAGCCCTACGCACTTCAGCCATGGTTGATCAGCCCATTTGGAAGAATGCACCTATCTATTCTTAGCTGCAAGGGAAGCAGAGAAATGGAGCTACATCATTCCACTTAGGGCTGGGAAACTACTAAAAATGGTCGTGGGAGTTATGTTAGCTGACTTGAACTCCTATAACTCCTTACTGCTGGGACCAAATGCCTGAAAAGAAGCAACTTCAGGGAAGAAATATTTATCTTGGCTCACAGTTTTATTGGAGACTGGTGGCGACCTGGGGCTCCATCTGCACCAGGGCAGGACCTGTTATATCTCAGGAGATATAACAGAGCTCAGACTGCAATCAAGCTGGCCTATAACCTTCTAGGTCTACACCTATGGCTCTAGGTCGGTCAGCTAGGCTCATGTGTCCAAAAGGTTCTATGATTGTCTTAGTCAGGGTTTGTATTCCTGTATAAAACATCATGACCAAGAA
The DNA here is from genome assembly GCF_008632895.1 of Mastomys coucha. NCBI lineage: Eukaryota > Metazoa > Chordata > Mammalia > Rodentia > Muridae > Mastomys > Mastomys coucha. Next base: position 13,286,452 of record NW_022196909.1, read on the forward strand.
GCAAGTTGGGAAGGAAAGGGTTTATTCAGTTTACACTTTCACATTGCTGTTGGTCACTAAAAGACATCAAGACTGGAGCTCAAGCAGGTCAGGAAGCAGGAGCTGATGCAGAGATGTTCCTTACTGGCTTGCTTCCCCTGGCTTGCTCAGCTTGTTTTCTTATAGAACCCAAGACTACCAGCCCAGGGATAACACCTCCCACAATGGGCTAAACCCTCCCCACTTGATCTCTAATTGAGAAAATGCCTTGCAACAAGATCTCATGGAGGCATTTCCTCAAGGGAGGTCCCTTTCTCTGTGATAACTCCAGCTTGTGTCAAGTTGAGACACAAAACCAGCCAGGACAATGACCTTCCAAAATAGTACAACCACTTAAGGACCATATATTCAAACACAAAAATTTCACAAGCACAACAATGGGTTCTCTGTGCTTGACCTCAGATTTTGGGGGGGAGGGGTTGGACAATAATTTTCATATCTATGGTAGATATGAGGAATAATTACTGTCCACAAAGAACAGAGTAGACTTTGTAGATGGACGAATTCTTCTATCTTACAGATAACCTACAAAAAATGTTCTGGTAAATGTAATTTTAAAATCCATTACCTAATTTTATCAAGTATAACCCAATAGCGGGTATTTTTTTTAACTCTTTCCTCTATGGATCATCTTCTGGTTTAGGTCCACCAATAATCCTATACTAATTCCAACAGCCTCCAATCCCGTGCCTGAAAGCCCTGATTTATGTTAGAAATATGCCTTGTTTATTAGAGGAGTGAGTATATTTGCTTCTGACTGAATATATCATTTTAATATTACATTTTTAAAAAAAAAACTCCAGCTTCCCCTGTCTTCATTTTTCTGGTACAGTGCAAATAGAGTTTTAAAGGTGTTCAGATTTATTCGCTTATTTTTATGAGTATTGGCACTTTTACCTGTACACATGTGTATATCTATACACATGTGTATTACATGCATGTCAGGTGCCCACAGAGGTGGACCTCAAATAGACCTCACTACACACGGTGGTTCTCTTTATTAGAAAAAAAAAATGACTTTCACTATTGAACGAAGTCAGTATTAGAAACCATAAAAAGAAGAGTTAATATTTGAACTTCTGTACTCTCCAGGCTCCCGGGATCCCTCTCAATAAAAACCAATTTCGATTATGCTTTTCACAGTGGGGGGTGGGCACAGCATACATGATGCAGGCCTGAGGAGTTGAAAGGACCAAAGGCGCTGTGGGGACGTGTCACGGCCCTTCACGTAGCCCAACCTGGAGACTCCTCACTCTACAAAGTAGAATAAATTATGGTTTACCTTTCCATTTCATTCTTTTCTCCCCTCATCCACTTTCTCCTTCTTCACTCTCTCCTTCCCGTCCCCCTTTTATAGCATCTTGTTATGTCCGATATTTGTCTCAGACCAGAATTCAAGCAGTCATCCCAGCCCAGCCTCCTGGGTGCAAACCCCAGGGACTCACGGGTACTTTCCACCAGCAATTGTGGACATCTGGGTTCTGGATCCGAATGATATGGAGAATATAATGTAGGACTCCTAGATAAGTGAGCAGGGCTGTTGTCTACCCATGCGTGCACACACTAACTGCACGTGTGACAATTACAACATGCAAGGTGAGGGCTAGGAGGTTAAGCCTTTGGAGAGTGATTCAGTCTTAAAGACAGAGCCCCACTTTACAGAAGGAATCCCTGTCCACTGCCTAGCCCTTCTGTCCCATAAAGCTACAGTGAAAACGTGGCCATCTCTGGACCTCAAAGTGCATCCTTAGCTGACACCAAATCTACTGGACACCTTGACTTCAGCTTCTCCAGCTGACCCCATAAATGTGATGAGCAAGTGCTTGCTGTTTAGACCACACACTTGCTGTATTTTGTTACAGCTGCCTGAGCTAAAGTAAGCTGTTAGGAGAAAGGCAGACTTTTATTTATTTATTTATTTATTTATTTATTTATTATTTATTTATTTATTTATTTATTTATTTATTTATTTTGGCAAGAGGATGTTGCTATGGTAAAGTTTAAACAACTGAAGACAGAATCTCATTCTTCAGTGGGATACAGGCATCGGTTGGAAGCCAACCGTTTCCTAGCTGGAGTGGTCCTTTGGTTTCGTGCTGAGCATATTCACAATCTACTTGGTCTTTCCTCTCCCTGGGTCCAGCTCGTATAGACTAAAGGCCCAATGTGCAAACAGATACCAAATATGGCCTCTTCTTCTCCTTCATTTGCCAGGGATAGAAGCCCATTCCACATCTAGAAGATTCTATTAGAGTCAAAGTATCCTAAGCTCCAAATAAAAGCCGAGTCTCTTGCCTCGAGTCTCTTGCCTGGTGTCCTGTGGAGCCCAGGCCCCATCTCCCTTCCCAAGCAGGTTCAGCTCACTGTCAACTCAGTTCCTTGTCTTGTGAGGTTCTCTCAGGTTTCCCAGTATGCCTGGCCCCTTTCACACAGGGCCTCTGTATAAGCTTTGTCCAAACTGAAACAACTGTCTCTCCTTACAAGTACATACACACTGTCATGTGCCTTCCTTCTGTCTCCTCCTCAGAATAATGCTGCCCCTTGTCTGTAATTGTGACACAACCCCTGTGGTGCCTTCAGCCTCCACTTCTCCAGCTTGCCAGCTTATTCTCCACCACCTACTTGGATTCTGGCATTTTAGGTATCTGTTTACAAATCAAGGTCCTGACCACATGTTTCCTGAGATGGTCTTACCCCTCCTCTACCTACAGAGCTTAAGTGTGAGAGGCTAGTCTGAGTTGAAGATTAAGATTAGCTAACCCTTTTGCTGAGGAGGGCAGAGCCTGTGTATATACCATGAACAGAGCTGATGACAAATATGTCTTCTTGGGAGAGCAGAAGATCAGGACCATGTCCTGAGGACCTGCTTTCCTCATTCCTCCAACCTGGGAGGACAGAGACAAGGTCCCAGCCCTGGGACAGATTCGAAGCTGCATGAGTGCTGCCGCCGCAGACGCAACTGGAACTGTTTGATTCTGAACAACTTCCTAAATATTTCTAAGCAGCAACCCTGGACATATAAAAACTTTATCAACTTTCTCGAAAACTCCTGCATGATTTGAACAACAGCATCTTTTAAAAGAATGTTAAATTATCTCTTTTTGTAGGTAACAAGAAACTGGCTTTCTGAAGTGTGCAAATAAAGCCAAGTGAGTGTCTTGCTGTATTCAATTGATGTTTCTTTTCAGAGAGTGATTAAATAGTAGGAAATTGTTGTCAGTGGGATAACACACACACACATATATATGCATGCATATAAATAAAAGTTACAGCTAAAATGAAATCAATGTCCTCACATACACATCTCAAAACAAGTACACAACAGGGAAGACTAGTTCAGCATTTTTGCATTGGATTCCCCAATAGTAGGAAATTGTTGTCAGTGGGCTAATACACACACACACACACACACACACACGCACACACACACGCACGCACGCACACATACAGGCACGAGCCTGGTATCCTCTACCCCCACCTGCTACTAGCAGAAAGTGCATTTCCTGTTCATTTGATAACTTGATTACTTTCTGCCTCCCAACCAATGTACATTCTGTGAGAGCTGATACAGTGTGGCTGTCTTTTTCATCTTCTCAGGATACACTGAGCCCCTGGAAAAGTGCTGGTGTGGGTAAATGTGTGCAGTTGCTAAATGATTGGGGCAGTGAGCACGTTAGCATAGAAGGCTGTTTTGTGGAATTTGTGAGGCAGCCAAGTGCATTCTTTCCGGTTTTACTCATCATGACATTAGAAATTAAGATACAGAATTTACATACTAATGAAGAGAGTGTGTCTCAGCTGTGTGTGTGTGTTTGCATGTATGTCATATATATATATATTATATATATATATATATATTTATATCACATACGTATGATGGCCCAGACGTCATTGCTGAGTATCTTCCTATGGTGGTTTGAGTATCTTCCTATGGTGGTTTGAATATGCTTGGCCAAGGGAGTGGCGCTATTAGGAGGTGTGGCCTTGTTGGAGTAGGTGTGGCCTTGTTGGAGGAATTAGGTCACTGTGGGGGTGGGCTTTGAAACCCTCCTTCTAGATGTCTGAGGACAGTCTGCTCCTGGATTCCTTTGGATGAAGATTTAAAACTCTAAACTCCGGGCTGGAGAGATGGCTCAGCGGTTAAGAACACTGACTGCTCTTCCGAAGGTCCTGAGTTCAAATCCCAGAAACCACATGGTGGCTCACAACCACCCGTAATGAGATCTGACGCCCCCTTCTGGCCTGTCTGAAGACAGCTACTGTGTACGTACATATAATGAAATAAATAAATTAAAAACAAAAAACAAAAAAACAAAACTCTGAACTCCTCCAGCGCAATGCTTGCCTGGATGCTGCCATGCTTCCTGGCACAATGATCATGGACTGAATCTCAGAACCTATAAGCCAGCCCCAATCAAATGTTGTCCTTTATAAGATTTGCTTTGGTCATGGTGTCTGTTCACAGCAATAAGACACTTCCTTAGTTGGTCATCATTCTTTTACCTGATACATGTTTTCTGATCATCTCATCTTGTGATTCTCCATAGCCTCTGGCGATGTGGTAGTGCAATAGAATCCCTCCAACATTGTTGGAATCCCTCCAACATTGCACCCCATAGCCTGCAATGTGTCTGCACGCATGTGTTGAAAAGGGCAGGCCAACCTGGGCTAAGTTATCTATATCAAGCATATGTTCTAAATTATACTACGTTCTCCACAGCACCGTTTGACCAACCATGGTCCACAGTCTTTTTTTAAGATTTATTTATTTTATTTATAGGAGTACATTATAGCTGTCTTCAGACACACCAAAAGAGGACATCGGATCCCCTTAAAGATAGTTGTGAGCCACCATGTGGTTGCTGGGAATTGAACTCAGGACCTTTGGAAAAGCAGTCAATGCTCTTAACTGCTGAGCCATCACTCTAGCCCATGGTCCACAGTCTTGACTCATGTCCTCATTTCCACATACGATGAGGATCTACAGCTGTTTTTGTGTCAGTCTTCCAGGAAATATTCAAAACAGAAAACAATGAATATTCCAAGTTTCTAAATGACTCAAATAAGCAATAACCTCTCTTGCTTCATTTTCTCAATGTGTTGAATTAATTTGCCCATTCTGATTTGGGTAAAAGGACCGTGGGGACTTCACACTGATCCGCCTGCAGCCTGCCAAAGGCCAGCCCTGCTTTCTAGTTCTTATCATTTTGTGCATATTCTTCTCTCCCTCCACCTCTCCTATCCCTTGGCAGCAGCAATGTTGTCTGTCTCACACTTTGATAAGTTTAAAGGCATTACATAATGTCCAATAGAAAATAAAAGTTACAGCTAAAACGAAGTCAGTGTCCTCAGATACACATCTCAAAACAAGTACACCACAGGGAAGACTAGTTGAGCATTTTGCATTGGATTCCCCAATGCGTAGGTTCAGTCTGGGAAATGTAGCTAACCAAGCCAGAACACTCGGGGGCACCTGCACTGTCTAGATGAGCTGTCCACACTGGTCAGGAAGCTAAGTAAAGCATTGTGCTTCCCCTCAGAAGCAGTCATTAAGTTCAAGATCCTTGGCCTAACCCTGTATGCTGTCCTCTGTCTCCTGCGTATCTAGCAGGAAGGGAGCAGAATGCACAGAGGGTTCGACTCCTAGGCTGGCTTGCCAGCAATTGCCTTTTGTCCCAGCTCTTAGGAGGCAGAGGCAGGCAGACCGATGTGAGTTAGAGACCAGCCTGGTCTGCAAAGCAAGTTCCGGGATAGCTATGGTTGTTTCACAGAGAAACCCTGTCTCAAAAAGACAAAGAGGTGGAGGAGAAGGAGGATGAAGATGAAGAAAAGAAGGAACGAAGGAGAAAGAGGAGGAGGAAGATGAGAAGAAAGAAGAGAGGGAGGAGGAAGAAAAGAAGGAGAAGAAGAAGAAGAAGAAGAAGGAGGAGGAGGAGGAGGAGGAGGAGGAGGAGGAGAAGGAGAAGAGAAGGAGAAGGAGACGAGAAGGAGAAGAGAAGGAGAAGAGAAGAAGGAGAAGGAGAAGGAGAAGGAGAAACAGAAGAACCTGTTGTTTCCACTCCTTACTGTGGCAGGAGACCATGGTGTTGAGAGAGAAAGGGATGAGGTTGTTACATTCTTTTAAGGCTGGGCGTTTTCTGGATAATTTGTTTTTTGAAAGAGAATTAATTGATCAATACTGAAAGGTATGCATTTTACATGCTTCCTTCCTATCTAGTCACATGGGGTATATGAGATTATCAGAGCATATATAGTTATCTGGAAGTGTAAAGATACAGAGGGCTATCACGAGTTCTGTGAAGTATGTACATTTTCCTGGAGTGGCAGAGTCCATATTTATATGCGGCACATAGTGTAGTTACATGAGGTAGATATGCTTATCTGAAGTTATCTGGAGCCTATATCAAGTTACCTGGAACGACCTGGAGAGAAGGTGCTGAGAAAAAAAAAAAATGATGACTCAAATGTGTGGTGAGCAGGAGAGGTGTTGGAAATATACACAGGTGTATTCCGGGCTGCATGGAGAAGCGTGAATGAATACAGCAGTATTCATCATACCTATAGCCATCCTGTCGGGAAGGGGGCTGTGCTTAAGTTCTGATTAATGATAATGCAAATTTCATCTCTCATCACTCTTGCGCCCAAAGGCCCAAGTTGTTTTGATAGAAGCAAGACCCCCACGCACTCCAAAAGAAAAAAGAAAATCAATGCTCTTTTTTTTTTTTTTTTTTTTTTTTTTTTACACATTCCAGCTTGTCCCTTAAGGGGCAGGAAGTCCTGCGGACCCAGGTGCATTTGGCGGCAGAGCCTGAGGCTGTGTGCCCAGGCTCCTGCACTGCCGATGCCCGGCGCGGCCTCTAGGTGGCGCGGGTGGGTTTGAAGCCAGGGGCCGCCTCTCCGCCCCACTGTTTGTAAACTCGCAGTCCAGGCTGGGAGCAGTCAAGAGAGTTCCCGGGAGCCCTTCAAAATAGAAAGTTAGTGGAGCTGGCAGCAGAGGTGTGCCTGGCCGCTGTCACCCGACTGGCCCCAGGATTGTGGAGCACTGCTTTTGAGAGGACGCCGGTGACCGCCTGGGAAGCCTGCCCCCCATCCCTTACCTGCTCGCCTTCTCCGTAGACCCATCGTCTGCTGGCTGGGAAAATCTGACTTCATTCGGGTACCAGGTAAACCTTGGTCCTTCACTTCTGGTTTTCCGTATTCTTCAACTGTGGACGAAACCGAGGTGTCCTTGGCTAAGGAAGGATCCCGGGCACATTTTTGAAATGCATGTCATTTTTGGGTTGCGTTTGGACAAGCGTTACTGATTACTTGTGTGTCTGTGCTACAAGTTCACAGACTTGAGGTTGTTTCTTTGTTTTGAAGAAAATATCAGAAAACTCATTCTGCTGTTGAGCGCACTTTGGTTAGAGTGCCAAACTGAGTTGCAGACAGTATTTGTGCTACTAAAACACGTGTTGCCGTCTGGGGAGAGGACCGGTGGTTCTCCAACTTGTTCCCAAGATTGCCTCACGGCAAGTGGCATCTGGGGACTTTAGTGACATTCGCCACCTGCCTCTAACCAGGGTAACTCATTGTCCTAAAAGACCGTTCAAGCAGGAGTTTCAATCGAGTCTGAGACCCAATGTCATAGTCCTATGTTGCGGGAGAAGAGGAAGGGAGTGTGGAAGATAGGTCTTTGTGACACTTGAGGTTTTCATTTCTAGCCAAAGGTTTCTTTAGTGTTCCGAGGCCTCTGGGGTAGAAGGGCCTCATTGCAGAGAGTAGAGTTTGATTTTCCAGCCTTTGCAGCATGAAGCTCCCGCAAAGCAAAATGTGTGATCTCAGGGCAGGTGAGGTGACTGCTAGAGGATCCACTCCACATCACCAGGAGACTAAAGCAAGAGAGGTGACAAGGGCTGAAGCCCTGGTCAGTCAGAGTGCTAGACAGTCAGTAGAAAACATGCCTCCTTCAAGACGTGAAATTACAGGAGAGAGAGAGAGAGAGAGAGAGAGAGAGAGAGAGAGAGAGAGAGAGAGAGAGAGAGAAAAGGGGGGGAGTCACCACTTCTTCAGGGGCCACTACCCTGCTGTTTTGAAGTGGCACCTGGTGACATCTTCAGATGCGGAGTGAAGCTGAGGTCTGTTCAAAGTATCAAAGAGTCCAGAAGGCATAAAGGATGGGAAAAGGACAGGGAAGTCCCCCGTGTACAACAGACATTCTAGGTCATGATCGCTTAAAACCTTTAAAGATATGTTTTTGAGAGAGTGGCTTAGGAGGACTTAACGTTAGGAAATGTCCCAAGGACCGCTCCACATAAGCGCCCTCCCTTGAGATGACAGCAGGATGAGGGTGTCGCCTCTCAGCATTCCTTCCTCTGTCCATTTGTGATGGTGTTGTTGGAGGGTCACATTCTTTGCAAGGAAAAACTAAACAGAAATTTATGGAAGTAATATGCCTACTCTCTGGCCACTGTCTGTCTGTTTGTCTGATTGTTCCGTTGGCTGGGGTCTGCTGTCGTTGTCTCGTTTTTGGTTTCTGCTGAAGAGGATCCCACACAGATTCTTTATAATGCTGTACAAACGATTAGCACTCAATAGAAATTGTACTCCGGGTTTTGCATTTGAGTCCTACCCCTGGCTGGTGATCTGCTTGTCTTTGGATGCTGACCAGCTGTGGGGACCAGCTGTAGTCCTCCAGCGTAGGTAGGGAAGAGTGACAGCTGACAGTCTATAGAGGACTGTGCTGCCCAGCCATGAAACTCAGCAGGTTACATGAATGGGGGGCTGGGGGGTGTTAAAGAATATTTTCTATTTTCTGTGAGTCTTTTGAGAGCCACTGTATCTGTGACGATCCGTCAGAGATGTCCTGTCTTCAAGCGGAGCTCAGTGCTGCCCCTGTGAGGCCACCCCACATTGGCTACCCACTGTCCCTAGAATGTAAACCCCAGGGTCGATTCTTTTAACTCTGCAGTATCTTCTAATGAAAAGGTCCCTTAGGTCCCAAGGGGTCATACAGAAGCCAGGTCGCTCACGTTCCTTTCTGGGACTATGAGAGTGTGTTTTGTGGTTTCTAAAGGATGGAATTTATTCTCAAGGAAAGGGCCTGGAACCCAGCTTCAAAGACTTGAGCAAATCTGAAACTCAAATACGGGAGCTATAAACAGGATGGCGCTTTGGCGGCCAGCCCCACTGCTTAAATGGCTCTCAGCCCTAGGCTGGCTTGGTTTCCCCTTACCTTCCCTGGCCTGCCCAGCAGCTTGGTACACAACCCTTAACAGCTCTACTCTGACCTCTGTTCCCTCAATTATCCTAGATGGCACCTGCCTGTGTGTGCTTTGATGCTGTTTTAGCCTTTGCATTAGCTAATTCCACTCACCAATAGCATCATTAATTAGCCCACATTAAACTCACTTAGCAATTAGGAAACAAAAGCGCCAGCCATTGACCTCCGTCATTCACCTACCAGGCAGCCCTTAAATTTGAACATTTTAGGCAAGACTTTTATTTGATCTACGGGATCATTATTTTTTTTTTATTATTTTTAATGAAGCAAAGAGTTCTGGGGAGATGGCTTGAGTGGATAACGCAAGCACAAAGACCAAAATCCAGATCCCCAGAACCCAGATAAAAGCCTGGTGAAGTGGGGTCTCTGGGGCAATAGCTAGACTACTTGAATGATGAGCTCTGGATTCAGCAAGGAGACGGG
>NW_022196909.1:13296185-13312102 GCF_008632895.1 Mastomys coucha
TGTGCACTTTAGTAAATAGAGAACCACAGGGGAAGATGCCAGGACATTGGCCTCTGGCCTTCAACACATGCACACACGTGTGCTCTCACACATTAGCACTTTTCTGCATGTCCTCCTTGTTTTCTACAGGGCTGAGGCTCAGAGATGTTCTTGGGCTTGCCTGAAGCCACACAGCTAACCATGACCACGAAAACACTCATTACTGTGTTGGACTAAGCACTCAGCTTGCAGAGGCATCATGCTGAACCTAGAACTTGTAATTGGGATTTGGGTTGGGACGAGAGCTTTAGTCCTCTGCCTGTGAAGAGACCAGCAAGGCTGACCACCGGTGCTGGAGTGAGCAACTCCCGGCTTCAGACATTTTTAGTTGCCATGGTAATGGAGCCCCCCATCCCCCAAGTCACACACTTCCTCGTGTCTTGTCCTGATCACATGGAGGCCCAAGAAACCATTGAAGTTCTGAGCTTGGTGAGCCATCGGGAAAACGGCTTGGTCACTGAGGAAAGATTAGAGAATGCTGAGCTTTTCAGAGTTCAAGAAAAAACGGTCAGATATAGGTAAATGCAGATTGTCCTAATATGATCAATAACTAAGAGAAAAATTCAAAATGGATTGGGGTTCAAGCATCTCAGTTCTTTGGCTTCTGTTAATACAAATAAATGAGACTTTGCTGTATTTGATTTTCAACACTTGTCCTAGGGTGTCACAAGGACTTACTCAGAGTGGTTAGCCCTGTACAACCAAAGCAAGGAGGCAGCTTTGTCCTAGGGTTTGGCAGGATGAGCCACTCATTCAGTATTTAGAAAATGTCTTAGTTAGGGTTTCTAATACTGTAAAGGGAGACCATGATCACGGCCATTCTTATAAAGGAAAGTGTTTAATTGGGCCAGCTCACAGTTCAGAGGTTCAGTCCGTTATAATTATGGCAGGAAGCATGATGGCACACATGGTGCTGGAGAGGGAGCTCAGAGTTCTACATCCACATCCCCCACAGCAGCTAGAAGACAGAGGGAGCCATTAGGCTCCGCTTGAGCTTCTAGGTCACTTATATCAAAGCTATCAGACATTGGGGCAAAGGGGCTGCTCACTCATTGACACAACCTAAGTCACTGAGCACACCAGCCTCAGCTGGAAAAGATGTCCCTTCCACAGGCGGATAGCCGGGTTCTCACAGTGTGAGACAAACTGGCTGTCCAGGTGAAATACAAACTCACCGAAAAGAGCCTCCTTCCTGATGGCTTTGAAAATTCTCTGTCATTTTTTTTTTTTTTGTGCTTGATTAGCCAAGAAGTCTTTCTTCTCCTTTTTTTTTTTAAAAAGATTTATTTATTTATTATATGTAAGTACACTGTTGCTGTCTTCAGACACACCAGAAGAGGGCGTCCGATCTCATTACGGGTGGTTGTGAGCCACCATGTGGTTGCTGGGATCTGAACTCAGGACCTCCGGAAGAGCAGTCAGTGCTCTTAACCACTGAGCCATCCCTTCAGCCCCTCTTCTCCGTTCTTAACAAATGAGGTGACAAGCCTGGTGCAGGAAGATACACTTGTGTCACTAATTCCCCAGCCACATAATCAGCAAGCTTTGTTCCCAGCCAGTAAGGCAAACTCAGCTCCACAAGGAGGAACCTCAGACTAGGCAGTCACATTAGGGTTGCCTGTAACAATGTAGCAATGGAAGGCAGGCTGTGCTGGGTAGCTCTAGAGCCTTAGCATCCACACTGCTCGCTGAGGAGACGGCTCAGTTGGCAGGGTGCTTTCTTACCGCGTACAAAGCCTGAGCCTCAGTCCCCAGCACCACATAAAACTGGTCTTGGTGACATATGCCATAGACAAGCACTTGGAGATAGAGGAAGGAGGGTCAGAAGTTCGAAGTCATCCTTGCTTACATAGCGAATTCAAGGTCAACCCAGATTACATGAGACACTGTATTTAAAAAAAAAAAAAAGGAAAGGAAAGGGAAGGAGAGGAGAGGAGAGGGGAGCTAGTAAAAGACATGACAAATTCTGAAATAAATATTCTGAAAATAACTTTTTGAGAGAGTTTTGCCAAATTACTTTAATCCTGGTTGGTATAAAACACTTGGTTAAAAGACATAGAGACTACATAATGAGCAGAAAACGAGATGTCCCCATTTTGGTGACAATCAGACCATTACCAAATAAATCTCTTCTCTTACAAGCTCCGTGGTAAGCTCATTATTCGACAGTTTTGTTTCTAGTTTTGTGTGAACCCCTCACCAGACTGTCCACAGTGGCTGTGCCAGTTCAGACATGTGGCATGGAGGCAGAAGCAGGGACTATTGGGGGAAAGGATGGGACCTAGACAGAACAGGGAATGACATGTATGTATGTATGTATGTATGTATGTATGTATGTTTGTATGCAAGTGACATGCATTACCTTATACTAACTTAAAATTAGACTGTTAAAAATAACTCTAAAGAAATTGGATAAATCTCTGCCATGTTCTAAAGCCTCGCTATTACTTCCCAAGCTCCCTAGTCCCATGTGTTCAGACAGTAAAGGGCTAAAGGCGTTGGAGGTAGGGAATAAGCATAATAAATGTCATATAATAAGCATAGGAATAAACGTAATGAATGTCAAGTTCACTAGCTCTGTTTCAAGACTGCATGAAACAGACAGAACAAAGACGTGGACCTGGTGTTCCACAGACCCAACCCTCTTTCAAAATGAGGATTGTGAACATTTCAGTCATCAGGAAATTGAACTGATGACCAGACAACCAAGTCAAAATTGAGAACGATCTAGTACAATGTAGATTTGAAGGAATAAAAGTAGACTCCACGAGGGGTGGTGGCACATACCTTTAATCCCAACACTCAGGAGGAAGAGGCAGGCTTTTCTCTGTGAGCCTGCCTGGTCTAAATAGTGGGTTCCAGGCTAGCTTGGTCTACATGAGGATCTATCAAAACAACAATAGCAAACAACAAAAAGTAGAGTCTATGGGACAGCTGTTGTTGATTTGGGATAAACCTAGACCAGGGACCGTACCAGACTCGGACTGAGAAAGAGGAGCCATATATATATAAGAGATATATATATTTATCTCTATTCAGAAGGTACACCTAGAACCCACCAAGACTCAACATGGGACCAATGCCTGACATAACCAAAGATCGTGGTCTTCTATGGATTGGACTCAAAGGAGGTGTCAAAAAGAAAAATGTTCCCCTATGCTTTAAAATAAAGGATTTTGTAAAGTTTTTTTTTTCTAAAGACATCCTTTAGATGTCTATTTCTAAAGCCCCCTGCCTGTTGGTAAGGGAAGGAGGTACACATGGCTTGTCACGCTCTCCTCGGCAGATAGTCTCTCTCCAGAGGAAGAGAAGCATCCACTGGCGTCACTGCTAACACGCCTTCCTTAGCAGACAGCCTGACTCTTCAGAAGCATGACCAGGGACAGGACATCAGTGCCAGGGACAGGACGTCAGTGCCAGGGACAGGACATCAGTGCCTGACCTTAGGCCTCGCTGTGTCTCGCAGGCTTTCCGGCTGCTGGTGGGCTTACTCTGAGGAAGTAAAATTTCCAATGAGTATTGATTTCCATTCAGTGAAAACCCTTTTGAGTATTAGCACTTGTCTACTGGTTCCCATTGCATCTTGGTCACCTCCTGGAGTCACTAAACGGCCACTCCCCCCATTAAACAGGCAGAAGAAGAGCGGGCAGAGGAACTTCAGTCTGTTGAGAGGTCTTTGATTCAAGTCAGGCCTGAGACTTCACTTTCAGGACACCCTCACTTTCTCCAGAATGCCTGCCAGTTAGTTTCCAATTTGAGGTTTCCACATGAAAAACCATTATCCAAACAGACCACCCACAGCACGCTGCCTTACCTTCTGCACTTGGCGAGTGAGGAAACGGTGCTTTAGAATATTACCCTGATGCTATCGCAGTTGTTGCTTTTGAAGGCAAATATTTAATTTGTGAAGATTGCAAAACTGGGAACAGCAGAATGTTGGGGCCCTCCTTGTGTTTACAGAATAAGCAGAACCCAGACAGTGACAAAGGCTCTGCTCTCTGAGGACCAGCTCTGGCTCCTCAGCAACTATTTAAACAAAAAAAAAAGCAGAGTCCTCCGAAGACACAGGCTCAGTTATCAAATGTCCTCACAGCCAGCAAGGATCTTAGGGTCCCCCAGCCTTCTTAGGATCTCATTAGAACGGTCTTGGGATATGGGATATGGTGCCAGAGTTGAGGGCTTAATGCTGCATTTAGGTAGTCATCTTTCTTGTCCACCCTGGTGGCCTAGCGAAGACACAATCCCAAGCGATTTGGGGGACTGGGGCTCCGGCACCTGCCAAAGAACGATGAGCAAACTCCAAGCTTGCTCAGAATGTGGTGAAAGCTGCAAAAGACGTGAGCTTACTTTTTATGGAAGAGGTAGGATTCACAGACTAACAAAGGTGCAAGCTCGTGAGAAGAAACACGAACCGTGCTGGCTGTGTCGTGTCGCCCCCTGACTGATGTGTGAAAACCCGTCTGCAGATCTCTAGTGACTGGTAGTAGATCTCAGCTCTCCTTCTGCTCCCTCATTCTACACAGAAAAGAAAGGCCCCTAGAAGTGAGGTGATAGACCCAAGAGCTCTTTGCCGATGAGGGACAGGATCTTAGTCCAGGGACACAGGCGTCAGCTTGTTCCACTGAAGGCTGGGAAGTGGGATGCTACGGGGTGAACTGAAGTGGAGGTGTGTGCCATACCCGCTTGGCTGTGGGGAATATTTGTCCTTACACAGATGGCTAAAGTCCTGGGTACCCCTGAGCTCCCAGGATGATGATGCATCAGCAGCCACTCTATTGGCTGCCTAAACCTGCATGAATGTTGTTCAGGGTTGGAGGATGCAGGTCACACAAAAAAGCAGAAAGTGGAAGCCTTTATTTCAGGGCCCTCCCAAGGCAGAAAGCAGATGCAGGTGGCCACGTTCTCAAACACCAGTATTAGAATCGCACCAGATCCAGGACTGCCGAAGCCCCAGTACCTGTTTTCTCTCCAAAGCGAGGCTGGGGAGGTCCCGCTGTTAATAGTGTGGCCTCAGGAGGTACCCTTGGACAGAGATGTTAGAGGCAGGTCCCTAAGAGAGGATGCCAGGGTGTTTAAGTGAAATGAGGTGGGTGTGTTAGCCGGGTTCTGTTAAAATATCAAATGTCAGAGATAATTTATGAAAAAGGAAAGGTATATATTTTGCCCATGGCTTTAAAGGTCTTAGTCTGTAGTCGTACAGAAGAATGGGCTTTGTTCACCATCAGGAAGACCCCAACACAAGCTGGAGTCATGTGCTGGAGCTCACCTGCCAGAGGGAGAAGAGGAAGAGATCAGGGTACCGCACCGCTGGAGACCTCCCACCTGGCCTGCTGCTAAGTGTTCTCCCATCTCCCAATTATGCCAATCTGGGGGCCGTCGGGGCATAGAACAGATCTAAACTCTAGAAGAAGGCACACCCCTTAACAAGACACAACATGCTCCATGTCCTCCTAGACCACACACACACACACACACACACACACACACACACACACACACACACTCAGGCTGAGTTTAAGAGTCAAGAGGGCTCAACAGCTATATGCTGTGGTTTCTCCATGGTCAAGTCTACCTGAGGCGTCTGATTTTCTGGGAACAATCATTAATAATAGCTGGAACCCAAAATGCTACCAGGGTCCTGAAGTTAAGGGATAGGATATCTTCACTGAGTGTCGACAGAACGTATTGTTGAGTAAGCCACTTCCCTACCAGGGATACCCAGGTGCATCTACCTACCTGGTGCTCTTCCTATCACTTTGGGTAGCTGTTCATCTTGGCTTGTTGTGCACACACTGCTTCCGGTCCCTGTCAATACAACATCCTCTCAGGGAAGCTCTCCTGTTCTTGTCTGTTGCTATGATTAAAACACTTGAGCAAAACCAACTTGGGAAGGAAGGGGTCATTTCCTCACACATTCCAGGCACAGTCCCTCACTGGGGAAGTCAGGGAAGGAACCCGGACAAGAGTAGAGGCAGGAACGATGGAGGAGAGATGCTGTTTACTGAGAAAAGACCCCCATGCTTGCCTCCTGTGGCTCACTCAGCCTTCTTCCTTATACAACCCAAGATCACCAGGGGTGGCCCTGCCCACAGTGAGCTGGGCCCTCCAACACCAATTGTTAATTAAGAAAGTATTCCTACAGACATGCCCACAGGCCAATCCAATGGAAGTAATTCCTCCACTGAGGGTCCCTCTAGAGTCCCAGGTGACTCTAGTTTGTGTCAAAGTGACACAAACTAAACAGCACCTCTCTCCCAGGCCTGGTCTGTGTAAGGTAGCAGCTCTCACACCATCTCATTTTAACCCACAACATTGCTCATTTAGTGACTTCTAGCAAACTCACACACACACTTACACACTTGCAATCACACACTTACACAAGCACACAATCACTCACACAGACACACACATGTACACAATCATAACAAGCTTTCATATACACAATGTGTCATGGAGACCACTATGTATGTGTGTGTGTGTTTATGCAAGCATGCACATGTGTGTGGCCTAGAACTTGGTGAATATTCATAAATCCTCCACAGTTTGTTCCACTGAGGTAGAGAGGGAAGATCTTCACTCCTCTCCCCTGCAGAGCTCTCTCTCTCTCTCTCTCTCTCTCTCTCTCTCTCTCTCTCTCTCTCTCTCTCTCTCTCGGGACTCTGGTCGTCCCTCGGATCCTCCCCTTATAGAGACCACTATATGTGTGTGTGTGTGTGTGTGTGTGTGTGTGTGTGTGCGCGCGCGCGCGCGCGCGCGTGCAAGCGTGCATGTGTGTGGTCTAGAACTTGGTGAATATTCATTAATCCTCCACAGTTTGCTCCACTGAGGTAGAGGGGGAAGATCTTCACTCCTCTTCCCAGAAGAGCTCTCTCTCGAGGGGCTCTGGTCGTCCCTAGGACCCTCCCCTTATAGAACCATCTGGACTCAGTGAATGCAAATAAGAAGACTCCACTTTGTACTGAGGTGAAGGAACAGTGGACTCCTGGTGTCACCAAGAGCACCACCCTGACCTACCACTGTCACCGTGTACTGTACTGTGTCCTCCCTCTCTACCTCAGAAGCTGACAAAGCATGTGGTTAGGTGTGACATGCACCATCCTGCTTCTGATGCTGGAATGGGAATGAGTGAGTTTCCCTTCTTCTTCAACCATGTGCTTACCTGAGGTCCAGGAGCGCATGCCGCATGCCCTGCATAGAAGTCACAGGTCTTGCCACTATGTGCTCATACTTTTTCATATATCTCTCAACCCATTGTCCCCAAGTTTGTTTCTAAGCAGAGGACCCTAACCTACCAGATAGGCCCCTTCTGGCTTCTAGTTGTATTCTGCAGGTAGAAGGTGTCTGTGGGAGCCTGAGGGCAGAAGAATGGCGGCCAGCAGAAACTTACTCTCTACCTCTTTCTCTAATGTTTGACTCCTACTCCATAAATCAGACCCACTCTTTCCCTGCTCCTCTACCATCCCTGACTCAACATGCTCAATACCGGAAGCAACTCCAGTGCCCCATCACTGGCTACCCGTGAGCCCCTGGGTCTTGCTGTGCTTGCCCGGGTGGTACTCGGGGCACCTGGTGTAAAGACAATGCTAAGGGAGCCAACAGAACTGCTGTCTGCATGGTATCAGGGAAAATTGGTCACCACCTCTGGATCCTGACTCTCCTCCAGAGCCCCCTGTAATCCTCAGAAAGGCCAGAGCCTGGAGACAGGCTCAGAGGGAAAAGTTTGGCTCTAGCATTGACACAGCCTAGTCAAGTCCTTCTCCTTGGGGAGGCTAGTGCCCCCATTTGTAAACTAGGCATCTGGTTCTCATGGTAAAAGGATTAAAGGAGCATGGGTAAAGGGTCCATAGTCTCTGACACTGAAGACTGTTTGGAAAACAGGGAGAGTGTGAACAGGGGATACTTGGATCTGCCGTCCACGTTCCTGGCGGTGAGAACTTGAGCTGACAGTGCCATGTATAACTGACCATGAGTCCCAGCACATGTTGATATTTATATAAAATTTAAGGCTAGCGTGATGGGATGTCACATGGCCTTCACCTCTGGAAGGAATTGCAGGAAAAGTCAAGAAAGCAAATGGAGGAGTCTAGCCATCTAAGAGAGGGGAAAAAAGGCACACACAGTAAAATATCCAGCAAGGGTAAGAGAACAGAGCTGCAACCCCAGCTGCATAGGAGCTGAAACAGGAGGATAGGAAGTTCAAGGCCAGCCTGGGCTATAGCCTTGGCAACTTAGTATGGCCTGGTATCAAAATAAGAACTAGAAAAAGGGGCTAGGGACATAGCTCAGTGACAGAAAATTTGCTTAGCATGCATAAGACCCTAGTTTCTTAGCATGTATAAGGCCTAGGGAAAAGGAGAGGAGGGGAGGGGAGAGGAGGGGAGGGGAGGGAAGTGAAGGGGAGGGGAGTGGAGGAGAGGAGAGGAGAGAGGAGGAGAGGGGAGGAGAGGAGAGGCTTAGCCTTTAGTCTCAGAGTCCCATCTATTTTCTGGCCCATTGTTTGGTGACTAACATATCAGGTAAAGGTAGTTTGTTTTTATGTTCAAATTAGTCAGATACATTCAAACTGCAGCTCAATGCAGTTGCAGCCAAGGCAAGCAGAGTGGGGAAACCCCAGCAAGCTTGGCTGGACAGTGGTTTTGCCAGTGCTTGGCAGCAGGTGAAGTATCCTACCCCAGCCTAAGGTTGCACACAGTTCTGAACCTACTCTGCCCCTGGGCTCTCACAGTTGGCAAGATTAGAGAGGGCAGTGGCTGAATGTCTGCACAAAAGCCAGCCAGAAAGGCTGATTGGATGCCTGCAGGGCTGAGAGAAGTGGGGACCAGAGCATGGCTGCCTGACTGTGTGCTGCAACCTACACTGTACCTGTCTGTTTTTATCCATAGTCACTGTCTTGACTAAATCATTAACTTCTCTAGCTTGGGGCCAGAATGCCCACCAAAGTTCTATAGCCTAGAAATGGGGTGCCATGGGATGTCTCTGCCCCCATGGGGTATGGCTGAAATGGCAGAAGACTTGGAGGTGTCTTAGTCATGTGTGGTTGTGATAAATGATCCTAACATGTAGACAGTGTAAGACAGCATTGCGACTTTCTCACAGGCCTTTGAGGGCCAGGAACTGGGAGCAGTCTGGATGGTGGTTCTGGCGCAGAGCCCTTCCTTCTGAGCTTGCAGCCAGCATCTGTAACTGAAGACTGAGTTGGAGCTAAAAATCCATAGCCAGAAAGGTGGAGCCACACGGCTATTATTGGCTGGTCACCCTGGGTCCTTGCCCATGAGTTTCCCCCATGGGCTACCCAAAGGATCAGTACAACATGGATGTTGAGCCATGGGACAGAGAGAACTAGCTGAAAGCCATGGAACCCTCTGACTATGGAGTGTGCATGCTCCCTCCTGCTCTTTGTCTTATTTATGAGAAGCAGGTCATTAAAATCCAGGAGACGGGCAGTGTCAAACAACTAGAGTGCTTAGTTTAAATCGTAATTCATTTGGCCCTTGGCTTCTGTGTTTCCTTGAACAAATGCTTGAGGACTTGGGCCCCAGATTCTTCTTTTATAAAACGAATGTGCTCTTCAGATTGGTAAAGCATCTGTGCCGGCACCCTGGCACTATATTTCATTCAATGGCTACGTTTGCTTAGTAAGCACCTACTCTACTCCGGCTTTGTGTCTAGCTCTATTCTAGAATACCTGAGGGTTCTTTAGAAAGAGATATTTTCCCTTAGAGTCATCTAGAAGGAGGGAACCTTACTAAAGAAAATATCCCCATAAGATCCAGATGTAAGGCTTTTTCTGAATTAGCGATAGATGGGGGGAAGGCCCAATCCATGGTGGGCAGGGCCACCCCTGGGCTGGTAGTCCCGGATCCTATAAGAATGCAGGCTCAGCAGGCCATGGGAACAAGCCAGCAAGCAGCATCCCTCCATGGCCTCTGTATCCACTCCTGCCTCCAGGTTCCTGTCCTGTTTGAGTTCCTGTCCTGACTTCCTTTGATGATGAATGGTAGTCATATGGAAATGTGAACCAAATAAACTCTTTCCTCCCCAACTTGCTCTTTGGCCATGGTGTAATAGAAAC
The DNA here is from genome assembly GCF_008632895.1 of Mastomys coucha. NCBI lineage: Eukaryota > Metazoa > Chordata > Mammalia > Rodentia > Muridae > Mastomys > Mastomys coucha. The sequence goes on from NW_022196909.1 coordinate 13,306,297, forward strand.
CCAGACTAGGAGAAGTAGCAGTAAAAATCAAAATCAGCCTCCCACCTTGACATATCTCCCTCCAAGATACCTCCAAGAACTTTTCAACCTAACCTTCCTACTTGAATGTGCTCACAGATAAACCTGGACTCTTGGTAACAGGGCAGATATCGGCACTGCAGGCTCGGGGGTGGGGGTGGGGGCGAATCTGAAGTTTTCATTTCCTACCAACTCCTCCTTGAAGCGATGCTTCCAGGGTGGCAGTTTGAAGAGCGAGTGTCTGTGATGGGCTGAATAAAGATGCCAACAGCCAATAGCTGGGCGAAAAAGAAATAGGTGGGGTTGAGTTTTCACAGACTTGTAAAAGAAGGAAAAAGAAAAAGCTGGCATGAGAGAGAAGAAGAACGTACAGGAGAGGAGAAGGGAGAGCCAGTATGGGCTGGCTGAGCCATAAAAACGTGGCCTTGTGGGCTGGCCAATGGGAGCTAAAAAACAGCTCAGATGAAACATAATAAATCATAACATGGGTTATGGATAGGAAGGTAGGTTCTAACAGCTGGAGGGTAGACAAGTGCCCAGCTTTTGTGCTGCCTAAGGCATATTTAAGAATATGAAGACGATGCATGCCTTTCATCTGGGAACATAATGGTCAAGGGTGGGCAGAAACTCCGCCGAACCGAGATTTTTAAATATTTATTTACTACATGTTTCTAGATGTCCACGGAGAGGTGCAGCAGTACAAAGATAACCTTCACCCTTTAGGGACAAAAATGTCGAGCAATGAGGGAGATGCAGTAACCCCATCCTGGCCTGGCTAACCCTGAGAGTTGACCCCTTAGCATCATCAGACCCTCTCCATTCCCTGTAGCAGAAGCCACAGAAAGCCCAGCTCAGCTCTACCTCTCACACACATTCCCAGGTTAGGTCTCTGGTGTCTGGCTTGATTAACATATAGTAAATACTCAAAGTGCAGGATCCCTGAACTGTGAGAGATTGAGCTGTCTGTATTCAGACAGGGACATAACATTCCATTGAAAAAACAAGACCAAGGAGAAATGAGCAATTCTCAAACAAGGGCTGAGAAAGACAGAATCAAAGAGCGCGGCGTGTGTGTGTGTGTGTGTGTGTGTGTGTGTGTGTGTGTGTGTGTGTGTGTGTGGAAGGGGAAAGGCTGGGGCTTCTCTTTAAGGAAGGAAGGAGCAGAAGAGATAAACAAGGGCCTCGTCCTGCCTGAGGGCACTGGGAAGCCATCGCAGCCACCTGATTTCATTTTCGAAAGGGTTTGTTTGTTTGGAGTTTGTTTTTTTTTTGTTTTTTTTTTGTTTGTTTGTTTTTGTTTTTTTTTGCTTTGTTTTATTTTGCTTTGGTTTGGTTTGGTTTTTGTGAAGCCTTGGCTGTTCTCTCAGTAAACCAGGCTGGTCTCAAACTCAAGAGATCTGCCTGCCTCTGCCTCCCAAAAGCTAGAGTTCTAGGCTTGTGCAACCACCGCCCAGCTCAAATCTGGTTTTTAATAAGGCAAAGCCAATAGTCATATGTGAACTGTGTGTGTGCTAAGACGCTGGAGGGAGTGTATAACCTGGCCATACTACTCCAGGAGCACTGAGCATTTACAGGCAGGTCCTACAGGGCAATGGAGTTACAATGGTCTTTGTTGTCTTTCTCTCTCTCTCTCTGTCTCTCTTTTTTTTTTCCGAGACAGGGTTTCTCTGTGTAGCCCTGGCTGTCCTGGAACTCACTCTGTAGACCAGGCTGGCCTCGAACTCAGAAATCCACCTGCCTTGGCCTCCCAAGTGCTGGGATTAAAGGCGTGTGCCACCCCTGCCCAGCCAGGTTTATTTTCATTATGTTTAATCATGTGGATGCATCTGTGTCTGTATAGGGTATGTGTCTGTATGGGGTATGGACCTGTATGGGGTATGTATGTGTGTGCAGCTGGGTCTATATGGGATATGAGTGCAGGTGCCCACAGAGGCATAAGAATTAGATTCCACCCCTCCCCCAGATCCAGTCAACGATGCTTGGGATCTCCCTGATATGGATGCTGGGAATCAAACTCTAGTTGTGTGTTTGCCATCTCTCCAGACTGGAGATGAATTGTGTGTGTGTGTGTGCACATGCATGTGTGCTCCTGCACATGCTCTGTTAGGAATGCATAATGCAAAAAAGAAAAGAGAGAAACATAGAGGGAAAGAGGGGAGAAAGAAGATAAAAACAGAAAAGTAGAAGGCTTGGAGACGTGTGCTCCCTACCGTTGTAGCTCAAGTTTTAATGTGCGTCTGAGCCATCGGAAAATTTAACTTAGGGGCATATATGGATGGAGTGATCTAGGGCCTGCCCGGACTCTGCACTTCTAGCTCCCAGATGATGCTGCAGCAACTCCTTGCACACCCAAGTCTTCCCATCAGTGAGAGTAAGGGAAATGCCCCCACCCCCACTCCCCAGCCCCTATAGGCTGCTGCTGCTAAACACAAGGAAACCGTCAAGCAAAAGGGTCCAACTCCACACTTCATGGTGCTGCGCCACAGGGCTCTGGAGACAGTCCTGGGTGCCCTGACAGTCCTTGCTTAGTGCCCCGTTCACCCTCCATTATGCTGCATTCCTGGAGACTGCAGGGGGTCCCCTGCTCTGAGCAGCTCTGCTCCTGGATTGTCTGGGTGGGACTCTGTCTCCACAAAGCTGGAGTTGGCAGGAGACGTAGACTTTTCTAATCTCTAGGTTTTTCTATCTTTTGTCTCCGTGTAGTGGAAGTCCCTGTTCACAATAACATTGTTATTAGTCGAAGTCCCTGTTCACAATAACATTGTTACACGAAGAGACATTTATCTTGCTGAATTCTTAACTTTCCCTTTTGAAAAAAAAAAAAAAAAAACCTATGAAACCTTCAAACACAAACACACTGTCTAGCCCCCCACCGCCTACCCCACCCCCTGCTCCATATTGTGTTATTGGGAGCTCTGTGGGGGTTGGGGTTGGGCAACTGGGCTATGAAGTAAGATTGAAGCAATTAAATGATCAAATTCTTACTAAATTTCTCTACAAAGACACACTCTCTCGTGCACAGATAACCCTGTTCATTTCAAGTTTTACAACCACCTCATCTGGGCAGAAAAATCAGGAAGTCACTTGAGGCACACCGCGCTGTTGTAAACGTCCTGATTATAAAAAGAAAAGAAAAAAAAAAAGAAGGATGAAAGAGAGAGGAGCGGGGGAACCCTGACTTGAAAGGCCCACGGAGCAGCAGCCTTCCCGTCCTCAGCCCTGTGCTCAGCCTACAGGCCCTCAAACCATCCTTTCCCCAATACTGCTCACAGCAGCCTCGGGGAAAACACAAACCATTGAAGTAAAAGAAAATTCTAGCCTTTGATATTCTCTCTCTCTCTTCTGTTTGTCTCTGAAATACAAACCCACAGTGGTTATCACAGAGACTTGATCTCAGACGCATGAGATTGGCTGGCTTTCTGGGGCAAATCCTTTTTTTTTTTTTTTTTTTTTTTTTTTTTTTTTTTTTTTTTGCCTCCCCCTTCTCTTTGATTTCTTGTTTGTGGAACTGTTCTCTTATTGGTCTGTTTAGCAAAGGAGAGCAGTCTACATGCACTCAGGGACCTCTGCCGGGGTGGGGGAGGTCCCCCATCCCAGCTACCATAGACCCCTCACCAAGCTAACAATTTGCATCCATCACACAAGCCAGCCAACATTTCCCAGGGAGCCCGCAGAGCTCCTGAAAACCGTAGCCCAGTGTTCAGGAACCAAGAGGGTTCCCCATCATTTGCACAAGCTCAGTGTCTTGGAACCCCATTATCCCCGATGTTCAGAACAAAAATGGTTTTCTCCTTGGAGGCCTTCAGCCACATCTCCACATCTCTCTCTCCTGGAGGGGTACACTGCATGACTGAGACCCATCCTCCCAGCTCTGACCCCACTTACCTGCCCTGTGGCTTTTGGACACTTCATAGTAAAGGGATGTTCTGTATTCCAGGAGGGGCCATTCTTCAAAAGGCTTCAGGCTGTGTCCCTGTTAGGTCAAGATTGCTGGAGGCAAGATGAAAAGAAAGACAAGACAGATGCCGATTCCAGGGCAGAAGTGATCCTTAATCTGAACTGAAGGGCTGAAGTCTCTCCAGGGAATGGAGACTCTAGGCATGTGAGGTGGAGGTCTTGGTGTTTTATTGGATGGAAAAGGGTTAACTTCCATCTGCAGGTCAGTTGCTGTCTCAAAGTGGTAGACACCAGTGGGTTTGGTAGGTGGATCTTACCAGAAGCTTCCCTGGGTGCTATCAGTCAATTCCACTCTCCTGGCCCTGAGCTCAGCCCACCTGAGGTACCCGATCCTTCCTTCACTCCTCGCTCCACGCTCTGTGCTCCATGCTCGCCCAAAGCACTGCACTTCTCAAAGACCTGGAGTAACGGTAGTAAATGCTAAAATCCCCACCCAACCTCTATGCACTCATTGCAGATTATCTAATTCAAAGATACAGCTGTTTCTCAAATTACAGTGGGGTTATGTCCTGATAAGCCCTTCAGAAGCCAAAAATATCCAATCAAAAATGCATTGAATAGAGAGCTTGGAGAGATGGCTCAGCAGTTAAGAACGCATTCTCCTAACACCCACACTGGACAGCTCACAGCCACCCAGAACTGCAGCTCTAGAGGGTCCCACACCTTCCTCCATGACACCTGCACACCCATGGCCGCAGCACCCACATATATGTGGCATCCACACGTGTACATTCATGCACATGACTAAAAATAAACCTTAAAAAGCCACACTGACTGCATCTGTCTTCCACACTTCCCTGGCTAAGCAGGTCAGTAGTGCACTTGGGACTGGCTGGAAGCCAGACTCAGTGTTATGCCCAGCCCAGCATCTCCAAGGAAGATCCAAATCCCAAGTTAGAAGTCTTTGCTACCGAATGCGTATCTCAAACTATCACAAGTCAAAGAGCATTCTTCATGTTTAAAAGCAACAAACAAACAAGCAAACAAAAAAAAAAAAATCAGAATTTGGCTAGTTAGCAAAATGCTAATGTAAAGAAATCTTTGAGTTTTTTAAAATTTAATTCTTGGCAGGATATGGCTGGGAGAGGCAACTAAAGAAGAGAGCAGTGCTTCAAAGTTACTCTGATCAAAACACCTGAATGTGTTAATGGCTTCCTTATCAGAAGCTCTTCGGGGGGCCAGAAACTGCAGGAGATCGGAGGATAGGGTGATGTCAAGTGTTTTCATGGTGCATATTAAGAGCCACTGTTGGAAGGTAGAAGATGTCACTCAAAGATAAGGAAATTGGACGTGAATTTTATAACTGAATTTAATTAGCACTGATTTGAGGTTGAGAGGACCTGGTTTTTCCAGTTTGCAGGAAATGCATCTTTGCCTGCCAGGTCTGTTCTAGAAGGTAAACCGTGAGGCCAAGGAGTCTGAAGCAGGGGAGGGGTCTTTGGACATGAAAGCTCTCCATCTTGGGTTTCCTCTGTGATGTTATAAAACCCCTGCTTCCCTCTTTTCCTTTGCCAAGTGACACACCTCCCCAGCCTCAAATGCCAACCTAACACCCATGGAAGCCACGGGCCTCCCCACCACCGCAGCGGTCCCCACATAGAAACAGGAAAAGCACACAAGCCAAGCGTTCAAAGGCAAGGGGAAAGACGCATGCACCCCTGAAGCCTGTGGGATGCAAGGGGAAAAACTCTCAATAGAGTGGAGCTCTCCTAAGAACTTCCTTGCTGGAAATCTCCCTCCCTCATAGTGGATCTGAAGACAAGTGGAATGTATCTTTTTCTTTTTTTCTTTTTTCTTTCTTTTCTTTTCTTTTCTTTTTTTTTTTTTTTTT
>NW_022196909.1:13312112-13315234 GCF_008632895.1 Mastomys coucha
CTGGCCTCGAACTCAGAAATCCACCTGCCTGCCTCCCAAGTGCTGGAATTAAAGGCGTGTGCCACCACTGCCGGGCAGTGGAATGTATCTTATCATTAAAAGAGATGCCTGGAGCCAGGCAGTGGTGGTCATCCATATACCCAGATGCACATCTTCTGACCTGGCGAAGTGTTCTGAATAGGATAATAGTAAATAAAGTGTGCTTTTAGGAAGTCCTGGGAAGATAAGCGGGTTGCAGTATTGAAAATAAAGCCTTAGATGATTGAAATTTTTATTTTTCAGTATTAAGCTGAATTTTTATGGAACCTAACTAAATTAAGGGGAATGAATTGATCCTTGTTCTAAGTGCATCGCTAGTGTGCAGTTTTATTTTTGTCATGGTGTGTGGCTTGTTGAATTTCCTCCAAAAGATTTTGGTCTGAGGTTCTCTGAGGAGGCATTTGGTCTGCTTCTTTGTCTCTCTGCACTGGTGGAGGCGGGGAGGCTTGAACCTAGAGCCTTGCCATCAGTGCCAGGCACGTCCGCTGTCACTTGGTCATATCCCCCAGCCCTTTCAGTAAGTAACCAAAGACTGCCTTGTCATCACTTTTTAAGCTCAGTAACACTCGCAGGCTTCCCTCATCCATCTCCCTAATAGCTGGGGTTAGAGGTGGGCACCGCCACACCTGTTCAGAGGGTGTCCTGGTTGGGCAGGGCCACAGTCTTCGTTGCATGAGCCTCGAGCCAAAGCTTGGAATCTGGGTCTGTGGGAGCTTCCCTGTACCTTTGCAGCCGTTCTTTCTAGAATCTTTTGGCTGCAGTTTCCGATTGCTTGGTTAGTAAACAAGGATCCTCTTTGTCCGTGACTTAACTTCCCTGGCTGGCAGGGGTTTTTCTCTTCCAAAGGTACCACTTTCCTCTCAGCCCAAATACCTTTTATTTCCCCTGCGAGCATCTTTTCTCCAGCTTAAGGGAACACAGCTCCATGTCGGTTCCTCTCCATCCCTGCTGACTGTATAATAGGATTGCTTTGAGCATCATACAACAAGGATTGATCAAGTAACGGGTAGCCTGGACGGCTTCTGCCTCCAGCACAATTTATCAGTAAGAACTCAGAAAATTCCAGGTCTCACTTCTCCTGGAGCAGACTGAGAGCGGTCTTATTGAGACAGCTAGATATTTTCAATTAGAGCCCCGAGTGTGTGTGTGTGTGTGTGTGTGTGTGTGTGTGTGTGTGTGTGGCTGGAATCTAAAAGACAGCTTTCTGAGACATTCATTGAGGTAACCACCAACCACTATGCCGGTTTACGTACACTTAATTAAACTTCACACATGAAGAACTCAGTGTCAAAAGCTTGCTAGCCCAATTGCAAACTGTTTTTAGCCACATCCCCAGTAGGTCTCAACTACCCGTTGCAGGGAAAACCACTTGGGAAATGACTGGCCTCAGCTGGAATTGGGTTGGGGCCCCGAGGATATGGATGGGGCTGGGGAGTGAGGCAGGTGCTGATGTTGAGCTGGGGCAGGCGCTGTGTGTGTACCAGTCGTGGTACTAGGCTGGGCTGAGCTGATGTTTGGCTGGGGTACACTAATGTGGACAGAAACTGGGCCTGAGGATGATGTGAGACTGATGCAAGGACTGGCTGAGCTTGGCCTGAACTAGGACTCAGCTCAGCTGAACTGGGTTCATTTCATCTCCACCTCCACTCTGGTCTTCATGTCCATGCCTGGACTTCTTTACCCTAGCCCTGTCTCTTGTTCAGAATATCAGAGAAAAAGGATCCTCCCTTGCAGGCTTTAGATCACAGGGCCAGGTTCTCCCACAAGAACCTCTACCTCAGAGTCACCCGATTGGTCATAATATTCCATGGGATCCCCAGAGTCATTCATTACGTTGGTGTGCTCACTCTTCTGCATCGTATGTTTTTATAAAATAAAGTCCTGAAATGTCCTACGGAAACCGCACAGTATCTTGGGAACATGATGTTCTGATGGGATTGTATGCTGTGGTGCTACCACTCTGTGACTTTGTAAATCCAGTGGGCAAACTAGGTAGGGTGACAGGGACACAAAGGTAATGAATATACCACGACTACAAGCTAATCTACAATGACCACAGGGTAACAGCTTTCTTATAGTTTTTACAATTTGATTGTTACCAATTTTAGAAGACCAGCGAAGGATCTTTAAAAGCAAATGGGATTTCTCTTTCCCATGGCTCCTGTGTACAGCAGTTTTACTAAACTTTAGGATTATTCGTTATGTATGCTTTTGCTCACAAATCTTTCACCTGCCACAGGATTTCTGATAAGATTGGATAATGTGAAATTTTATAATATACTTTGCAATACTAGAATAACATTATTTTTGACTTGTTTTCATGGCCAAGTGATCTGCGTTATGAGAATCAGGTTCTTGCAACATCCTGCAATATTCTTTTTTTCAAGATTTATTTATTTATTATATGTAAGTACACTGTAGCTGTCTTCAGACACCCCAGAAGAGGGTGTCAGATCTCATTACAGATGGTTGTGAGCCACCACGTGGTTGCTGGGATTTGAACTCAGGACCTTCAGAAGAACAGTCAGTGCTCTTAACCGCTGAGCCATCTCTCCAGCCCCTGCATCCTGAATATTCTAATGAAGGTCATGGAAGGCCCAGTGAACAGCCTTCCCTGGCACACAGCCCCACAGGGCTTTGTTATCAGTTGATTGATTGCCATCCAGAAATCCCTACCAGGACCAGCATCCACAGTAGGCACCGCCTCTCCTAGCCTCCCTGGAAAGATCTTTGGTTAGCTACAACACAGGTACTTTCCCTAGATCTCTTGTTTGTAGATTTTTAACAAAACCATTGAAGAGGGAGGATCTCTAGATTTGTGATTTTTAACCCAGTATCACTCTGCCAAGTACAGCCTGGATGTGCATGTAGTCATAAAAGTATGTGTGATATACCTAGGCAAACGTGAGGATGCCGTTATGGCCAATGGTGGGGCTATATTTATGCACCAGTAGTTGAATGGATTTAGCCAATTAATCCAGTTGCCTTTTGCTTGCAGTTCAAGGGTTTAGAAGTCAGAACCATGTACATGCCAAGCCCTATCCTCAATCAATGTCCAGTTGCCCTCAATCCTGGTTGTTAGC
>NW_022196909.1:13315342-13317444 GCF_008632895.1 Mastomys coucha
GGAGCATCAGTGTGATGGGTGTGTCAATGGGCACCTAACACCTGTGCCCTCACTGGAGGACTTCCAGACCACTAGTGGACCCTGACCTCCAATGAGTGGGTCAAGGCTTAGCATTTTCTTGACTAGCCCAGCATTGTAACATGGGATGGAATGGAGACAGACTCTCATGTAATAAGCTGGTTTATAGACCCTTACATTTCCTTCAGCTATATGTGTGCAAGTGTGATGTATGTTAGTTTCTGGTTACCATGGCAGCAGGTTGGTTGAACTGTCAGTGTTGGGGCAGACACAGCTTCCTCTTGTTGGCCAGTGCTGCCACCAAGCTACTGAATGCCTTGTATATACTTGGTCTTAGCAAGCATTCCTTGTGAGAAAGGCTGACCAAATATGGGGCATCGGGAGCCAGTTCCTGGGGTTACACCCAGTCATGCCAGCAGGCATGGTGCTCGAGAATAAGCAGTTGAGAGATGCATCCTGACCTACAGAGGGAAGGGACAGACAGACGACAGGCAGAGACAGACAGAAACAAAGAGAGACAGAAACAAAGAGACACAGCTTTCGAGAAAGACAGACAGACAGAGATAGAGAGAACACAGAGAAACAGAGAGACAGAGACTGGGCTTTTGAAACCTCAAAGCCCACCCTCTGTCCCCCAACCCCCAACCCCAGCCCCCACTTCCCCAAATCCATGACACGGTTCCTCCAACAAAGCCACACCTCCTAATCCTTCTAATCCTATGAAAAAGTTCCAATCCCTGGTGACTAAGCATTCAAATAGATGAGCCTGTGGGGTTGGGGGGGGGCATTCTTATTCAAACCACCACATTCCCCTGATCCAGGCAGTCTTGGTCAGAGACCCCACTGCCTGGGAATGTTGTAGTTTAGACTCTTCACCAGAAGCTGGCTCCCTCCCATCCCTCCCCTCCTCTTAAGACTCTCATGGTTCTAGCTAAGGGCACCACAGTGCTCCACCATGCCATGCCTTGTGTCTCCTACTTTGCACACTGGCAAGGTCGGATTCTCTTCTGTAACTCTCCAGGACCAAGGCCAGGATAGTCCAGCAGCCACGGTCCCAAGCTTGACCTTGCAGCAGCCTTGACAGCATCACAGACATTTGGCTTCCCCTGTATCACAAGCCCCTCCCCACCCCACACACACACATACCATTAGGCACTATTCCAGCACGTTCTTGAAGTCAGGAATTCATGGGAAGCCACAGAGAGCTTGGGTTGGCACTAATGTTTCCCTGGCTGCAGCCCATATCCCAAGCATGACCTTGGGAGCAAGCAGAGCCTCTGTTCTTCATGCCTGGTGACTCCAGTTAACCTCTGCCACCAGCTATGGAGCCACTTCAAGAGGACTCATCAAAGGAGGATGATACTGCATGATGCATCCAGCATCCTGCTCTGACCCTGTGCCTAAAAGCAGGATAACCCACACTCTCCATCCAGCCTTTGGAGTAACTTAGGGCTTCAGTGACCCAAACAATCAGGATCTCACCCTTGGGCCTCCAAGTCTCCTGCGTTGCTGTGTATTCTCACAGAAGCAGTCCTGTAAGGACCTTGGGTTGGAACCCAGCCTCCCAACTGCAGCACTGGCTCTTGACTTTGTGGTTTTACAAGGAGGTGTCACCCTAACCTCCAGCAGCCCTCAGCCCCACCATCCTCCCTCTGCCCTCTGCTCCCACCAAACCCTCAGCCCATTTGTCTGTCTTAAGCTTCTCCACTGAAGGAGGGAATAGCTCACGGTTGCTAATGAAAGTGATCGCAATCCCCGTGTATTTATCTTAGATTATGGTCGTTAGGAGCTGAAACAGCTCCAGCAGCAGTCTGCGGTCGACGTGAAAACAGGCGAGTCTCAACAATGAGCTTAAGGAAAGGTGTCAGGTATAAATCTCGTCTTCAAACACCAGGGTGCATTCCAAACTTCAGAGACACTTCTTTGAATAAAGCCCCCCCCCCCTTTTTTTTTCAATCCCGCCTTTCTTGTCCTTGGGCCTGGAGCAGGATGAAAGTGCAGGGGTGTGTGCGTTCATTTAGTCTGATAATGAGGGCGAGGCTCGCGGGCATGGTAATTTGGCAGCTTCGGCACTTCCTGTAACT
>NW_022196909.1:13317454-13385777 GCF_008632895.1 Mastomys coucha
TGCTTAAAGACAAACATTTTTGTTAAACTGCTGGTACTTCATTTTCTGCAGGAACCTTGCAATTAATCTTGTTTATATTAAAGAGGCAGGTTGCCTTTGTCAGCTTTCCTGAGCTATAATTAATGAAGATCAAAAACGTTACAAAGACATAATATTTAGCTTAATGCAGATGAGGCTGGGCAACAGCTGCATCAATTAGAGGAGTCGAGGGGAAAACAAATACCCTTTTGGAATAACTCGAAGACACTAAAAGGCAAGGGGCTTCAGGATTAGTTCCTCCCTCTGCCAGCCTTCTGTAGTAGGCTGGGCGACAGAGTTTGGACATCAAATGGTTTATAGCGCTCCAGCAATTACACCCCAACTGCATTTGGAAGTACCCGATGATTCGACAGCTTAGCCTAAGTTTATCCAGGTGTGTGGATTGTAGATCAGAGGCAGAGAGCCTAAGTTTTAGAGAGGGGAGCCGGAAAAGAATGGGCGGGACAGAGGAAGCCGGGGCGGTCTCCTACAGAACAATCTAGCCTGCTTGGGGAACCAAGCAAGCCAGGCCTTGCTTTATTTCTATTCCTCTGAAGACAGTCATTAGAAATGAAAACAGTGAATCAGATGAACTCGGTGGATACCTGCCTCACTCTGGTGAGTTCCTAACCCTGTGACTAAGACCTGTGGCTTTCACGGGCAAGTTCAAAGGGGTTGCCTCTGCTTTCAAACAGCGCATGCAAAGGCTTTGCTCTGTCACAGAGCTGATGGAAAACAGCCACCAAGAGGCCACCACAGAATCCCATGGGCACAGCTTGCAAACTCCCAAGGAACTGTAGAGAATGCTCAGTTTGTTAACAAGCTGTCCTCTCTGCTGGGCCTCACAGATTTGAGATCCCAGTTACAGAAGTTCAGGATGGAGAAGAGGGAGGAAAAGGAATAAGAAGTCAAAGGTTTTTTTGCTTGTTTGTTTGTTTGTTTAGCATGTTTTGATAGCCTAGGAGATGAAGGTGGCTGGGCCCAATGAAGTAATACAGGGAAATTCTACTCAATCAATTACAGAAGCATCTGGGCTTGTGTGTCGTTCTGGCTTCCCAGAACAGATAGAAATCAGAACCTGCCTATTCAGATGATGCAAATGCCCAAGGGTGTCATTCTCACATCTCACATTTTAATCGCGTGCCCTTTAGCTCCATAATTCCTTCTTTCACAGGTTACAGGAAGGATCCCATCCTACAGACACAAAGACGTTCATTACAACAGTGTAATAGTGAAAAGTGGAACCAATCTGCAGATCTAATACTAGAGAATGAATTGGTTTGCAATTCACCAACATAATGACATTCTTCGTACCATTAAAAAGAATTTCATTTAATAGTAACCAAGTCTCTAACCTGTGAATTGAGACCCCTTGGGGGGATTGCATATCAGACATCCCGCACGTCGGATATTTACATTATGATTTATAACAGCAACAAAATTACAGTTATGAGGTAGCAATGAAAATAATGTTATGGTTGAGGGTCACCACCCATGAGGAACTGTATTAAAGGGTTTCAGCATTAGGAAGGTTGAGACCCACTGCTCTAGGGAATGACAAAGCAAACCACATGCTCTGTATATAAAGCTACCTAATCTTTTTTTCCTAAAATATGTTTGAACAAATAAAAGCCTGAAACAAAATACATAATGGGGTTGCAATTTTATTTCCTTTTTAGATATTTACTTTCAGTTCTTCTAAAATCGGAAGTAAATATTATACTATTGAGCATTCCTTGGCACTCCTATATGCCATATGCCAGACACTCTGTGTTAGGCTCTAGACAGTGATGTTTGCTGATGAGATAACTACACACAGGCTAGTCTTCAAGAACGCAGTTACCATGTGACCAAAGACTTCTGTTACTTGTTTTCTTGTGGCACCGGGAAGCCAAGGGTATGAGAAACATATGCTCTATAATTGAGCTGCTATATTTGTGTTTGAACACTTGCTTCCCAGGTGGTAGAACTGTTTGGGAAGGATTAGGAGGTGCGGCATTGTTGGAGGAGGGTGTCAGCAGGGTGCTCTGAAAGGTCATGATTTAGGAAAGAAAATCAGTCCAATCCCTAGGGCTAAAGGCAGTGATTTCAACAGTCTAGCCCTGACAAAGAAAGTCAAGGCCTACAGGGTTAACAGAACCTTCTAGTAACTTAACAACTGCTGGAATATGACTCTTGCCTTTAGATTCTCTATAGTATATCATGATAATGCACAAGAAAACATTTCTGCTACATAAAGTAGAAAAAATGTGAGCCAGAAAAATAATAATTTCAAAAACAGTCGATAGACACAGTTTAAAGGGAACCCTTGTTGGAAGTAACCCAGACTTGGGAACAGCTAATTTTTAATATACTCGAAGATTTAAAGGAAAATGTGAGCACAGTCAATGAGCAGATGGAGAGCTTCAGCAAAGGAAGTGAGATTCTTTTTGAGATGAAATTCTAGAACTAAAAAGAAAAGAGCTTCACCCTGTGGAGGTTATAACAGAGCAGTGAACTGAAGTTAGATCAAATGAATGTATCTAAAAAAAACAGGATTAATACCATTTTTATCATGCCCTTCCATGGATCAGAAACCCATTCTCCCCTGCCTTACCCACTCACTGGAGACAGAATCTATATATTCAAGGCCATTTGCAACTAATCCTCAAGCTCTTTCTACCTCTATCTCCTAATACCTTGTATGAGGTCCTACCTCGTTCATGTTCTAGTTTACTTTTCTGTTGCTGTGAGGAACGCTAAGACCAAGTAAAACATTGAGAAGAAAAGATTGATGTCATTTTACATTTCTAGGGAAAAATACATCAGAGGGAAGTCAGGACAGGAACTCATGGCAAGCCCTGAAGCAGAAGCCATGAAGGAACACGGCTTGTGGATCGCAGCCCATGGCGGCTCAGCCCACTTTCTTACACAGCCCAAGACCACCTCCCTGGAAGGGTCCACAGTGGCTGGGTCCTCTCCTATTAATTATTAATCAAGGAAATGCTCCACAGAGCTGCCTATGGGCCAGTGTGACAAAGGGAATTCCTCAATTAAAGCCCCCCCCCTTCCCTGGTGACTCTAGTTTGTGACAAGCTGGCACATGAACAAACTATCCCTAAGCACCTGTTATCTTTCTGAGTATCAAGACCACCGACACCCTATCTTTTGCTTCCTCTCCCAGTTGAATGAATGATAAAAAAAAACACATCAGCACCACAGGAAAGCAGCTGGCACTCCTGCTTCTCTGGGACAATGTCCTCCGTCCTCAATCCTGCTCACTTTTCTACAGCCCAGCCTTCATCTCGACACTCCATTCAGTCTTGGAGCACAGGAACATCCACAGAGTTAGTAAGCACACAGTCAGGCTATAACAGAGTGGCTCGTTGGCTATTTCTCTCAGTAAAGTTTCGCAAAGATCTTCACTGAATGACATAGACGTAAGATGCCCCGACCCGCAGGGTGTTCAGTAGGGACCTAGGGCAGGGAGAGAGACTGAGGCAAGATAAGAGACACAAAGAATGAGAGCAAGACTGGTATCTGATCAAGCTCTGAAAACTTGACTTCAGGGATGGCAATATAAGCATAAACAAGAGGAGGCTTCAAGGAGGGGGGAAGAGCCCCATGGGCTTTCTGGAAGGCCAGGTGGCAATCTTCTGTCTCTGAAACCACCTCACAGTGTCCTCCACACCCACAAATACTCTTACTGCTAGACAACACAAGTTCTCTCAGGGCTGTATGTGTAAGCTAGTAAATTTCCGCAAGGCCATGGTTAAGGCCATGGCTCCTGGCACTAAGAGGTAGTCATAGACTGGTAAAATGCAAGAGCCTCTAGATTTAGCCCAATATCCTCAGTGTACATACAGAGGAAGAACTTGAGGACCTGGGTATCTTCAAGCGTCTTACCCATCCTGGAACAGAACTCTCCTTTAAGCCACATTGCTACCGCCCAGATGCACAAAGCCATTCAAGGTCATAAAGAAACCATTCGACTGATTTGAAACAATGACTTTCAAATACACACTTAAATTTGAATGGAACTAACCCCCTCCCCCTCGTCATTTCTAGTCTGCTTTGAATTCCTTTCAATCTTCTTGAAATTCACTCCCTGCTAGTACATCCTGAATGACAGACGTCCTAGCCTTAAACAATCTCAATTGATGCCGAGGTACCAGAAATAAGTGTCAGTTCAGCTCTTGGTAACAGTCTACTGAGTTTAGGGCCGTTTTTGACCCTCTGCTGGAGGTTGGTCATTGGAGTTAGATTCCACCAAGTTAGATAAAACAGAAGATAGTTACTAAGATGCTTCAGTGCTCAGGTGCCACCAGCCTCTGTGGACTTCTCAGAGTGCTGAGAAACACTTCAGTAGATAGCTATCAGCCTGGTGAACAAACACCACCAATAGATAGCCTATAATAGGGGTGTTGCCTAGATGGCCCCAGAACACAGCATTCCTCCTAGCAGATGCTCGGGTTAAGTGAGGCATAACAGAAGTGACGGCTGAGTTACCAGCAGGCAGCTTCTCCCCCCCGCCCCCCCCGCAAGACACACTCCCCACTTGTATCAATTCCTGCTCCTGCAGGGGTGGAAAGGTAGAAGGAAGCTCCAGTGTGACCCTCCAGGGACATCATTTGCTGAGACTGCAATACAGCCTTACTTCCCGCTCCCCCTGCCCCCTAGCTTTCTCTGAGCTTTCATCTCCAGCACCAGGGTTCATGTCACTAGATGGGGAACTCCATCTATGAAGTGGAATGGAGGACCCAGGTGGGGCTGGGAGCAGTGCCCACAGAACAGAGAGTGTGAGGAACAGATGAAGTGTTGAGTGAGTGTGTATTGCTGACATGATCGTGGGGATGTTAAGGACCCTAAAGCGTCAAACTCACAGGAATGGCAAGTCCTTCCCCTGGTCAGGTATGAATGTAAACAGTGTGTGCAGAAAGCATCATCCAGAGATTCCTCCTCTTGAATGACTGTAGCCTGAGACTGAGCCCTTACATACTGAGCCCGTACTGAGATGAGCTAACCCATGTCCTCCTTTGACTGATTATAATAAAGCCACCTCCTTGTTCAGCTGTATAAACCAAAGCCCTGCATTTCTGGGTTGCTGGTGCATGGCCTCCCACTCCCAGCTTTTCCTGCACACAAGCTTGTCATCTCTTCATCCCCCACCTCCCCATCTCACTGCTCCCGAAGCCATTGTCCTAGTTAGGGTTCTCGCTGTGATGAAACTCCATAACCAAAAGCAAGCTGAAGAGGAAAGGGTTTCTTCAGCGGACACTTCCACATCATAGTCTATCATCTAAGGAAGCGAGAACAGGGCAGGAACCCGGAGATAGGAGCTGATGCCGAGGATATGGAGGAGTGCTGCTTACTGGCTTTTTTTTTTCTTTTGGTTTTCTGAGATAGGGTTTCTCTGTGTAGCCTTGACTGTCCTGGAACTCACTCTGTAGACCAGGCTGGCCTCGAACTCAGAAATCTACCTGCCTCTGCCTCCCAAGTGCTGGGATTAAAGGCATGTGCTACGACTGCCCAGTTTGCTTATTGCCTTTTTCCCCATGACTTTTCTCAGCCTACTTTCTTATAGAACTTGGGACCAACAGCCTGAGGGTGCCCCCATCCACAATAGGCTGGGCCTTCCCCCATCAATCTCTAATTTAAAAAATACACTATAGACTTGCCTACAGACCAATCTGACTGAGGCATTTTCTCCATTGAGACTCTAGCTTTCCAAATGGTTCTAGCACTTATGTCAAATAGACATAAAACTAGGCCAGCGCCATCATGTACTTCTTGGTCAGAGAAGATAGCAAATGGTCAATGCTACAAACACAAGACAGACTTGGTGCCTCTGTGGCCTGAGGGCAAAACCATGCCCTGCCTCGTACCTCAGCCACATAGCAGGAGCAGGAAGAATTTAACGGTGTTTGTGATTCCTGGATTAATCTGACCCTACCCCTATATACTACTATTCATATGTTTGGTCCTTGTAAGAAATAATGGTGCTCCCTGTCCTATACTAAGATCTCATTGAAACATCCTAATTCAAAAACCACTCTCAGGACACCCAGTGTACCCAGTGTTAGAGCTTGGCCTATTGTGCTTCACCCATACTCAGGACACTTACACGGGCCTGCAATTGGGTAAAGTCACTTACCACAAGGCCTGCTTTGTGTGGGTAAGAACTCACCATTGGGTATGATTAGTGGTCATTAAAGTGTGGCTGCTACAGACCTCGCTTCCTTACCATTGTTCTGTCTTAAAGCTGTAAATTGGGGACTGTTGCACATGTAGAAAAAAAAAATATGTTTTAGAGGGCTGCGGATCTCTCTGCTGTAAAAGCTCAGATGTGTCCCTACGTGTTACAGCCATTTCCTGAGGGCAGACATTTTCCAAGTGTCCTCGCTCCAGCATCACAGCTGGCAGAAACTAATGTTTGCACAATGACTGCCTGGTAAGGCCCTGGTGCCACAGCCTGTCTCCACACTCAGGAGATGTAAGGCCTTCTAACCAGACACTACTTGCTTCATACCTCTCATAAAATGAGGATGCTGGCCATGGGGAGCTCATGAGACATTGGGCTGGAAGGGACATGGCATCCTACGGTCAGCTGCCCATGACATCTGCCACTGAACACCATGACGATCTGGGCACTGATAAATCATGGTCTTTGCATATTCGTGAGGTTTGGGAAAAATGAAATCATCCGTTTTCCACGCTATCTAGTGGGCTGAAACGGCTCTTTGGCCTAGGCAGTACTGGCTCCTGCTGTGCCAAACCTCACTTCCAAACTCAAGTGATCCATCTCATGGGCAAAAGAAGGAATCCCTGGGCAATTTCTAAGTTTTAAAAAAGGTTTTTCATGACTTTATACACAAACCATGCCCCGGTTTGGACACTGGTTGGCATCAGGAGATCATGGCCCACAGCAATCAGAGAGGTACAGGCAAGGCCATGTGGACCAGCTGGCCCAGGCCCTGCCAACATAGCCATACAATGAGCACAGGTTAGACAGCCCACATTCTACCACTGACTGAAAACAAAACTGTCACAATATCTATCTATCTCAATATCTATCTATCTATCTATCTATCTATCTATCTATCTATCTATCTATGTCTATGAATAATATTCCTTTCTTCTTAAAAATAATTACTTTGTTGCTTTTATTAAAAATAGTCTCTGCTAAAAAGTTTATCAAAACAGGGTAATAAAATAAGAAGAAAGCAAGGAGGGGCGATTCCAAATCTCCCACCCAGAAATAACTATTATTATTAATTTGTAGTAGACATACAGGAATGGTTGTATATGTGAGCAAAGTCCTTGGAGTTTTTCCATGAAAGAGTTCTGTTACTTCTTCAAGGAACACAGCATCCTGAAAGAAATGACAAGAACTCCGGCCTTAAAGCTGTTCTCTTCATAGAACAGTAACTGCCAAAGCCATCTCTCAGTGCGGTTAAGAATGCAAGGCAGAGGCTGTGCTCTGTGGCAAACACGGATGGCTCAGGACAGATCCGTGGGCTTCCCAGAGCCCCTGCTTCGGGCAGGACCTGGGCTGATGTAGACATGCTCATGTGTCTGTTGTCCCAGGTGTGTCACCATCCCAAAGAACAGCCCAGACTGCAGGTGCTAGCAGGAATCTGGGTGATTCCGAGGAGCCTCTCTCTGTGAAGCAGGGGAGGCTGGGAGTGCCAGGTGGTGCTGCCAGGATACACTCTGAGCACATCTTACCTGGAATGGAGGACTGCCAGGAGGAGGGCTGTGTGTCCTTAAAGACGTGGAGCACTTGGCAGCACTTGGCGGCTCTCCCAGAGGGTTGAGGATTAGCACGCCCAGCAGCGAGGCAGAGATGTGCAGTGTGATGGGTTGGGAATCTCTAGTTTGGTTGAATTCTCTTGTACTTCTGGCAGTGTCAGAAGGAAGCACAGGACAGAGCCGTTTCTTTCTCTCTCTCTCTCTCTCTCTCTCTCTCTCTCTCTCTCTTTCTTTCTTTTTCTTTAAGATTTATTTATTTTGTGCATGTGGTGAGTACACTGTCGCTGTCTTCAGACACACCAGAAGAGGGCATCAGATCCCATTGCAGATGACTGTAGCCACCATGTGGTTGCTGGGAATTGAATTCAGGACCTCTGGAAGAGCAGTCAGTGCTCTTAACCACTGAGCCATCTCTCCAGTCCGACAAAGCAGTTCTTACAGCATAGGACCTGCCCCAGGCATGGATGCTTCTGCTTTCTGTCCCTTTACTAAATGGAAGTAGCCAACATGTGTCTTTAAGCCACGAAGCACGTGACAGGGCTCCCTTCCCTATATTCCACTGTACGCACAGAGCATATTTTCTCAATCCACTTGGGACCCATGATCTTTGAAACAAATATGTCTGTCTCAGCTTTTTATTTTTTTAGCTGTATTATTTTCCAATCATTTTCCCCAGAATTCTAGGTGGCTGGTGTTTAGGATGCTCAGATAAAGTGAATTTTATTCATGGCGTCAACCTTTCACCCCGCTCTTGTGAGCTTCCCACAGCAAGCCTTCCCAGGATTTTAACATTAGCAGGTTTCAGGCTTTTAAACTTTAATTTTATTGTCATACCAGTAGAGTTGAGTTCTAAGTATGTTGGTGTCACTGGAGGGCTCTTGGTGTGGTGATCAATAAACCATGATGTTCCAACCATGACAGCATTGAAACGCACATGGAACACCTAATAAACAGTCCTTTATGCATAGCTTGCCTCATTCTTTGGTAGAGCACCCACTAGCCTCTCCCTGGGCCTCTGGAGGAGGGCTCAGCCCCATAGTGTGCTTGGGATGGTCCTTCGTCTCCAGATAAGATCCCACCCCGTGCCATCAGAAGGCGAAGTTTCCACGCAAGCAGGCAATGCTACATGCATACAGTCACAACCCCCTTTGATTAGAGACTCCAGGTTGCGCTAATAGAAAGCAGACTTTCTTCAATCACCAAACCAGTGTAATGGGATAACCAGGGAGCCACATCACTTTCATCGCACGACTGCCCAACTTCAGTTAAGCTCAGTTGCTAAGGGTTCCCCCTGAGGCTGTCATCTACACGGGCAGCAGTGGAGATCTCTCGGTAAGCCTGAGCAGGCTCTATAGTCAGTAGCTGCCTCTGCCCTTGTGCTGACTCAGTGACGTCCAGAGCATCTGGACCTGGCTCTGCAGCCCTGCTCTTTTCTCTGTGTGATAGGAACTACAGCCCATCTCTCCAAACCCTGAATCTAAGCTACTCATAGCTCTGGGCTCATGGCCTTTCTGCCCCTAACACTGCAAGGCTAAGCAGATTAAGCAGGGAAATCCTGTCTACCATGGGCATGAGTGTCCCGGGTCCTTCCTAAAGTAGGAAAGGGTCCTATCATCCCACCCACTGACATATGAATAACATTCCCATTAGGTTTGGGACAACAGAGGCAGTCCTATTTTGACTTTTGGAAGAAAACACCACTTTTCTGATTCCATGTACACACTGCTGTTCTGTCCTCTCAAGTCCCTCACCTTAAAGTCCTTCCTCTTTTTACCCTACTTGAGAAGTAAGGTCACTAAGACACGGGGAGCAGAAATGACTCCCGAAAGTCACTGCTCTCAGCCATCTCTTGTCCATCTGGACCCAGCCCAGTAGCATCCCTTAGGCAGCTGACTGGAGCTGTCTCTCCGGAGTGTGCAGATGGCAGCACGCAGCCCAGACAGACCCAGGCGAACACTTGTGCTCTTGTTATTCAACACACCAGGTCAATGAAAAAAAAAAAAAACCCACTACAATCAAGTTCTAGCTGGCACATAGTAATTATACAGATTTGTGGAGTGCAGGATGGTATTTAAGTGTGTGTGTGATAGATCGGGATGATTGGCATGTCCGCCAAGTTCGTCATTTATCATTTCTTTGTATTTGGGAACATTTATGCTTGACTAATTGTCATTATGCTTGACTAATTGTCATCAAGCCATAGCTCCACTAGAATCTCTCCCTCCTGTCCCATGACTGCATTCAAGGCCAGTCTTTGCTCTGAAATTCTTGTGCAGAAGTTAGAGGGTGGCACTGGAGGCAAGTTTACCCAAACCTGTGTGACTATCAGAACCAGTTCCAAGATCCTCCAGGTTAGTTATTGGCAAGGACAATCCTATTTGTCTTTTTTAAATCAGTGCCTGGGCTATAACCAGTGCCTGGTACATACTGGGTACTCTCCCCTGAGCTCCAGCCCCAACTTCTTCCATTCTTTTTCTAAAAAGTGCATTTAATACTACAAGAATGACTTCAGCTGCTCCACCTTGAAGACTGGTCTGGGGTGGGAAAGAGCTTCGAGGCTAATTTGCATTACAATCTCCCTCTGTTCCTTAGATAGCTGTATGAAGAACGGAGTGGAGCCGAGAGCAGGTTCCACCCCCAGCTTCACTGACTGGCGAACAGCTCCGGAGGAGGACGGGAGTAGTCCCTGTGTCTTGTGCTCCATCCTGCAGAGGCCCTGGGGATAAAAAAACAGATCAATCTCAGGGGTCCCCGCTGAGCTTAAGGCATCATGGCCTCCCCAGGTCCTTCCTGTTTTACTGGCAAAGAGCACACTCTTTCAAACCGGTGGAACGAGACTCTGATTTTGACAGGAAGGGGTCCAAATCTTCAAGTTCCTTGCTTCATGTTGGGACTCGAATTTAAGACAGAAAACAAAGTGCTCTCTGGAGGACGACACAGAGAGTGCTATTTATAGTCTGCCCCATTGGGGTCATTGGGTGAAGCAGCACCTGTGCTGGGTTATTTCTGTCAGCGGGCGCAGAGGGGGTGGCTTAGCCCCAGAATTGGGGGGGGGGGCATCTACTTATGAAATACAAACAAACCAAATCCTGTCCACTCAAATTTAGAGAGCCTGGGGGCACGGGTGGCTTTTTGTGGCTGCTATGGGGTAATCTTAACACACTATCCCTCTTGATTCCTGGAGTGTGAACCCTTTGTGGGAAGAGTGGTTGCTATGATTGTACCAGGAAGTTAGACTGGCTGATATCGAAAGGGTTGAGAAGAAAGCAGGAATGTACCGGAAGCGAAAAAGCTTCAGAAATCTTCATGGGTCACGGCGTAGGTTGGGACGTGAAGGAAGAGCCTAGCCTCTTTAGCCTCACTCAGAACATGAGCACCAAAGCCACCATTGGCATTTCCTAGGGAAGGTGAGAGTTGGCACCTTGATCCTTGTGATTCCCAAGGTTTTCAAAAGGTTGCAGAAGATGGGAATGTGAGGAGGCCAAGCACACAGCGCCCTGAGTCCGCCCCTTTCTAAACTGAGCCCGCCCCTTTCTAGCCTGAGCCCGCCCCTTTCTAACCGGAGCCTCTAGCCCTCCAGAGCCCAGCTGGCTTAGCCTTGCTCTCTGGTTCTGGGAGTTCTCTTCCAAAGCTCTGGAAAATGAGATGCAGCAAACAGCTCTCCGCTTGTGTCTCAACAGCCCCCACTGTGTGTAAGACCTGCGGGGCACTCTGGCTTCCCAAAGCGTTCCTGATATTATATTTGCGGAGAATGATCTCCCCGTCTCTGCTCTTCCATAGACTCTGCGGGGCGAGTAAGGAGTGGCAAGTGGCCTCCGTGGCAGTGCTGGATGGTAGAAAGAGAGGTCTGTATGTGACAGAGCACCTGCCAATAACAAGGCCTGAGTGCTCCCTATCACGCGGATGCCTGAGGGTGTCAAAGGAAGTTCTCTCTGGCGGCTGTAGTCCCTTCTGTGGACACCACTCTGGTGTAGCAGCTTAGCCTAACCCCCTACCCACTAAGTGACTTCGTGAGTGACTGGGCATCTTTGGATGCCCAATTTATTTCCTAAGCCGGAGGAAGCTAGGAGGAGCAAGATCCCAGCACACAGGGACAAAGACCACACACAAGCTGAGTTCATGCATAGAAAAATCCAGCAGATCACAATAGCTAATGGGCAATTGTTTTCAACACTTCCTTGAGGTGATTCTGAGGTCATTAGCAGTGATGGCATTATGACGCTTTAAACCACGTGTTCTCAACCTCCCTAGCACCTCGACCCTTTCATACAGCTCCTTATGTCGTGGATGCCCCTAACCATAAAGTTACTTCACTGCTACTTCTTAACTGTAATTTTGCTACTGTTGTGAACTGTAATATAAATACCTGATATTTGGGATATCT
Organism: Mastomys coucha; assembly: GCF_008632895.1. Lineage (NCBI taxonomy): Eukaryota > Metazoa > Chordata > Mammalia > Rodentia > Muridae > Mastomys > Mastomys coucha. The sequence goes on from NW_022196909.1 coordinate 13,329,588, forward strand.
GATATGTGACCCACAATGGGGCAGTGAGTAACCATGGCTTTAAACTGGGCAGGCTCCCGTTTGACACATACATGGCTTTAAATTGGGCAGGCTCCCGTTTCACACATACACACACACACACACACACACACACACACACACACACACACACACGGCTTTAAACTGGGCAGGCTCCCATCTGCCACACTCACGGCTGGCTGGGAGGAGCCTATGCATTTCATTCCCAACTCTTGTGAATTTGTATATTTGTCTTCCTGTCCCATGAGACAAGACAGCCACTGGTCCTTCGGAGACTTTGTGAAAGCCGTTTGGAAACCCGGTGTCTCCCAGCTTACCGGTGGACTGGAAGGAAGGCTGCAACCTGTGTGTGTTTGTGTCCTGGGAGAATCCAAAAGGACATAGGCAGAAGCTCCAGTGCTCACCTTTTGAAACCTGCCGCCTACATCAAGCAGATAGCATGAGATCCAGGAAACAACCAGAAACCATTTAAAAACAAAAACAAAAACAAAAGCATAAGCTTAGCAAAAAGAAATCAAATAGGCAAAATGAAAAGCTGCTCTCATTCATTAAGATGACGGAGTGTGGTGAGGACCACCTGTGATCACTGCACTTGGGAAGCAGAGTCAGGGGGATTGTAATTCCAGCCTGTTTCCATTTGTAATGACAAACACTGGTTCTCAACAGCTAGGGTAGGGCAGGAGGCAGGAGATGACAGAAAGAAGGGACGACGGGTGCTTTGTCCAGGACTGTGAAATCTACGCAGGCACAAGTGACCAGCATTGCTGCCTGGACACAGAAATTGTGTGGTTTTATTATGAGTGACTCCTAAAAACAAATGAGCATTTAAGACTAATGGAGTCAGCAATGTGAATATAAAAACACAAGCCATTCATAAACACAGTGAGATGCTGAGCCCCGTGGGCTCCGAGAACAGCTACCGACATGGCGCATCCTTCTCCTAATGGCCGTGCTGGCCCCAATCCCAGCCCTTTCTTGGCTGGTCTGTCAAAGTGTGGGACGGCATCTGGCTCTGTGCTAAATGAAGTTGACATTAGACCTTGGTGCTGAGGACCAGTATCGAAGCTGATGGCCATTCTTGCATCTCATGGAAGACTTAGACACTCCCACTGCATTGACCAGGGCACTCAAGAGCACCAATGTCCTGTCTATAGTCCTGCTCCCCTGGTGACTTCAGAAGGCAATGAGGAGGACAAGGATATGGGACGCAGTGGAGGCGGTTACACTGATGATGTGTATACCTTGCCCGGCGCTGTGCACATCCTCAGCCTGCCTTCACCTTCAAACTGCCCTGTCCCATGGGGGAGCAGATTAATTTGCCCATTGAACAGTCTTAGGGCCAAGAGCCCTCTGAGATGCCTTAACGTCACAGCCCACTGCAGCTCTGCCCTCTATGCCCACTGTCAGGTTCAGGTCTTATTTGTCCGCCATGCTTTTCGACTGTGGTCACAGGCCTACCAAGCTGTGAGACAGACAGGCCTTCTCTCTCCACAGCATGACTAATAGCACCTTCCTGCTCCCCAGTAGAGCCCTCTGAGAGGGATAGCCGGTGTCATGGGGACAGGGCAGGCCGAGCACATGGCTTTCCAAACGTCTGAAGCCCGAGAGAACAAAGAAATGAGGGAAGAGCTGAGGGGAACTCAGCACGGTGTTTGCAAAGCATAAAACAAGATGCCCTAGATTTCGTGGGAACATGGTTAGGAAATATAATGCATCTGCTGCTAAGAGAGAAAACCAGAGTGGTTGGCCTTAGAGAGAACATGCTAGGACTTCACACTGGTGAGTGGGATATACCAGCTGTGGTCCACACTGTTCTTCATTGTCCTCTACTTTTCCACTGTGACTCAGCTAATGCCTAACCATTCTCCTCTCAAAGGCTCTGGAACAGTTCTCCTGACCTCCTAAATGTGTCCGTCCCCCATCCTCCCACAACCCACTAAATCCATCACTGATTCCCCTCAGGATTTATCTCTCTGACTTGTGTTGGCTTTTTTTGGTTTCCACGAAAATGTGAAAGGCTCCCAGGACAAGGACAGGGTTAACTTGTTTGTTCAGTCATGTCTACAGTAAGTATGTCATCGCTTTGTGACAGACAAATGGGCTCGCGGATAGGCAGACCATGCAAGAGAAGTTCTGTGTGTCCACACACAGAAAGAGAGAGGAAAGGGAGGGAGGGGGAAAGAAGGCAGAGAGGGAGGGAGGGGGGAAGGAGGTACAGAGAGAGGGAGGGAGGGGGGAAGGAGGTACAGAGAGAAGAAGGGAGGGGAGGAGGGAGGGAGGAGGGAAGCAAGAGGGGATGGCTGGCCATGTAACAACATTAAAGTACAACAGCAAACTGCATCTACAGCAGTTATTCTGTGAGATTAGAATGGAGCTGAGTAATTCCTGTGGCTTGGTGGCATCACAACCATGAGAACCTTGTAGCAGAACACATTCCTCTTGTGTTTGTGGTGACGGTGGTATACATAAATTTACTGTGGTGCCAAGCGCGTACGAGAAAACGTGCAGTAAAATCATCCATGGCGCTTGACATTTGCTGATGATAATGAGCTACTGTGTTACGTACCTACTTATTATATTAACTTTTAATTGTTGCTTTAGAATTCACCCCACCCCTTTACTTGTTAAAGAACAAGTTAAGGGCTCGAGAGATGGCTCCGCTTTTAGGAGTGTTTACTGCTCTTGCAGAGAGCCCAAGTTCAGGTCCCAGCATCCATGCCTGGAGGCTTGTAACTGCCTGTAACTCTGGTTCCTGGAGAATCTGATATCCTTTACAACTTCTGTAAACATCCATACTCATTTGTGAGCGTCCTTGGGCCCCCTCCCCCATACACACACACACACACACACACAAACACTATTAAATAAGACAAGTATTTACATCAAAGCAGTGCAGCTGACTGTGAAGCACTGTTTTGTGTCTGACATCAGGCTTGAACACCCCATGTTCGCTGTACCTCTTCACAACACAGTTTTGTGTATCCCCAGTTACTCTCTTTATTCACCATGGCCCCAGGAGCAGTAGGCTGAACCACACATACCAACAGCCTGCTGTGTGCTAGACCACACCATTCAGGTTTCGGGCAAGAGCAGCCTGTGACCTCGCCCCCATCAGGACGTCTGTGTACATGTACTTGGTGTGTTCCCAAGTCCAAGTGTCCCCTGAGAGAACGCACAGACTTGCCCTGTGGCACTTGAGATGTAGCAGGAGCTGGATGACCCTTCCCAGCTCTGAGATTATCAATGGTGCCCAGGTCTCCACCCCCATAGGGTGTGGTTTGGATTTCTTAGCTCTTCCACGTTCTTAGTGCTCAGTGCTCAAACATCCTACCTCAGCTTCATTCGCTGTCTCTCTAGGACTCTGCTTGGTGAGACTGCCAGGTTATTTTTTCACTCTGGGCTGTGCCTAGCTGCGTGGCCATGAGAGTCCTTTCAACAGAACCCTGGGTCACATCACTTGTCATGGGGCCTGGTAGGAAACAGAAGAAGTGGAGGCTCCCAGTTCAAAACAATCACTGAAGACCTGTGCCAGAGGTACACTGTCACACAAGCGCCATGTGAAACCCTTTCCCCGAGGGTCCAGGAGAGGAAATGAAGCAGGTTTTCCAAACACAAGAAGGGGAGGATGAATACATCGCTGCACCACTGAGCAATAATTAGTATTCCCCCGTGTCATCAATCATCAACGGGAAGTGCTTTGACTTACTGTGATGATGCTTCTCAGGGGAATGAGAATCTATCTTTGTTAGAGAGAACTGGGGGCTGTTGGGAGATCAGAGAATCGTAAAGCACAGGGAAGAGGCCACCAGCAGCCTCCCCTCAGGCTCCTCCTGCAGGAGAGAGCTTGGGAGGTGGAGGAGGGTGGAAGGATGGGAGGGTGGTAGGCTGGAGGGAGAGGACCTGGCCCTGCAGCTGCCTCCCACACACTGCTGGCTGCCAGCACCTGGCCTCGCTCCACAGAGGAGTAGGGTGAGCCTGCTGCAGGCCTCATCTCTTTTCTATCAGACATGGCCCCATCAGACATGAGGAGTGCAGGAATGGCCAGACCTCTGCCCCTGGTCACTGTAACGTTTTGAGAACAAGAAAAACCACCTAATGCAGACACGCAAGTGGATAGAGCAGGAAAAGATGGTGGGCAGAGACAACCTTGGCCCACACACATAGAAAAATGATGGCTAGTTTGCCCATCCTGCAGGGCTACATTGTCTCAGTTGATAGATGTGGGATAGGATGGACCCAAGGTGGTACCTTCTTCGTAATAAATAAACCCATAGGTAGCCCCTCCTCATTCAAGGGGGGTCCAGCAGGCTAGAAGAACATGGAGCCACAGATCCTGGGCTGCTTGGGTGATTGGGGTAGCAGGGAGTAAAACCACCCCAGGGAACAGAGGCAAGCAGCCCAGTCGAGATGCGTGGTCTAAGAAGCAAACTTGGGACGATGTACCTGAATACCTATATGATTTAATGTTTGGTGCATTTCTTTTCAAGCAGGAACCCTATCTTTCTCTGTCCCGAGGGTCTGTAAGATAGCTGCATGCACAATTTTATAGTGGCTGGACAGAAACATGGATACATGCATGGATGGATAAACAAAATTAAAGATACTGCAGAACATAGGCGAGAGATACTGTTGGCTAGCAGACCTAAGCAGAGACAGACCTAGCTAAGTCTTTCTTTCCGTGTTCCTCGGACTTAGGTAAGCATTAAGTTCCTCCTCCCACTCCATACTGTGATCCTGGAGAGACCATTGAGACAATGCTTCACACACCTCAATGTGCTCAGAAGTCACAGATGCCGTGGTAATGCAGATCCCCAAACAGCTGGCTTGGGTAGGGCCCGGACTACATCTCTTAGGAGATGCTGATGATGTGGGGCAGATGTGTGTATATGTCAGGTCACACTGTGACATCTATTTCCTCCCTGGGTTTCCTCCTGTTATGTTACAGCAGAAAATCATCTTGTCCCCCTTGCTCTGTCACAAGGTGTGATGGCACAAGCTATCTGAGAAGAGGGACTTACCTCCATAAGGTTCAAGAATACCTCCTTAAGATTAGTCTGTAAGCAAGGTAGTAGAGTATTGTCTTGACTAATGGTGAATTTGTGGAATAATTAATAACAGATGTGGAAGGGCTCATCCCACTTCCCAGGGTGATGCCACCTATGTGCTGGTGGTCCTGGGTCCTGCTCAGAAAACAGGCCGAGCAAGCCATGAGGAGCAAGCCAGTAAGCAGCATCCTTCCATGGCCTCTGTATCAGCTCCAGACTCGGGTCCCCCTGCTGACTTCCTGCCCTGACTTGCCTCAGTGATGGAGTGTGACATAAGGACTGTAAGGTGAAATAAACCCTTCCTCTTCATGTTGCTTCTGATCCTGATGTTTGATTACAGCAATAGAAAGCTAAGACAATGGGTAATCTTAGTTGTCAACCTGGTGGGGTTGAGAAGCACCCAGGAGATTAGTGAAGCATACCTCTGGCAATGTCGCCAGAAAACATTTAACTACAGAAGAGACATCCTCTGCCTATGGACAGTATCACCCCATAGGCTAGGGGCAGGATAAAAGGGAAGAAAGAGAAAGCCAACCAGTGCAGGCCCTCGTTCTCACAGAGCTGCGGCATCCAGCCACAGTCTTCTTGCCTTGATGGACAGAACACTCAAAAACCAGAAGCCAAAATAAACCTTTCTTCCTGGAAATGGTTTGTTTGCTTGTTTGTTTGTTTGTTTGTTTTTTAAAGACAGGGTTTCTCTGTATAGCCCTGGCTGTCCTGGAACTCACTCTGTAGACCAGGCTGGCCTTGAACTCAGAAATCTGCCTGCCTCTGCCTCTGCCTCTGCCTCCCAAGTTCTGGGAGCACCACTGCTTGGCTCTGGAAATGGTTTCTGTAGGGTGATTCTTCACAGTCAAGTCGAAGTACCTGGCACACACTCTGTTCACAGGCTTACTGCAACCTCCTACCTTTATCTAACTCACACCTGGCTTTCCAGCCAGTGGCTCCTAAGAGACCCACACCCCCACTTCTCACACTGAGCCTTTCAAGCTGCTTCTGGCCCTTTTCCTAGAATATCTTTTCCAAGATAACGTTACCTGCCCCTCCAGACTTAGGTGTCTACCTGTCTCCTTTCCCCAGGAATAGGATGTGGGCCTCTGAGGATAGGCAGGGTACCGGCTGCTGAGAGCTAAGTGTGTGCTCTCCTTCATGGTCATCATCAGGAATGACTGGAAGGAGCAAGACACTGAAGCAACAGGGCCTCTCTACTGCAGCCTCATTATAGACCACCTGACCCCTGAAGTATTGCCAGGAGGGCAGAAATTGGTCTCATCCTATAGCCCAGAACATGGTCAAGGTGGAACATTTCAGAGATATTTCCAGTGCTTGAAACACCACTCAAAGAGTTCACAAATCTCTAATATGGACCTCCAGCTTGATGAGCCACAAATGTCCCAAGGGTCACCCCTCCCTCACACATGACCTACCTGAACCTTCCTGTCCCCCTGCCAGGCACATAGCAGTTTTACCTACTGCTTGTCAATAGAATCCAGGCCTTGAGGAGAGAGAGAGAGTTCTTTGACAGAAGCCCAGCTATTTCTTTGCACCGTGAGTTAGTTTTGAATTTTCGTCCTTGGTTCCAGACATCTGGAGTGCACACACAGCTATGATGCTCTTCCTGGGTTTGGGCAGATGACTGTGTCTGTTTAGCTTTTCTACCTCCACCTAGAGGGAAGAAAGGGCAGACAGCTGAATCTCTGAATGACCACGATGATTTTGCCCCAGGCACATTGGCTTCCAGAAGACCCTTTTTGACCCAAGTTCTCTGAGGTCAGGTCATCCAGTGTTGGCCACAGAGAGCACTAGAGGAAGGAAGCCACACATAGAAATTACCACGTCAGGCTGAAGGGTGAGGACGTGGCGCCGACAGGTGAGAACAGGGATGCCTGACCTCACTTTTCTTCCCTACCCTTCATGAGCTCCTCTGACGGGGGCTGTGCAGACCCAGCCTATGAGAGGCCACAGAGACAGTCATGAAATGGGACCCACTGTTTCAGCCCAGTGTGTGTGTGTGTGTGTGTGTGTGTGTGTGTGTGTGTGTGTGTGTGTGATGGAAGCAAGGGATGGTCTTATTTCAGGCAGGTTATCTAGCCTCTTGGTAACTTGTTTCCTGACCTATAGAACAAAGATGAGAATTGCTACGGATATGATAAAAATCGAAGTCTGAGGTGTGTTGCACTGGGTCATGAGCTAGCATCTCTACAGCTGGTCACATGGGCTAGCATCTCCACAGGTGGTCTCATGGGCTAGCATCACTACAGCTGGTCACATGGGCTAGCATCTCTACAGCTGGTCACATGGGCTAGCATCACTACAGTTGGTCATGTTGCCTCTCCAGGTGGAAACTGTAGAGATGGGAATGGCAGAAAGACAGGTGAGACAGAAAGTGAACCGCTAACGAGGCAGGAGCAGCCCAGCCTGCCCAGGACTGACAATAGATGTGGCTCATGTGATCTGCATGAGCCCAGGGTCTCTGCTGGACCATGAAAAATGTCCCAGACATCAGGTACCAAGCAAGTGCAGCTAAATTCCAGTGGGTTATGTTGACAACCTAGTGGGGGGCTGGTAATTTACCAATGGGTGCAGTTTGCAGGACCCCGGCCTGGGTCATTGAGCATCTGACCAATTATGCAAGTTAAAAATCAGCATTGTGGGCTGTTGAGATGGCTCAGTGGGTAAGAGCACTGACTGCTCTTCCGAAGGTCCTGAATTCGGATCCCAGCAACCACATGGTGGCTCACAACCACTCGTAATGAGATCAGATGCCCTCTTCTGGTGCGTCTGAAGACAGCTACAGTGAATTACGCTGGAGCGAGAGGGGCCGAAGCGAGCAGGGCGGACAGAACATCCTGAGTTCAATTCCCAGCAGCCACACACATGATAGCTCACAGTCATCTGTACAGCGACAGTGTACTCATACACATTAAATAAATAAATCTTTAAAAAAAAAACCAGCATTGCAGGTTGATGGGTTGGGTTTTCCCATCTTCTGATGCCACTAAGGTGACCACCCCAGTCATGGGGCTCTTGGATTGAAAGCAGCTTTCTCAGCTCCTAGCCCAGTACCTCTATCAGCGTGAGGAACTGGGGGTCCCCAAAGTAATGAGAGGTCACAGCTGGGAGCTCCAGCACATTTCCTCCAGGCAGGGCTGACCTCCATCCAGGCAGGGCTGACCTCCATCTGCACCCTTGCTGCTCGGAAGGATAGCATTGACCTCAGGGGCCATCCCATCCCACGCAGACCTCACACTTTACAAGTGGCAAAGTACTGAAGATGCTGCTGGCTTTTTTGATTACCTTTGTCTGTTTGTTTTCCTTTTGACCCTAGTTTTATTGGGCGCATCTTTAATGAGCCTTTCAAAACAGGCTGACACTAAAGTGCGCAGGCCCTTTCCCGTGTTTCAGGGTAGCTCTTAAGAATCTGCTATAATTAGAAGTCAATTAAATTAGATACCATTAATATGCCACTTGGAAGGCCTCCAGGATCCCAGAGCCTCTGGCTCCTTCCACAGTCACAGTGGAAACTCATTCCTGCTAAACCTGATGTCCTGAAGCAAGGTCAGAGCTTGTGGACCTGAGGCAGCAGTGTGTGTGTGTGTGTGTGTGTGTGTGTGTGTGTGTGTGTGTGTGTGTGTGTGTGTAAGCAGGTTCCTGTCTGACCTCTGCTGCCTTGCCCTGGCCCACTCATTAGGGCTGTAGCCAGTCTCTCGGTATAGGCTGAGGCTCCCTGCCTCCCCTGCTACCTGCCCTAGCTTGCTCCTTGCCAGAAGGAAAACACCCAACAAGTTCACAGCTGAGGGCAACTTGGGTGCTTTCATCTTGCCTCATGGGACTGAGGTACAAAAGTGTCTGGAAGCCTGGCTATTTCTGACAGGCCACCCAATAGACGGCAGTGATCTGTGAGGGTAATGTTGAGGTACCTGAGCTATGTGGTTGAGCCCATAGAAGACTCAGACCCTGTCTCTCTAGGCCTTGCCACTGATCCTGGCAAGGCCTCCTGGACACTTGCAGAATGGCATCTTCAGAGAGTCCTTGGAAACACACTTCTCGGCAGAGTTAAATAGCTCTGTGGTCTTTTTCTCATTACAAAGTTCCCAGAGTGGAACTAAACCATCTACTCTAATTTTTGGTCCATGGCAGCCTCTACACTCTTTCTTTTTTCTTTCTCCGAGACAGGGTTTCTCTGTGTAGCCCTGGCTGTTCTGGAACTCACTCTGTAGACCAGGTTGGCCTCAAACTCAGAAATCCTCCTGCCTCTGCCTCCTAAGTGTGAGGATTAAAGACGTGCACCACCACTGACTAGCCCTCTACACTCTTTCACTTCCAGTCAAAGACAATATCTGCTTTAAGGACAGGGTATCACTCAGAGCCCATCCTTGTGCACACAGACAGCTTTACAACCACACCCAGGAAGGTCTTGAAGTTTTGGTCACTCAGCAGTTGGATGTTTGAGCCCTGTGTGGAGTTCCAGGGAACTGAAGCACCTACATCCTTGTCCTTGTGCTAAAGGCCAGACCCAGGGCCTCCACACATGCTAGGGGTGTTGTGCAAGGGTATGTGTGGGTATTACTTGACCATTGAGCTATACCCCCAGCCTAGAATTTTGGATCCCATCCATCCCCCTTAAACAGGGCTGTGGACACTTACTGTTCCATGGGGAGAAAGCAGGAGTCAGGACAGGAAGGAAATAGGTTCTGAAAGCTGTAAGTTTCAAGCTCAACAGATATGGGCTTCCATCTGCCTCTCTGCCTGTTTAAACGTACACCCCCCTAAATGTGCACTCTAATTCTAGAACCTGGACTAAGCAGACTTTAACTCCTCTGGGATCAGAAAGTAAATGTGTCCCAATGCTCAAGGTCTCCCTGACCCTACCCAACCTGTTCAGCTCCTCTCTCTGACTCAAACGTGCTTTCGCTTATTTTCAATACGCAATCCTTTGGCTACTTTTCTCCGTGTCTTCAGAATATTGTACGGCCAAGTGCCTACAGGTAGGAGGAAAGAGGAAAGACAGGGAAGGAAGTGGCTTCCAGGTGCCATTTTGCTTTGTGCCTCCCTACCCTGTAGTGTCCGACCAGCGGATCTATACGGGTCTTGGGTAACTTCAAACTGGAGACTGGACCAGATCTGTGGGAATGAACGGGTTGAGAACAAAGACAGGAGGAGCTGCAGTGTTTGTGGGCTATTGTCTTGCACCACAGGTGGCCGGCTTCAGCCCGGGGCTGTCAGTGTACTTTCAGTTTCACCGAAGCTACATTACGGCAGCATTGAAGGGAAGATAACACCACCCAGCATTCTTTTGTGTGCTTTTGGAAATCACCCGCTCCCAGGACCAACCATAAGGACAGGGGAATGTGGGATAAAGGATCTAGGGGGTTCCTGAGGGTTCCGTTTGATTTGAGGCTTAAGTCAGCGGATTCTGGAAGGTTCCTAGTATACTCTACCTCTCAAAGAGAGTATGCTGTTGGTAACTAGGTTATCCCCCAGTGCTAACATCATGGCCGTAGTGTGGCATCTAGGGAATCCAGCCCATGTCTCTTGTTAACATGTAGAGAAATGAATACTCATACTTCCAAGTAAAACAGCTTGCCTCGGAAACACAAGTTCCCAGTTCCCAGGGGAAAGGTGAGCAGACAACACTGTGGCAGAGCTGTATACTAGAGCAGTTGTTGGAAGTGTGTGAATCCCTGCACTATGGCTATCTTCTATACACTAAAGAGTTGTGTGACCTTGGACAAGTCACTCAAACGCTCTGGCCTTCAGTTGATACAACTATAAGATTGGGTGGCTGAACTGCATTATCTGACTCATCCGTTCTAATGGGCATCCACAGAAAGGGCAGAACCTTCCAGTCAAAAGACTGACTATGAGGGCAAGGAGATGGACCGGACTCCAAGAGTATCTCCAAGATTCTTCTTGTCCTGCATCCCAACTAGCAGAACCAGCCCGGGGCAGCCCATAGTTAAAGTTTACACAAGACGACTCTCCCAGCTGAAAAGCTTAGAAAACACTAGCTCCCAGCTTAACAGCAGGCCCCATGTGCTCAGACCACCGCCCCTGGTGGAGCGGGTCTTTCTATGGCATGGTGTGATCCTGGTGAGGGTGCCTGAGCTGCTTAGGGTCATCAGCCTGGAGCTTACCTTAGAGTCTTGTCTATTCTTTGGGATGCGCCATTCCCTATGCTGTTGGATGGAAAGTTACTTTTACCCACCATAAAGATAAAGGCAGCAGGACCACCTGGTACTGATGCGATATGTCTTTCAGGTCCGCTTCCGAGAGATCATGGCCCACGTCGGGGACTGCAAATGGATGTCCTGGCTCCCAGTGCTAGTGGTAAGTGTTTAAGTGCCTGCTTCCACTGTACAGGTACTTCAGCCTTCGGCACCTACAGGCCAGGGGCTTTCCCTCAAGCCACCTCACACTAGCTGTACCACCTCACACTGCCTTAGCCTCCTACACCTAGGCTTCGCCAGCTGTCAAAAGGGCTTGAAGGACAATAGTACCCCCAGTTTTAATTGGACCCTTACAGGACTTGTAGATGAAAATGTCCCTCTGTTGTCCCAAAAGCAGGGGGGCCTGGGCTGTGGTCCCGGCCTGGCTGGCTGAGGCTCTCTCTCTCTCCCGGGTGGCAGGGGGCCTGCTGCTGAGGCCCAGGTCTCTCTCTCCTCCTGGTGCTGACATGTTTGCTGCACGCTGCCTTAATTAAAAGGGAGGCAATGTATGAATGAGTTATTTTATTGTAGGAAGGAGAAATATGTTAGTTAAGAGAGAGAGAGAAAGGAGAGGAAGGAGAGAGAGAGAGAGAAAAGAGGGAGAGGGAGAAAAGCAGAGAAGAGAACAAAGAACAGAGTGGAGAGAGAGCAAGAGGGTAAGAGTTAGAGAGGAAGGGTAAGAGAGAAGAGTAGGAGAGTAAGAGAATGAGGAAGGGGCAAACCACCCCTTTTATTGTATGGGGCATGGCATGCCTGGCTTATGGTCAGATGACTGTGTGTAGGGTCATCTGGGAGACCCAGATGAATGCTGGGAGTTTGAGGCAGTGTCTGCCTGATAGAGCACACATCTCCTGCAGGGGCAGCTGTGAGGGGTCTGGGCTGAAATCTGAGCCATTGGTCTCAGGAGCATCACCATCCCTTCTGAGCAGATGCTCAGTGGGTCTCCGTGGTGCCGAGGTGGCTGTTCTTCTGGACTCCGCCTGTCAGAACTGCTCACTGCCCCACACCCCTCAGTGCTTGTCAATGATGAGTTAGCCTGTGTGATGGTCCCACAGTTGAAAGAGACCAGAAAGCTCTTGTCCTCAGGGGCTCCTCCTGGAGGAGTGGGCTTGGAAAGCATGAGACCGAGGGACGAGCGTCTATAGCACCTAGATGTCTCGAGATTCAAGAGAAGGGGTAGGGACCTCCTTCATGACCTTAAGAGAAGCCAAGGCAGAATGGGCATGGGATGAAGATAGGTTCAGACAGTCAGGAGGAAGTGGTGGTAAGGATAGCTGCAGATGGAGGTACAAGTGGCCAACATTGGGCTCTCTGGGCACTGTCCCCACATAACAGCTGCATCTTCTGAAGGGGTGGAAGCCAAGCATCCTTTCTGTGGCAGGTGTCTCTGATGTGCTCGGCCAAGGCAGAGGACTCCAACTGTGGCGAGAACGAATACCACAACCAAACTACTGGGCTGTGCCAGCAGTGTCCTCCATGCAGACCAGGGGAGGAGCCCTACATGGTAAGGACCAGCTTGTTCCCACGAGCTCTGGGGTGCAGGGGTGTGGACTCACAGCACATTAAACTGACACAGAGGAGGACGAGGTCACCAAGTATACATACCAGGGCTGGGTGGTATGAGCTGCAGAGTCCAGTGCAGTTGGCCAGATGTACACTTGGCCAGATGTGCACTCTCCAGATGTGCACTTGGCCAGATGTGCACTCTCCAGATGTACAGTCTCCAGTATATTTCACAAGTGATCTGAATTCTTGAAAAATTGTCTTGTCCTGCCCTGTAGGGCTCATAGCCTGCTTGGAAGCGTGGTGAAAATGCTCTCCAGGAACAGGTCATCAGTTCTGAGAGGTGGGCCCCCCTTCAGTGGAAAGGCTAAACACACATGCTCTTTGAAGTGCCAGAAAAATGTCTGGGGTGACAGTATCTGGATTCTTACAGAGTTCTGAGAAAATTCAGGCTCCTAGTGAGGCACTCCGAGAAGCCAGTGGACCTATAGTTAAAGGACCTCATCTGAGGCCAGAGGCTGTCACTCAGCATCAGTTGGTAGGAAGGCAGTTGGAGGAGAAGAAATCAGGACTTTGCAGCTGAGACTGGAAACAGTGCTCACGCCACTGTACACTCCGCTTCTGTTGTCACATACTGTCTGTTCTCCTATCCCCTGCCTCCCCGGCCAGTCCTGTGGATACGGCACCAAAGACGATGACTATGGCTGCGTGCCCTGCCCTGCAGAGAAGTTCTCCAAAGGAGGTTATCAGATATGCAGGCGCCACAAGGACTGCGAGGGCTTCTTCCGGGCCACCGTGCTGACACCAGGAGACATGGAAAACGATGCCGAGTGTGGCCCGTGTCTCCCTGGGTAAGTGTGGGGGTGTGCTCCTGGGCTGACCCCTAAAGGATGAGTAACACTGACCCTATGAGCAGAACCCCACAGGCACAACAGGTCTTCACAAAGTGTCATGCCCACCTTTGTCACCTTCTCCCGGGGACAACAACAGGATGGTGAGGCTTGTCGCTGTCCGTGGCCAGGCAGGCAGCCTTCAGGCACTGCGTTTGTGCCTGGTATGGGGGTGTCGTCATAGTATAACCTGACTGCGATACATAGCCTTTGTGAAACAAACCGGCAGAACACTTACAACGAAGCATTTTGGAGGGGAAGCAATCTAGTACTCTATAGGAAGGTGTCGTTTTTTAGCATTCTGGGGAGAGTGTGGGCAAAAGCTCAGGTCCTCTGATATCTGTGCTTTCCACTCCACTGTATTATATAGGTCTGAGAGACAAAAAGATACAAATCTTTCCGTTTTCCTGATAGAATGCATTAGCAAATTCTGTCTGGAACCAGAAAATTGCCATCTGGACACCCAATCAATGCATACAGCTGTTGCCACTGCCTCCCTCTAGTGGCCACAGCATAGCATGTTTTTCCAGATTCCAAGATGAAGAGAAAGCATGGTGGGAGAGGGGGCGGGAATAGAAGGCTGGTGGTGGGTGGTGGTGAGTGGTGGTGGTGGTGGTGGTGGTGCTAGCGGCGGCAGCAGTGATGGTGGAGGTGTAATGTAAATGTGTGGGTGGAGGTGGTGGCGGAGATGGTGCTGGTTGATTGGATGTGCTGATGGCCATAATGTGGCGGGTCTAGGGAAGTGGGAGGAGCTAATCCTAGTGGGGAACATTATGCTTTGAGAAGGAAATACAGAAAGGTCAGAAAGACAACTCCAAACATAATGTGCTGTAAATTCACTATCCATCACATACAGACACACAGACACACACACACACACACACACACACACACACACACACACGGAGAGTTCAGTTTCATTATAGAAAAGTATCGTATTTCACAGCATCTATCACTGCCTGTGACAATGGTGACAGCCCCCCCCCCAACCCCAGTTTCCCGGAGTTCTGTCTTCAGCTCAGGACACCTCCTGAGCCACAGACTCAGGTATCCAAATATTTGCTAGGCAATCCCGTGTTCAGGTCACTGACATGATTCAAATGTGATTGCCTAGAGAATCGTGAAACAGTAGAACCTCATCCTGTCCTGTCATCTTTCAGTATGCACAAAGGCAGAGAGACGTGTAAGTGGGGAGGATGGTAGACTATTTCCCTTGAAAAGATGAGGGAAAAAAAATGTGTTTCTGCCTACATAGTTGTTGTAGGTACTGGGCTTATGGGACTCCTCAAAACGCAGCAGGAACATTAGAACCAGAACGGGTTCTAACATGGGTCCCCGTATAACTGTATAAGCACCTCCGAAGGACCCTGGACTTGCCTCTTATTTTGATGAATTCATTTATTCATTGGCTTCAGATTGGTTTGTCTTTTTTTTTCTTGGTTCAAATGTATGATACACAGCAAAATGCAGAGTGCCTGGCAGCTCTGATCCCCTCCAAAGGACCTGTGTAAGGCACATCCATCCCATCACGCGTCCTTCGGAGGGGACGAGCCCTCTGTGTGAACAGCATTTATGAGGCCACGTGACCAAGCTGGATTATTTCTTTTCCCGGAGAGCAGCAAGCATCTTCAGAGCCTGGTCCTCTGGTTCCCGTGGCCTCAGTGAGGAGTTCACACCAAGATGCGTGGAGGTGCCAGAGGCAGTTGCCAGATGCATTTAAGCAGCCAGCACCTAAGACTCGGGCCTTCAGCTCCTAACTGATGCAGGTCCCCACTCAGAAGGCCAAGTCAGGGATGCAACGGGGCTCAGGGTTCGGTGGCAGCAGGATTCTTTTGACAGCGGCAAGGGAAATGGCCTGGGACCTAGGGAGCAAGGACCATAATCTGGAGAGCAGGGGAGCTGGAACAGAGTCCCTGGGGGGTGGCAGGAGTCCCAGGGATGCCCAGCAGCTAGATGAGGGGCACAAGGCGAAGAAGAGGTGCAGAAGACTCACAGGTGTCTGCCCCTCCTGGGCTGATGTGGATAGTGGTGCCATAGGTTGAAATGTAAAATACAGCCGGACAGTGGCGGCGCACGCCTTTAATCCCAGCACTTGGGAGGCAGAGACAGGCGGATTTCTGAGTTCGGGGCCAGCCTGGTCTACAGAGTGAGTGCCAGGACAGCCAAGGCTATACAGAGAAACCCTATCTCAAAAAACAAAACAAAACAACAAAAAACAAACAAACAAACAAACAAATGTAAAATACAGGAGGAAGAAGGATTTGGTGGGGATGTGGAGACAGGTAGTGGCCAGATGTGATGAACATCTGTGGGACACCCAGACCAAACTCACCCACATGGATGGATGGGTGGATGGAGAGGTGTGAGATTCAATGTGAGTGATGAGCATTAGTCACACTAGAACCATTGGCCCAGATGGGATGGTGGCCCACATACATAGCTCTCAAGCAACTGTAGGAGAGTCCCGTGACAGCAACCCATCAGGGGTCCATGAAGCAGTGTCATTCTGTCCCAGATTATCCTAAAGGGGCAGCGACTTTATGCAGCTGCCCCACTACCAGGTAGAGCCACAGAGACTTTTTTAGCTAAAACAGACAGGCCTGGGACCGTGAGGTGACTACACTGCTCAAAGTCAGATGCCGGCTAGCACTTGAGAGCCACGGAGACAATTTTCCTGGCCCCAATATTTACCAGAAAGCATCCAGTCTCCAAAGATGGTTAACAACAGTAGTGAGCCCGCGTCCTCTGTCTAAAAGCTTCAAGCCAATGCCATTTGCAGAATGAGGATTGGGGTTGCACAGATTCCAGAAGCATGCTCCTGGTCCTGAAGTCTTGAGTCCTCTCTCTGTTCTGTGCAACACTAACTTTATCTTCAATACTTGGGACAGATTGAAGTTTGGGAGCGAGATGGGGGCAGGGGGCATGTTTATCCCTCTCTCAGTGCGCACAGTACTTCGTTCTACAAATGTGGGATGGGTTTGTAGGTAGTCAGTTCCCTATTTAGCTTGCAGAGAGATATATCTGCTAAGTCAGTCATTCCTGACCCTGAAGCCACTAAAGAGAAAGTGTTCACTCCCCTAGTCCCCAAGGCACAACTTCTTCACACAGGATCTCCACCTCCACAGGGGCAAGACCCACTTCCTGTTGCATACCCTGAACTTACAGAACAAAACAAGGCTCTCATGCTGTCACGGAAGACTATGGGGACATTTTGGCGGGCTAGGCAGAGTAGCTCCATGAACCCCTGTGGTTATGAGCCAGTTTGTAGATTAACCTGGTGTTTGTCTTTTTAAGGCTGAGGGCTGGCCCTCTCCCCTCCTTGTGGTTTGGCAGGTGCTGGCTCCCTTTCTCAGCTCTGTACACACATGTGGCCCAGACAGTCACTGAACAATAGCAGCACATGGGGCTTTCCTGTTATGAAAGGTCTGTGTGGGAGACAACAGGAGGCATGGACAAGGCAGTGGGGAAGGGGTTAGATTTCGTAACCTCCCCTGCCTTGGCATCCCCTGCCCTGGGAAGCTCCTGCAGCCAGTTCTATACCAGCCACTGCTTTTACCGAGGATAGGAGGACGCTTAGCAACTGCCCATGGGCTTGGCAGGCTGTGGAGAGGAATCTGCAGGTCACGGGTTGAAGGGTGTGGGTGTCTCATGACCCAGAACATCCATTGTAATCTTAGGTAATATGAAACAGAAATCTGAAGGGGGAAATCATTTCCTATCATCTTAGAGGAAGTCAGTCTGAATAGAAGACTCTTGGATCCTTGTTTAAACTGAATTTTGCCCTGACTAGATAATTTAAGACAGGAAGAACAGAAGAGAGAAGGAGAGAATGCAAGAATGCTTGAGGTAGTACCCGGCTTCCAGTGGCTCAGCTTAGCTCCACCCCCAAACCCCCCAAATTATGATGCCTCTACTCACTAAGGAGAAACATCACATCAGCTGGGTTTAATGCAAAGTCAATAGTGAGTCCCCCAACGCGACCAATTTGCCTTTCACTTCCAGAGCAGAACTTACCTGAGACAAGCTTGATTACAAAGTAGGCTTTTGCATGTTAGCTGATGCGGCCTCACTGTAGGCAAAAACGCGTGTTCTGAGCATGCTCCAACAGCTAAGTATAGAGCTGGGTGCACTGAACACGTTTTTCTATTTAACAATTTCTTTAGCTTACAATGATCTTATCAGAATGCAACCTCGTGGTAAGTCCAGGAGCATCTGTAGAGAAAATCAAATTAAAGATCAAAGAGTAAGGGGGTCACATCTTTACAGGAGGATGCAAGGTCCTGACACTAGCCGGGCCGTGGGTGTCCAATGAACACTTCAGACTGTGGGAGAGCAGAAGATAGGCCAGTGTGCTCCACTCTTGTCTAACTGTGTACAGAGCTCCAAGTGCAAACTTTTGTTAGTTTAGATTAGTGCTGAAAGAAAAAGCTAGCACTTTAAAATGTTCTCTGGGCTGGAAAGATGGCTAAGCCCATGCCCACTATACAGCATGAAGATCTGAATTCAAATCGCCAACATCCACATAAAAGCCAGACGTAGCAACAAGCACCACAAAGACAGGATGATCCACGCAGCTCATTAGTCAAGCAGTCTCGTTGTATCAATGAACTCCAGGCTCCGTGAAAGACCCTGTCTTTAACAATAAGGCAGGAAGCAAACCAACTAAGGAACCAGATATTGACTTCTGGTTGCCATACATTTACACACACACACACACACACACACACACACACACACACACACACACGTACTTGTGTATCGCATGCAAATGTGCACACACACACAGGAACGTATACACAACAAAACACACACATAAATTCTTGCAGCGATGCATGCTAGAACATGGTTGTGTGTCTGGAGGCATTTGACACTTGTGCCAGGTGGACCATGCAACTTCTAACAGATTCGTAGAGCCGAGCCATCTTTTTAAAAATGTCTATAGCAGGGCTGGAGAGATGGCTCAGCAGTTAAGAGCACTGACCGCCTTTCCGAAGGTTCCAGGTTTGATCCCCAGTATCCACATGGCAAATTGTAACTCCAGCCTTAGGGGATCTGACTTCTCTTTCTGACCTCCAATAGCACCAGGCATGCCTGTAGCACACAAACAAAATGGGCAAACCCACAGCCCACACACATCAAATAAAAACAAACAAGCCACTCAGCGGTGTTCCTTCATTAGGTAACTTTGTACGCTTGGTCAAGGGCACAGTCAGGGCCAGGGCAAGAACACAGAGATGTAAACATTCAGAGCCCCTGGGGGTAATCAGAAAGAGACACCCAGATGGGACTACTGGTCAACCTCCAGTAGAAAGAATGCGCCCACATGCCAAGAAAAAGCTACCCCAGCACAGATGGCAACCCTTGACTGAACAGCGAGCAGCCGCTGCCCAGGTGCTAAATACCCAGGTCTGGAGTGTGTAGTAGGTCCTCAAACCCAGGTGGTCCATACCTGTCCTATGGGTGTGCCTCTGGAGCCTTACCTGTGGCAGAGCCTGATAGACGTAACTGGGACATTCAAGACTCTGGCTTTGCTGCCTTTAAAGGCATGTGTGGCCTACCCATCAGAGCTTTCTTCAGCTCAGCACTCCGAACTGGAGCAGAATACAGTGACATTCATTAACTTGCCCAGCCAATATTTGTCACCAACAATTGTCCCTCCTTTAGTGCCCGCCAAGAGATATGAACAAGGCTTATCCTTATTAGGCCCCAGCACCTGGTCTTAATGAGATGGGAGGAAAAAAAAATCCTGTGGACTTGGGAGATGTTAGAAAGCTGTAAGCAGAGCTGAATGGACAAGTGGAGGGCTACCTGCCCCCTGCTGGGTAGATCCTCCGTTGTTGTCTATATGTAATGCATTGCCTCACTGATGAAGGTGGCTTCTTAGGGGGCCAAAGGGTGTGTTTGGGAGCTTTCTCCAGAAGGCTTAACAGTTAAACTGCTGTGGCTTCTCCAAGGGTGTTTTTGAGATTGGTTAATTAATGTTTGCAAGATACTCAGGGATCTGAGGATAAAAGGCTTTGAGGAAGGGTAAGCAATTACAGCCCTGATGTTACTGGTAATGGTCCAAGCTCAGGCGGGCTGGGACACTCAGGCAGGCTGGGGTCCAGAGTGTCCCAGACCCCCCCTCCCCCAAGGAGAGTCTC
Source organism: Mastomys coucha (assembly GCF_008632895.1). Taxonomy (NCBI): domain Eukaryota; kingdom Metazoa; phylum Chordata; class Mammalia; order Rodentia; family Muridae; genus Mastomys; species Mastomys coucha. Next base: position 13,349,396 of record NW_022196909.1, read on the forward strand.
ATATTACCACCCACAGCCATCTGGAGGCCCTTCGTGGTAAACAGCTAATGAGAAAGAAGTTAGGAAACAATCTCAGTTGGATCCATCAGCAGAGACAGCTTGTCATCTCTTGAGTTCTAATAACTGAGCTTCATTTGATTAGACTTCTCACAATGTGATAAGTGGCCTCACGGTCACTGTACAATGTTTGTTTATGGAAAATGGCTCACACCAAGATATGAGTCAAAATGTCAAAGAAAAAAACACTACAGGAGGGGTGTGGCGGCTGCTGAGGGCGGGATCCTTTAAGGGGTGAGGTGTGAGGAGTACCAGGAGCACTGTTTGTGTTTGAAGGACTGGAAGCAGCAGCCACTCTGAGTATTCACTCTTTCTGAGTACAACCGCAGACAAACTCAATAGTTACACAGATGTCACTAGCTGGGGCAATTCGTTCTATCGGTACCTGTTTTCTCTGGGGAGGGAAGGTCATCTTCAAGGCTACCTGTAGTGACCAGTGTGGCCAGTGTAGTTTTTTTCTGTCTCTGTCCCTGTCATCTACTCGGGCAATTGTGGGGCCCCAAAGGCCACAGGGCTGAATAGGCATTTTGTAAGCAACTCCACCAACCTATGGTCTCTGGGAAGGTTGACAGTGATGGTGAGAGACACAGGGAGCTCACTGGTACCCACATGTGGTGGTGCATAGGTACTTCCTCTGAAAGCCTTCATGAAAGTTGCACACACACACACACACACACACACACACACATACACACACGTGTTAAACCCTTTAGGAAAAAAGAAAGAGAGGGAGGGAGAAAGGAAGGGAGAGAGGAAGGGAAGAAGGAAGGAAGGAAGGAAGGAAGGAAGGAAGGAAGGAAGGAAGGAAGGAAAAACTAGGCCATGTAAAGTCAGGTCCCAGATCATCCCAGTCCTGAAAAAAAGAATATTCCACTTCAGGACATATTAAACATCCCCCAAGGAACTGAGGGGTTCCTGAGGGCTAGTGGCCTCTCAGGTCCTCAGTTCCCACCAAGTTTTCTCATGCCTGGCTTCAGTCATGGTCTAGTGACATCCGGGGTGTACCGTGTGGTATCTCTCACTCATCTGCCTTTCCCGTGTCTCATCTTGCCTCCTGTAGCTACTACATGCTGGAAAACAGACCCAGGAACATCTACGGCATGGTCTGCTACTCCTGCCTTCTGGCGCCTCCCAACACCAAGGAATGTGAGTGCTCAGCCCTTCAACAGAACCACTGTCTCTCTTAAGTGCATTAGTAGTGAACCCACGGTGCCCAGAATGTGTGCAGCATTGCATTGCGGAAAAGAAATCAAAAGTACTTCCCCTTGGAATAATCTTAACGAGGAGCAAGCCTAGATCTGAATTCGCTCCTGTCTATTGTATGGGTCTGAATCTATGCCTGCTTGAAGGCTATCTTTTGAATCTGTCTGTCCCTGTGGCTATGGGTGTCCCTAACAAAGGGCTTCGTTCTCTCTTGTATTGAGCAGCACAAAAAAGCTTCACACATGGGAGGAATGAGGGAAACTTTACAGAGACCTTTGACAGAGTTTTACAAGGGATTCAGTCACGGATTCCAACTGTCCCTCATAACAAAGGCGACTGCACGTGTCACTGCAGACAGACCTATCGACCTGTGCCCATGCTGTAGCCAGTATTTATGGTGGACATTTTCCAAAGGTGGCTTCTAGCCTATTTGTTGATTTTGGCATTTATTACCATAACACTCATAGTCACCACAGATGCATTATTACTCTTGGGTCAGGAGCATGGAAGTATGTATAACTTAAGATTACAGCTATGTATTGTCTTTGCTTGTGAATGTTGACTACACAGGGAAATCCAAGACATAGTAAGGTTGGTTGTCACACTGTTCTGCTAAATAGAGGTAAGGTGAAGGTAGGCCACTAGCCTCATCTCCCCACGCCAAAGGAAAGGTGATCACGTGACTGGGCAGGATGCCTGGAGGCAGGGATACTAGGAGTTGTGGAAATCAGAAGGCCGGGCTATTCTCTGCCTTCTAGACAGTTTGACAATTGGAATAGATTTGCATGTGTTTAAAATTGAACTTCTTACCTGTCATATGCTAATTAATTTACAAAGTGGAGGAGGCCCTGGGGCTCCTGGCTGCCAGCCTGACCTGTGGTAAAGTCAGCTGCTATTGCTAATGTATCTTCTGTCTGGGGATATCTACATGAATTAAGTGCCTGATAATTCTGGAAGGAGGCCTTCACCTGAGTGGAAGATCTCAGGACCATACCACCCAACAGGAAAAGTCCTTTGCCTATAGAATCTGGCGGGAAAGCAGCTGTCTTCAGGCTGTCACAGAGACACATGCTCTTCTCTAGTTGCCTGGCTAGTCAGAAGAGCTAACCATGGGCATCCAGTCTCGGGTAAGCAAGCAGAGCCCCTGACTCCTAGAGATTTAAAAAACAAAAAAACAAAACAACAAAAGAAAACAAACAAAAACCCAATCAATGCCTCCCTGACTTCCCGTCATTGCTTAACTGACAGCTCGATCCCAGGAAGGCTTTATTGTAGGTTTTTACAATCCAGCAAGACTACCTCCAGTCTTGGCTCTGAGTCCCCTCAAGCCAGTCTCCAGGCATCTTGCCCAGCCCAGAAACCTATCTGTGACAGATGTGGTAGGTTGAACACTCCTTCAGTGGGTCTGAGCCTCCTTCAGAACATAAAACACTTCCACTCTACCCTTCTCTACTGTTACCCAGAGTGCATTGCGACTAGGGAGATTACCCAGAACGATAGCCAGGTGAAACTAGTTGACCCATATGCTCAGTGTTGTCCACAGCCCCACCGCAGGAAAGCCAAACCTCGTCTTTGTCGGGATCTTGAACTCCCTGGCTGGTAGCCTAGGCTGCACCTCTTCCTGAAGGGTGGATTTCCTGGGTCGTGTGGAACCAAGTTGTCATTCTTGGTACTCTGAGTCAATGACCCTGGGGCACGTGATATTGCAGCTACATGCCCAGCAGAGCTAGAGCAGGCAGGTGGCCAGGTGTGGGGCAGCCGGTCCAGATACATGCCTGAATCCGTATGAGGGTCTCCTCGGCAGGAAGCACAGGGGTCGGGGTACCAACTGTTCTCCTCATCCGCATGACTGAGCCTGTGCGTGCTGGCATTCTCAAAGAATCTGCTGTCTCTCTGAGCAATGAGCAGAGGGATAGGATTCTTATCGCCCTCCCATAAAATGCTTGAGATAGCACGCGTTTCTGGGCCTGCCTTGGATTCGGCAGGTCTGACATTTGGGTGTAGGTTAAAGGCCCCAGCTCCAGAACTTTTCTGCCTTTGTCATCCTGCCACCACAGGCTTGCACAGCCAAGGTGAGTTCATGCTCACCAAGCCTTTCCACACGCATCCTAAGAGTGCTACTGCAATGCAGTGACACAGGCCACCAGGAGACTCTAGGGAGGAATGAGAAAGTGACCCACAGTTACTCATAAAGTAGAATAAAATGCTCCCGTTCCAGGGTGGCCGGGCTGCTGGGTTGCGGGTCGGTGGGGCCTTCAGCTGATCATCATCTTCGTTAAAAGCATGGAGGCAGTGGGGTTCTTGGAACCCCTTCGTCTGCATTCTCTACCGTGTCACTGAGATGACACCCGCACATACTGGGGTTGACAGTATGTGTACATCGAAGCTAGGCAGATACAACCGGCATCCTCCCTACGCTGAACTGGCTAGCAGAGCAGCCGAGCCATGTACAGCCTCTGCTTAAAGCCCTGAAGCAAAGCCCCTCTCCTCCGGCCAGTACCAGCCCCGCTGGGAGAGCTTCAGGTCTTACTCCTCTTTGCTATCTGCTGTCATGTTGCATTGGTGAGTCCACCAATTAGACCAAAGGGACACATAACTCCCTTTGTTTTTGTTTTTGTTTTTGTTTTTGTTGTTGTTGTTTTTGTTTTTCAGTAAACCAGAGACCAAGGTGCACTTGAGTAACATGCTCTGGCCACAGTTTCCTTTCTCTCATGTTGTCCTAAGAACGCAGGTGCTAGGGCAGCTAAATGATACGGGGCCTGTGCTGTAATGACAGTCGTTGAGAGTTCTGTCTAGAGGGAGGCAGGAAGTCAGGAACAGAGGAAGGTGTGCATCCCACTTGGCTTCCACAGTGAGTTTCCACCCCTAGGAAAGTGATCTCCTTCTCTGGACCTCCGTTTCCTCTAAGACCTTGTGTCACAAGATCTCTGTGAGGGACTGTGCGGGCAGTGTGTGGGAAATGCCCACACTGATGCTGGTGACATATGGCAGTGTGGTGGGCAGCAGGCTCAGCCACATAGCAGCAGCCCTGCACTCCCAGCAGGTCATTGGGGACAGAGTAGTTAGAAGGGACACGGACATAACGCAATAGAAGTACTGTGTTGTGGCGAAGACAGTTGTGATGCCTCTTCTGTCTTTTTTTTTTTTTTAATCACTTGTCAGTGGTAAGACCTAGGTGTTAAATCAAGAATGGTGTTCTCTTAGGAAGGACTGCACTATGGCTTACAGTGAGCCAAGGACTGCTCATGTGAGCCTTAGAACATAAATAGGAAACCCTGGGCTCCCAGAGCGTGGACCCAGTTGTTTCTGTAAAGTGCCACATGCCACTATCCACACCAGGCTATCCCATGGGTCTGCTCACATCAGAACATGCCACCTAGCGCCAAGGACCTGGTGAGGAGCAGATTCCTGTCAAGCATGTCTGGGCAGAAGCAAAGGCTATGTACATTCTGCTCTCATTTCTAGCAACTAGTGAGTATCTGACGACCCCACCCATCGCTCACAGATCCACCGCCAGGGTGTGTGGCCAATGCCAGGGCTGAGGGACACTGCCTTGACAACTCTAATAGTCAAATCACTCTTAAAAATCCAAACTGTTTACACTCTATAGAGAATGCCAGCCAGCCTCTAATACGTACTGGCACATTTATAAATTGTGTGGATTAACAACTTCAAAGGCCCCTTATATGCCATCATCTCTTTGAACAGAGGTATAACTCCACTAAGCCTGGTGCTTACAGCTCGCTAAGTCCCCGAGGAAGGTGAGCTGAGCTGCAGCCAGACTGGGAATTCAGAGTGCACTAGGCACATCTGTCCCTACCGTCTGGTCTAGTAATGGACCTCGAGCAGAAACCTCTGCCCCTTTTCTGGAACATCAGTTTTTACCAGCCGTCATCACTCATGTCGTCTGCAGTTGACTACTCAGAGACATTGCTATGGAGGAGCAAATGACCGAGTGAGGACACAGGGTAGTGTGAGATATTCCTAGCTGCCGGACATCTTGATAGTGAAGAGTGGGTATCAGACTCGAGTACAACCTGATCCAGAAGAATATGTCTGCAGGGAGCCTAGCCTACTGCTCTTAGGAACGTGCACTATAGCAGTGCATCCATGACGCAAAATGTGGATTCGGAATGCATCTTCTATGCCCACCCATGTTCCTTGTAGGGTAGGATAGTTTGTAGACCCATGGCTTCTGAAAGGTGTGCGGTGAAAAGCAGCAATAGCCAAGCTCTCTAGGCTTGGCCCTCTTTCTCTCCCCACCCCCATCCAAGTTTTGCCCAAACATAGGTCATACACACTTTACTCCACATGATACGGTGTGTTAATAAGATTAGTGTGCATGCATCTGTAATTCTGGCGAGTGTGTTTCAAGGGTTTGGGATAATGGAGAGCAGGTGTTGTCTTCTCTGGGGAATTTCCCAAGCATCTGTGGAACTGGAGCATCCTGAAGTCATTACCAGGAGCCTGACTCTGTCTACCAAGGCCTGCAGGTACCCTGTTGCCCAGTCTCATACCACACTGCTTCTAGGTGGTCTTTTGGGGGCTTGCCCTCCCCACTGTTCTCTGTAGTGTGTAATGATGGCTAGGCAGTTGAGCATACCTGTCTAAGGTCAGCCTGGGGATGGGCAGGACTGGGTCTTGCTCTGCTCACGTCATGCCTCCCTTGTGTGGAAGCAGAGGATGCTGAATTGGGGACAAAAAAGACCAAGTAAGATGCGGGGTTTTGTTCTGTTTTGGCGGTGGCGGTAGGGATTGTTTTGTTTTGTTTTGTTTTACATACTGTACTCAGAGCAGTCCTATTGAATTTATTTTTAATTATGTTCCATAAAGAACATTCCTTCCACCTGCCTGAAACAGAACTGTTACTGAGAGCATCCGATCCAGGCACCCAATCATTTATTTGCTCTGAGTCGCCTCAGCTCTGTCTTTGCTAACCCAGCAGCTCCATTCTCTCTTGCCAGCTCTGACTCTGAGAAACCTATTGTCAGTTCCTGGGTTGCTGCCCTGTAGGACCTGCATGGCCTGTAGGCCTGGCTGGATCCGTGTAATTCTGCTCCTTCTGCGCACAACATAGGTTTCTGCATACAACATAGGTTTCAGCATCCGCTGCAGGATCCCTGAGGGAAGTGTCTGCCTCCTTCCAGATTCTGGAAGGACCCTGAGGTCTACCACAGGGAAAAGATGGGATGGAGATCATGAGGACCCAAAGGGTTTGGTTGTGGGGTGCCCGCAGGTGTTTGGCTCCAGCCTCTGGCTTCCCGCCATACCTCATCCCTACTTATAATTTCTCATGTATTCAGCAGAGCATCCTTGGCTGGAGAGTACCTGGTAACTCCTGCAGCCTGTGCAGTCTGGTTGCTCCACTAATGCCAGCAGGAGTTCAGCTCGGGGAATGTCCAGTCCATTGGAGCAAGGCATAGCTGGTACAAGCAGGTAGCATCTACCGCTCGGGAAGATGCCCTTAGCAAGTACCAGCCTGCACCAGTGTTTGGCGATGTCATGGAACCAGTGCTCCCGGGTACAGGGGCATTTCATAAGTCTGTACTCACCAAGCTACCTTCATTGTTTCTTTCTAGACCATAGGCCTGGGTGTGTTTGTGCCCCAGCCCCAACCATGTCACTCCCTTGGTCTGCAAGTCCTAGCAAGAAGGGACAAGAAAAGACAGAGATTGCTGGCGTCCACAGACACGGCCCTTGGCTTTTTTTTTTTTTCTCTCCCTCTGCCCACATGTCTTAAGCTCACTTGAGCCCCTTACCAAACCAACAGATCCGTTTCTTTGCAGTGCCCTGTTTGCTTTAGAGAGAGGAAATTAGATTCTGCTCAAAGCTGGGTCAGGACAGTCCACCTGGCGGCATGTGACGACTAGTTTCCTAGCAAAGTACACATGGCGGGACCCTGGATCTTGTCTTAGCTGGCTGGAGCAGCTGTTAACCCGCAGAGGACTTGATGGGGTCTGTGAGCAAGGATGGGCACAGCCTGAATGTCTGTCATTTGATGTGTTAGCATAGCTAAGTAGACAGGACCACCACTGGGGACTCCTTCAGCACTTCCTCCCTAAGAGTCATCCCCAAATATAAACTTTAAAAGGTGAACACAAGTTTGGAGCCTACAGGCCACGAGAAAGCTTCCAGTCTTCCCCCAGAAAGAGAAGGAGAGAGATCTTATCCTCCCTGGGCAAGTGATTATACCGGGCTACATCATAGTTCTACTTCTGTCTAATGTTGAGGGACAAGCTAGCCTCTGAGTACCTTAGCACTGATGCATGGAAATCCACCTCCAGCCTGCCCTCAGCCCGTGATAGCCTCTTGGACCTCCACACTGTTTATCTGTCTGTCTCTTTATGTGTTGAACTAGGCATGAGGACAGAAACAGAGGCATCTGGCCTCTCTCCACAGGGTATTGTAGGCATAAATTTTTATGCAACCTACTTTTAATAAGGGTTCAACCTCTCCTCTAGCCCACCACCCAGCAGAGGTAGTGGAAGAGAAAAGTTAGTAGGATATGGGGGAAGTGGACCTGCTCAGCAGCAGTTCTTTGGGGGCGAGCTTGGTCTTCTTGGGCAGCAGTTCAGTCCCGTAGCAAACACCAAATGGGATTCAGCAGCTGCAGACCAGTCCTTTCAGCAAGCAGACACCAGGCAGCTGTAGTCCAATCCTGAAGAAACCGCCAGGCTCACCAACTGGTCCCAGGCGAGGCCACTGAAGTGGCAAGCTGTTGCAGGAACCTCACAAGCAGTTCTTGAGCGAGTTTCTTCTCTCAGTGGCAGTTATCACAAGTGGAGCTCAATAACGCTATGTAAGGTGAACTAATACATACATGTTTATAGTGGAGGAATAGCAAGGCAGAGCAAATCAAACCAAGGCTCACTGCTCTTCTCCCACTGTCTGTGGGGTCATATTTATACTCCTGCATCATGGGTCCTTTCACATGTCTTCTAGAGCCAAACATCCTTCCACCCGTGTCTGCTTCAGGAAAACAGTCTCCCATGTGCTTGCTCTAGCAAGACATCCTTTCACCTGGTGACCCAGCAAGACATTGTTTGATAGAGCTAACTTTCCAAAGAACTAGAAGTTGCCACCTCAGGGTATGTGCTTAGTGAGGTTGTCAGCTAACTAGGCAGCACACTCCGCCTCGGTCGGACTGGGCTTCTGTTTCTAGGCTGGCACAAGCCAGAGGGCAGGAGGCCTTCCACGCAGCAGGCCTGCGCTTCTTCCAGAATCTCTGTTAGACTGCTGTCCCTGCTCACTCCTCACTGAAGCCCTGCGGTGCTGTGGACTGACCCTTGTGTATCCTCCAGACCAGTTCTCTTGGCTGGTTGGGGTGGGTGGGAAGGGCATGACTTCAGGGAGGTTGGTGACCCTGTCTGGGCTTACAGTTTTCAGAAGCATGGAATTACTTACATGAACCTCTTTCAGAATGGAGAACCAGCAAGGACAAGGAAGGGAGAGAGAGAGAGGGAGAGAAAGAGAGAGAGAGAGAGAGAGAGAGAGAGAGAGAGAGAGAAAGAAGGGGAGGGAGGAAGGAAGGAAAGAAGGAATGAAGAAAGGAAGGGAGGGAGGGAGGGAGGGACAGAGGGAGGGAAGAAAGGAAAAAGGGAGGGAGAGAAAGAAGGGAAAAGGAAGGAAAAAAGAAAGAAAAGAGAGAGAAAGGGGGGCTGGTGAGATGGCTCAGCGGGTAAGAGCACTGACTGCTTTACCGAAGGTCCTGAGTTCAAATCCCAGCAAAAACATGGTGGCTCACAACCGTCTGTAATGAGGTCTGATGCCCTCTTCTAATGTGTCTGAAAACAGCTACAGTGTACTTACATATAATAAATAAATAAATCTAAAAAAGAGAGAAAGGAAGGAAGGAAGAAAGAGAGACAGAGAGGGAGGAAGGAAGAAAGAAAGGAAGAGAGGAAGGAAGAGAGGGAGGGAGGGACAGAGGGAGGGTAGAAAGGAAAGAGGGAGCAAGGAAGAGAGAGGAGGAAGGGAGGGAGGGAAGGAGAGAAAAACATAAGCCCCCTTCCCGTTCAAGGACAGGGGTCACATCTGCGTGTTCTCCCTCTACTGCTGAGCTATGGACCAACCCTGATTGTTTTTATCAATTGAAAAACTCAAGTTTGACCTTAAGGGGATCATTTATCAGAAAAAAAAAAAAACATGTACTGTGGTTTATCTGATAGCAAATCAGCTTCTATTTTTCTTTTCTTTGACACTTTTTCTTTCTTCCTGTTGTCTTCCTTTTCTTTTTGAGATAGAGTCTCTCTCTGTGTAATCCTGACCGCCCTGGAACTCACTGTGTAGACCTGGCTGGTCTTGAACTCATCTCTGCCTCCTCGCGCAGGCAAGCATTACTATACCCATCCTTTTGTTTTGTTTGTTTGTTTAGTGACTCTTTTCTTCCTATGGTGGGAGAGTAATGAGCTGTAGCTAAGAAGGAGAGCAGCACACATCCATTCTTAAACGGGTTGATTAAAACTGTTTTAAAAGCTCACCTCAGGCTCAGCGTGCAGTGGTGCCTAATGTGCACAAGGCCAGCACCACTGAGCCACCACAGGATCTCGGAGGGAATCCTAGAGGGAAGGATGTCAGAGCTGTGAATGTCACTGTGAGGCTCTGCTGGCTCCTTCTGCTTCTTCTCTGGGGCTTTATTTTTTTTCAGATCTTTAGTAATGAAGATATACTGCTTTTATGACTAGAAAAGGCATTAAGAACATATTTCTGCTCTCCATTGTTGAAAAAAAAATTAATCAAATATTAGTCCTCCTAAGATGCTCTCTTGTGTATTGCTATCCTTCATATAGAGTGCCCAGAATCTGTCTCAGTTTATAGGGGAACTGAGTGCATGAGGCAGAGCTATCTTTATTTAAGGAACAAGAGGGAGCAATGACTCATGGGTAAGAACGCTTGCTACTCCTGCAGAGCACTGGTGTTCAGTTCCCAGCTCCCACACTGCGTGGCTTATGCCCACTGGTAACTACAGCTCCAGGGAGTCCGAAGCCTTGGCAGGCACCTGCACACATGTGGCGCACATACAGACGACATGTGCACACACATACGTACGTTTAAGAAAAGAACTTCTAAGATGTCCGAATGCTCTTCGGGGGCCATTAAACAGTTCCTCTCCGGCCCACTCCCTGCAATACAGTCTAGAACTCCAGGTTGCTCCATTTCCCTGTGGCGCCTTATTTTGCAGCCTTTGAAGGTGCAGCTTTGCTAGATCTCTGAGGTTATCTCTTCTCCTCGCAGGTGTGGGAGCCACTTCCGGGGTTTCAGCTCACTCCTCCAGCACTTCAGGCGGCAGCACCTTGTCCCCCTTCCAGCATGCTCACAAAGGTGAGGAAGGCGCTCAGCCGTGGGTCTTCTGGAACTTAGAAAGCTGAGAGTGAGGAGGGAGAGGGGACAATGACGACACAGCCCTTTCTTCTTGTCACTTCCGTAATGTGACAGAATTACATGATAGCTGCATGATCAGCTGTAGGAGCTTGGTATAGAATTGCTACTCCATGGATATCCTGGTACTCCAGCCACCTTGACAGGGTGGGAGGTGACAGTCAGGAGCCAGTGTCAACAGCGATTTACACTTTTTTTTTCATTTTTTATTAGATATTTTCTTTGTTTACATTTCAAATGATATCCTCTTTCCTGGTTTCCCCTCCGAAAAAAAAAAACTATTTCCCTCCCCACCACCCCCCACTTACCAATCCACCTTCTCCTGCTTCCTGGCCCTGGCATTCCCCTACACTGGGGCATAGAGCCTTCACTGGACCAAGGGCCTCTCCTCCCATTGATAACTAACTAGGCCATCCTCTGCTACATATATGTTGCTGGAGCCTGAGTCCCACCACCTGTACTCTTTGGTTAGTGGTTTAGCCCCTGGGAGCTCTGAGGGTACTAGTTAGTTCATATTGTTGTTCATCCTAAGGGGCTGCAAATCCTTCAGCTCCTTGAGTCATTTCTCTAGCTCCTTCATCCCAATGTGCACAGTCCAATGGATGGCTGCGAGCCTCTACTTCTGTATTAGTGGAGCACTGTCAGAGCCTCTCAGGAGACAGCTATATCAGGCTCCTGTCAGCCATCACTTGCTGACATCGATTTACACTTTTTTTAAAGATTTATTTATTTATTATATGTAAGTACACTGTAGCTGTCTTCAGACACACCAGAAGAGGGCATCAGATCTCATTAGGGATGGTTGTGAGCCACCATGTGGTTGCTGGGATTTGAACTCAGGACCTTCAGAAGAGCAGTCAGTGCTCTTAACCACCGAGCCATCTCTCCAGCCCCGATTTACACTTTTAATACTCATTTTCAATGGCTTTTATTCTCCCTAGCTCATTAGAAATGGAAATGATGGTTGAGGGTCACTCTCCCCTCCCCCATCTATATTTCTCTCAGTGCAAGCCTTTGAGCTGGTTTGTCCCTTCTCACAGAGACTCATAAAACTCATAGAGGAGTTGCTCTGTGGTTTTAATGCCATCTGATTCTTAAGCATGTTTGGGGTTGGGTCTTCATGAGGCTTGGGGTACCTTCAAGAACCCTCAAAGCATCAGTCGGCAGCCTGCTACATCCTGACCCAAGGAATGAGGACAGTATGCAGACACGCCCACCTCACCCCACACACACACACCTCCAGCACTTGGGAATAGCACACAACCGAGAATAGTAAGACGCACATCACCCATCTCCCACACCCCACAGTTATAAACACACCAGCTGACATCAAGGAGCCTGAACGTCCTCAGTGGGCTCTCAGCTCTGCACATCCTTCCGATGGCCTAGAGTGCCAGATGCTTGCCGCTGCCTCTTTGGGTGACAGGACATTTGGATCCTGCTCCATGGAAACCAGATGTCCTGTTTAGTTATTTTGGAGAACTACAGGAAGGCTTCAGATAGTCCACAAGTCCAAAGCCTCATCAGGGGACCGAGCGAACAGCTCCAGGAATAAGCAGCAGTGGAGCAGAGGTGGAAACAGTAGGAGTTGCTGGGTCAGTTCAGCCCTCTTTCCCCTGGGGCTCTTGTTAATACTCTGAAGCCGAGGTGCCAAGTAAAAACAAACCAGGAATGTAACCTCTAGCCGGAGGGGTGGCCTTTTACTTGGGAGCGCCTGAACTCCCAAGACAAGATACTTGTTCATGGGCCTCTCTGGTCCTCATCTCTACCTTTCTCTCAGGACCTCAGGGTAGTGACACTAAGAGTGAGCACCCCAGGAGTGACTTCTTGTTTTGCATCCTGATCCTCCAAGTACAATACACATACACCCAGTTGGCAGTGTGGGGGAAGCTGATGAGTAGTTCTGACCTAGCAGCCAACACTTGATTTGAGGGCCAGGTCCTTGGGAGTATGATCTATGGACCAAGCATTCCTGTGATTGGGTCTCCTGGTGGCTTAGAGGAGGGGCCCTCAAACCCATTTATCCTCCTCTCTTTGATGCCAGCAGAGCTCTCAGGCCAAGGACACCTGGCCACCGCCCTGATTATTGCCATGTCTACGATCTTCATCATGGCCATTGCCATCGTCCTCATCATCATGTTCTACATCATGAAGACTAAGCCATCAGCTCCAGGTGACATCCCTGCACCCATGTCCCTAATCCATCACTCTGTCACCTTCTCTGAGAGAGCTAGGGAGCTCATGCCAATCTTTTCCTCTTTCTTCAAGCAGCCTGCTGTAGCAGTCCCCCAGGAAAGAATGCAGAAGCCCCAGCTAACACACACGAGGAGAAAAAAGAGGCCCCAGGTCTGTACACATAGCCCAAGTGCCCCATGCACAATAGCTAGCATAAAGGTAGAGTATGTTCACTTGTCCTCAAACCTGGCAGCCCAGCTTCCTGACCACCTCTGATTCCAGGGCCCTGGGGGGGGGGGGGTGTAGCGCACCCACTCGTTCTGTCCCCACGTGTGGACCTGGTCACCAAGGATGTCTACCGAAAAGGAAACAGGAAGGGAGATAGATCCAAGTCCAACACCACAAGCTAACTCTCACCAACCCCCAACTTCCATTCCTACAGACAGTGTGGTGACTTTCCCTGAGAATGGCGAATTCCAGAAGTTGACAGCAACACCCACAAAGACCCCCAAAAGGTATGTGTAACAGGAACTCAACTACACTCACTACTAGGTTGAACACTCCCAGTCCCAAGGACAGAGTTACCAGCTGGTTCCTTACAGGTCCTTGAGCAGGCAGGCAAGCTGTATCAGTGAGTGTACTGGGTGCTGGTGCCTGGCCTAAGGATGCTCCAAGGATATTAGAGAGCAGCTTCCCACCAAAGAGGGCAATGTAAACCAGCGTTGAATTTCTGTTTCCTCATTGACTACAGGAGCTGGGGCAGGTGTAAAACCTGCCTACTATTCCCCACTTGTCCATTCTCCCTGCTCCCAATCTCCCAGATGCCCAGAGCCCTCCACTCTTCTCTTCAAACTTAGGAGCCAATATGAATCACAGGACACACACACACATGCCAGCCAGGTTCCCACAGCTGCCAGCAGGGCTTACACTGCTTTAAAGCCAACAACCCCAGCCCCAGGCCTAAGACTGGTCTTGCCACACCCCTAAGATGCCATCCCCACTTCCATCACTGGACCAAGATCACACACGAGTGATCGCCAGAACTGGAACCAAAGCCCAGACTGTCAGTCATCTATTAAGGGCTGGTGTGATAAGCCTCTGGGGAAGGCGATTTACCTGACCGTATTTTAGCACATTTTCCAAGCGCTGGGCCATTAGAACCTGCCTCTGCTTTAAAATCAACTGAGGAGGGAAGTCGTTTCCTATGGTCCCCATTCAGTAGTAGTCTTGGTCCTCGCACTGGTTCCCAGCAACAAAGCGTACAAAGCCCTTTCTGCTGGATCCTGCTCTGTGGCCTTACAGACAAGTGTGGGAAGGTCCCATTTACCCAGTGCTGGTAAGACAATTTCCTAAAGAACAGAGTGCCAAACCCTCCCTCCTGACCCAAGACAGGATCTTCCCACAATGACTCACGAATTCCTGCCAAGTCTTTCCTGTTTGAGAATAAGGACTCTGGCTACCTGGATGGATCGGGTCCAGTCACTGAGGAAGACCAGCTAGGGCATGAACCCTAGTGCAGAAGCTATTCTAGTGCTCTCAATACTCCCAACACAGGCATCTCTGCACAGCTGGGGTGGATAGTAGATGTGAGACTACTCAAGGCCTTGGAAAGGACTTAGTTCCCCCAGTGCCTCAATTCTAACTGATCATTGTTCAGACTCTGGGAAGTTGTGGTCTGAGCCCTGTCATACAAGGTGCCAAGACTGAGGCAAGGCTCTATGGATGGCATAGTGCCATTTGATCCCAGCTTGGCCCTTCATCTTTCAGGACATTTTGTTCCTAAAAGTAGCAAATGGAGATGGTAGGCAGGCAAGGATGCGACCATGGCTTGAGTTTCTTCTGAGGGGAGAATGTGCGGGACTGGACTTGAGGAAATATCTACACTTTGCATATATAAATATTACACTTTTGCTCTAAAAATAAGGTCATGAGCCTTTGTCCCTACAAACAGCTCTTGGGTCTTGGGAATGGGACTTGGGTGCTATGTGGGAACCTATGGAAATGTCATGAGGTGCTCAATAAAGATACCATTATGTACTTCCATTTGACTGCCAGAATTAGTGATGGGGGTGGGCCGGCCACCTCCCTCTTAGGCCCTCAAGCATAATGACAAAGTGGCTCTGCTAGATGGTTTCATAACTTCTTTTTTTTTTTTTTTTTATTCTGGCTCCAGGACTTTGTTTGCCTATGGCCTTCACAGCTACAGTAACACACTCAAATATAATGTGTGGCAAATACAATCCCCTTTTCTAAAGTTCTTTAGCCAAAGCAAGAAAGTAAGCAGAATGCTTTGAAAAAAAAAAAAAAAAAGACCGTTCTGCTTTTATTTTGAATGGTTTAAGGGCATAAACTCTAACCCATGGGTGCCAGATCTTGTGTGACCTGAGCTATGATCAGGGGGAAGCACATGAGGCTAGATGCACATGATCACCCACCCTGCCCACCCTTAGGAGCTCTCTGTAGCTCCCACAAGCCTCATTCTAACACCAGGCTACCAGTCAAGAGTGCACTTTTGTGTGTGTGTTCTTGGTTACTTTAGAAACCTCGTATGGATTGGGTTCCAGCCATCTAATCTTAATAACTTAACCTGAAGACCCATGGTTGTACTTGTCTTGCTGGGGTTAAGTGCACGAATCTAGAACATACTCCATGAATCTTTACCAAGCGTCTGTGGTGTCAGACAGTGAGATGTTCAGGTACAGCCCTTGGTGGTGTCCCCAGCCTCTCAGAACCCACAGCTTCTTGGGAAACCCCATGCAGACATCTATAGGACACTCAGTACCAGAATTGCTTGTTTGTCAGGAAACAGGATGTGCTTTTCTTGCCTCATGTCTCCTTACCTAGAGCTCATAACATGTCGTAAGTGCTTAAGGAACAAGACATTGTACCGTGTTGCCCATACCCGGGTAACAAGAGCGGTGCTGGGACAGCTCATCTGGATTGGAGTTTCACTAACAGGTACCCTGGTTGTTTCCACAGTGAGAATGATGCCTCCTCTGAGAACGAGCAGTTGCTGAGTCGCAGTGTGGACAGTGATGAAGAGCCAGCCTCGGACAAGCAGGGGTCCCCAGAGCTATGCCTGCTGTCGCTAGTTCACCTGGCCAGGGAGAAGTCTATAACCAGTAACAAGTCTGCTGGGGTGAGGCTCTGGTGACACCTCCCTGGGTACACTGGTGCGGTGACTTAACAGCCATCAGACAAGACACCTTATATGAAATAAGCCCTTTAGGGCACTTTTTCTCCCAAGGGTTCCAGCTAGGATGCTGGGCAAAGCAACAAGTCAAAAAAAAAAAGAAAAAAAAGAGGAAATTTATCTTAAATATACTGCGTATAGACAAAAGAGAAAAAGTTTTTTTAAAAAAATTATTGTAAATGCCAAAGAACAGAAAAAACTTCAAAATCATACCATGCATATCTAAGTAGTTATACATGCACACACACATACATACACATACACATATACATACACACATACACACACACATGCATACACATATACACATACACACACATACATACACACACATACACACATACACACACATACACACACATACATACACATATACATACATACACACACATACACACATACATACACATAAACATACACACATACACACACATACATACACATAAACATACATACATACATACACACACATACATACACACATACACACATATATACACATACATACACATACACACATACATACACACACATACACACATACACACACATATACACACACATACACACATACACACACATACACACACATACACACATACACATACACACATATACACACACATACACACATGCATACACACATACACACACACATATACACACACATACACACATATACACACATACACACACACATACACATACACATATACACACACATACACACATGCACACACACATACACACACACATGCACACACACACACATACACACATGCACGTGCACTTGTGTATATCTGTGGGTTCTATGAGTTGATTAAACGTACATATAAAAAAGAAAACAGCACTAAAGATGCATGCTTCTCATTGCAAGTAATCTATAAACCATGCAATGCAGTAACTATTTCCATAATAAATAGACCATGTGTTAGTTAAAATAACTTGAAGATGATTTAAAGTACATGGGAGGATGTGAATAGGATCTATGCAAATAGACATTTGACATAGGAGTCTTGAGTAACCGTAGGCTTCGGTATCCTAAATGTGAGCACATGTGCATACACATAGACACTTCTCTTACATAGCAACAGACTTATGTGTACAAATTGTCCAGAGAGTTTTATCACTAAGGCATGCTATGTCTGCAGCACAGAGTGTGCTCTGAGGCCCCGGCATACATTCCTTCCTTAGTCTGTGCCTTGGGCAACCCAGCCAAACCTTGTGGCAACATTGTTGGTAGTAAGGAAAATCCCCACTGGGATCCTGGATCTGGCCTGGCCCTAGACTCTGGATTCTATGCTGCCTGCCACAGGCATGGGTTCTTTCACCCAAGGCCACTCATTGCCTAGCTTTGCCCTGTGCTTTCTGCCCTGGAAAAGAGAGGCTTCCATAACTCTGCTAGCCTCTGCATGCATGGCTGCCCTGGTGGCCATTCTTCTAAACATACCAAGGACAGCTCTAACATTGGTGGCCCCTTTAACAGAAATGGCACCCCTGGTGTGCACAATGGGAGTTTGCATGGAAGCCTAGGGATATTCTTCCTCTTGATAACTTTGGGTTGCTTCTACCTAAGGCTTTGACATAGCAAGTATGCCTAGACATCAAGACCAAGCCATCGCAAAGGCGAGGATTTGGCGTCTTTCCTGTTTCTGAAGATGAACGTTGTCTTACTTGTTCTTTATAGATCCAAAGCCGAAGGAAAAAGATATTGGATGTGTATGCCAACGTGTGTGGTGTCGTTGAAGGTAAGGACTAGAGAACCATTTAGAGCTGGGTGTGGTGGTGTACACCTTTAATCCTAGAGCTGAATGTGCAGTGCATGCCTTTAAAGTGTCTATCCCAGCACTTGAGAGGCAGAGGCAGGTACATCTCAGTGACTTTGAGGCCAGCCTGGTCTACCTAGTGAGTTCCAAGCCTGCCAGGGGCTACATAGTGAGACTCTGTCTTAAACAAACAAACAAAGAGCCATTCAGGGCTCACTCCCCTGATACCCTCCTAACCCCACTGACCCAAAGCCAGGAATGGAAAGAGGCTCCTGAGTGAAGAATTGAGGACATTCATCCATATCTGATGGGATCAGGGGCTGTCTGAATGGCTAAGTAAACCGACTTCTGATGTGGAGGCAAAGTGAATTTGGTTCCTGGTTTAGACTGAAGCACCCCATAGTGCATCCCCCACAGGACAGGAGACAGCCCAGTGTGTGTGTTGATGGGGACGCAATGAAGGGGTCCCATAGTTCTTGTGCCTGTGCCGGTATTGGCATCATGGCATCATGAAAAGATCTGATGGCACCCAGTAGTCAGTTCCAATGGGTACATGTTCTGTGAGGCACATAGGTTTGGGATTTTGTCTTTGAGTCAATATTAGGTGTACAAACACAAACAAAGATGGTTATGGCATCAGCAGATAGACCTATAGATCCAGAAACACTGTCATGTGAGGGATGGTTGTGCCTAGAAGCTGTTATCTTCCCTCTTGAGCCTCACAAGGCAGGAGGGCTCTCCCCTCCTTCCAGAGCAGCCACATGAGCAGCAAGTTCAGGCCGCCTTAAACAGGCAGGTAAGAAGAAGCATAAACATTCCAGTCAGTAATCTTCCTGCGTGCTACAAAATCCAGGCCCTGAATGAGCTTCTATTCCTCCTGGAAATAAACTCCTCTCTGCTGAGGTCAGGGGACTTTCCTGCCTCCTGCTTCGCTGGCATCTCTCCCCGCACCTCTGACCTGGTTGAACCTTGGGACTGAAGAGAGGCACATGCCACCACTCATGTGGGAGAGGTGCGGGTCCTAAGCCGGGACAGACTGGTTAGATGCTCTGTTTGGCCTGAAGTAACTCCTGAGCAGGAATTCCCAGGGCCAAGAATTCTTCTTGGCCGCCCTCAGAACCGTGGCACGGCTCCAGAAGTGCATGCCTGGTCAGCCTGCTCAATCAAGCTTGGCATGGTGGGTGCTGTAGGCTGCCCAGAAGAGTAAGGTCTGGGAGTTACATTCCAGCAACCCCAAACCTTTTCTCTCTTCCAAAGAATGTCTTCTTGGCTTTCAAAGATCAAACCCACGGGGACTGTGGCTTTCAAATTAATTTGAAACTTCAACCATATGAAGAGCCCTCTCCAGTGGGTCCTGTAGGGTGGAAGCTTCAAGCCTGTGCCCTCGGGTGCTCCTTGACAGCCCAGGCATGTGTGCCTCCTAATGCCACGGTAAGAAGATGCGGCCAAGCCTGAGTCTCTAAAGCCAGCGTGGCTTGGCTCCCAAGACCATTAGAGTCACATGAAGACCTTTATCCTCACTACCTCTGCCTACCCAACCTACTCCACCTTCCTCAAGATCCTAATGTGTTTCTTACGACACCAAAGCCCTCCAGTTATTTTAAAGCTTTGGGGGTTTTTTTGTTTGTTTGTTTTTTGTTTTTTGTTGTTGTTGTTGGTTTTTGTTTGTTTGTTTGTTTGTTTTTTCGAGACAGGGTTTCTCTGTGTAGTCCTGGCTGTCCTGGAACTCACTCTGTAGACCAGGCTGGCCTCAAACTCAGAAATCCGCCTACCTCTGCCTCCCAAGTGCTGGGATTAAAGGCGTGTGCCACCACTGTCTGGCTAAAACTTTGTTTTTTTTATTGCAATATTCTTCCCACCCACCCCTTCCCCACCCCATGACAAAGTTCTCTGTGTAACAGTCCTGGTTTGCCTGGATCTTGCTTTAAAGACCAGGCTGGCCTTAAACTCAGAGATCTGCCTGCGTCTGCCTCCCAAGTGCTGGGATTTAAGGTTGTATACCCACAAGGCTTGTGATATTCTTACCACTTGGTAAGGTAATAGGACAAAGCCTGGGTGCACTTCTCCCAGCTTCTCGTAACAGTAACAGCTCACAAAGGCCATTAAAAACCACAACCAAGCTGTTGGTGTTAACACAGTAGACAGAGACCCCTTCCACCACCACAGGGGAATCTCCTGTTCTCCAGCCCCCGACTGCAGCCCTATCAACTACCAATCTGCTCTCTGTTGCTATAATTTTGTCATTTCAAGATTATTCAAGTCAAACTGGGGGCTGGAGAGAGGGCTCAGTCCTAAAGAGCACCAGCTGTTCTGCAGAGAGCCTGGATTCAATTCCCAGCACCCACATGGCAGCTTGGAACCATCTGTTAACTCCAGTTTCAGAGGGTCTGATGCCCTCTTCTGCCCTCTGTGGACTCTGTAGGTGCATGGTGCATGAACACGCTTGTAGGCAAACACCTATTCATATAAGATACACATTTTAAAAATACCTTTGAAAGTTGAATTATACAGTCTATACTCAGTGATAAGCTTGTCTTACATACCATAGTTCAGTAGATATTCCTTTGGGTTGCTATGTATGGCAGTCTTTGAGTAGATTTTTTTGAAATGTCTGCATAGATGATCCGTCTCTGCACACAAGGGCAGTTTTATTCCTTTCTGGTCTCTGTGTACTTTTCCTTTTCTGCCTTCTCTGCTTTGGCATGATGTCACATATGAGCTCTGTGAGCAGAGCCCTGGTCCTGACCTCAGCTTTTAGCAGTGTACTACCTCTGGACTTAACATCAAAGTCACATTGACTTTTGAATACCAAACCAGAACTATACATCCCTAGAATAAATGTCACTTATAGTGAATAATTCTCTGTTCTATTGTTGACTTCTATTTGTTAATATTTTATTAAGAATATTGGTCTTAGCCGGGCGGTGGTGGTGCATGCCTTTAATCCCAGCACTTGGGAAGCAGAGGCAGGTGAATTTCTGAGTTTGAGGCCAGCCTAGTCTACAGAGTGAGTTCCAGGATGACCAGAGCTACACAGAGAAACCCTGTCTCGAAAAACAAAAAAACAAACAAACAAACCAAAGAATATTGGTCTTGGTCTAGTTTTGATATCAGATTGGGAAATATTTCCTTCTTTTCTATTTCCTGGAAGAGACTATTTAGGACTTACATTAATTTTTTAAGGACTTACTAGATGTTCGGTATTGACCTCGCATTGAGCTTCCGTTTGTGACATGTAACTCTGACCAATTCCTCTCTTAGGTCTCAGCCCCACAGAGTTGCCATTTGACTGCCTCGAGAAGACAAGCCGAATGCTCAGCTCTACGTACAACTCCGAGAAGGCGGTCGTGAAAACGTGGCGCCACCTTGCCGAGAGCTTTGGACTGAAGAGGGACGAGATTGGGGGCATGACTGATGGCATGCAGCTCTTTGACCGCATCAGCACCGCAGGCTACAGCATCCCAGAGTTGCTCACAAAGCTGGTGCAGATCGAGCGGCTGGATGCTGTGGAGTCCTTGTGTGCAGACATACTGGAGTGGGCAGGGGTTGTACCACCTGCCTCCCCACCCCCAGCTGCGTCCTGAAGAGTTTGTCTTGGATTGTCTTCCCTGGGACCAGCTGGGGATCCAATGAAGCCACTATAGCTGTGAGTGATGCCCTCGGACTGCCAAAACTCGAGGCATTTCCTGGTGGGCCACTGTATTCCTTAGGCTGCTCTAAGGAGCGCATTGAGCACTCAGATGAACCAAACCATGTGGGGAAGACACAGGTGAAGAATCTGATCCTGTCTTTTAAAGGAGGCACTTAGTGGGAGACTGGGGCATGGTACAGACCACGTTACCAAGCCATCACATAGGCAAATGCTTTAAAAAAAAATGTAGCAAAAGTTATAAGAAGGGAGATGGAGTCTCAAGGAGTTGAAAATGGGAGCATCCTAATGAAGAAAATACCTTGAAGGTTTTAGTTTAAAAAAAAAAATGGTTACAAAGTACAGACATCCCGCATCCTGCATTGCTTGAGACAGAGCATAGTTTGTTGGCATGCCCTATGTGTTTACAGTCGCCCACAGTGGTACAAGCCTTGCAGTCACTAGTGGAAGAGCTCACCTTGTGTCACTGACACACAAGGCATGTCTGTCCCCCCACAAGCGTGGACAGATTTGGCCTCCAGCCCCACTCGCAGGCACAGCAGTCACAATGTGTAGGGCTGTTTTTACTTCAAAGGGATGTGCGTCCTATCTAGAAAGGGAAATGGTGACTTGCTCCGAGTTTGACCATGCCCGATTCTCGTGGGTGAGGCTTGAGCGAGTTCAGACACAGCATCCTGAGCCAGTAAGGTGCAGTACAGAGCTGGGGCCTGGGGGGCCTGAGCTCCGGGGGGAGTCATCCAAAGTGGCTAAGTCCCCCAGACTTAGCTTCTCTTCTGCAAATGAGAGGTTGGTCTTCATGTCTGTGGTCAGGAGAGTTGAGGCTTGGGTGAGCAAAAGGGTGAGTGAAAGGAAACAGAGACAGAAGAGGGAGAGGCCAGAGGAGCCTCCGAACGGTGAATACAGTCTGGGTGGCCACACGAAATGGGAGTCGAGGGACTCTCAGCCGCCATTCTCAAGTAAGGGCAACTGTAGGACAGAGTGTTTACAGAGCTCATAAACAGGCATTGCTCTTGGCAGATTCTCTTACTGCACCTGTAACTGCCAGGAAATGGGAAGCCAGGGCAGCTTTCCCGGTGGGGGGTTAATGCCACGCGGCTGGGCTCCCTCCCGGAGTGCTGACTGCAGAGAATGCTTCCCTCTGGTTTAGAAGGCTGTTGGGATTTTTGTTGTTGTTGTTGTTGTTTTACAAGCCCTATGACGGAACAAAGGCTTTGGAGGGGAATCAGTGGTGTGTTTGAAAACATCAAGCAATTTCCCACCACTGAATATAGACCGTACTGTGAGAGGACCGTAATTAGGTCCTGAATTTTTAATATGATCCTCTGTCTGTTTGTGCTGGAGTTTTTTTAGAAGGCATTTACTATATCCTGCGAATTAAATAGTCTGCTTAATCGTCCTTTTAATTCCTCTTTGAGATCCTGCAGTGTCCCTTACCCCTGGTCTTGCAGAACGACGCTGAGCTTCCCCTTAATTAGACTTGTAAATGTCATCTGTGATGAGTGAGCCGGTTGAGGACAGCAGGCTCTCCTCCTCCAACTGTCATTCTGCTGAAGAATGGGCAGCTGCAGCCGGCAGTGTGAGCTGGCCGCCATTCGCCCTACTGGGGTTCAAGGCTTGAGGCAGCCAGCATCCTTGCTGTTTTGTTGACTCCCAGCTTTCTGCTTCAGGGTAGCCAGCCCCTTGTCATTTACTTTATTTGGCAGAAAGTTCAGGAAGGGTTTGCTTTTCGGTGTGCTTTGCTGATGCTGTAGAATTCTGAACCAACAAAGACCACAGGGACTCTTGCTGACTAATGCTGGAACTCCAAGCTGCCATGTTTGTCTGGAGACGGTCATTATTTTTCACTACTTAAAGGTATTTAGCAAACACCCAAGCTAGGTCTGAGGGCCTGAGCCAGTGAAGTCTTAATTGTGAATATTTTATATAATTCTGTTTATGTAACTTATTATATTTTTATAAGCTCAATAAACATATTAATAAAAAGGAGACCTACAGGCTGGTACCCTGTGAACTGTTTTGAATGGGGCAATAAGAGTGGAAGTGAATGAATGTCACTGATGTACTGTGTATGATGAGACCATGGGGTTGTGGTCATCCATGAACAAGGTATGTAACATGTTAGAGCAGGGAGGTATTCGCTAACAGGACAGGGGCAGGCATATATGGGTAATGTAAAGACAACATGGGACATTCTTTCCCACATTGCCACCATCAGTTACAAACTCACTCTGTTACTGTCCCAAATTCAGTGTCTTGGAGTACAGTCATTTCTCAGTCTAGCTTTGGGGTCAGTAAGGGCCAGTGGGGTCAGCTTGCCCAGACTGTACTCAGGTCTCTGCCTGCTGGACAACGTTGACCAGGGCAGCTCTGCTCCATCATCCTTCATCCTTTTCCACAAACCAGAGGGAGAGCCTGAGCTGGCATGAAGTTCATCATGGCAAGGCCAGAAGCCAAGAGCAGGATGGAGACCATCTGAAGGCTTGGGCTCAGACCTGGCTCCCTGCCATTTCTGGAGTATCCTATGGGCAAAGCAAATCAATTGTCCAGACCCAGAGACAAGAGTAAGAAAGGAGACTACCCCAGAGCACGAGGAGGGGCTGGATAACAAAGAGCATGGAAAGTAAGACTGTGTCAATTGGCCACCAACGCTGAACAGCAACAGGTGGGTTGTAGGCATCCTCTGGGTCCCCAGAGAGCTGGAGAATTGCTCAATGTAAGGGTACAAAACTGGTCTGGTGTCTGAATGCTCCAGAACATCAGAAATCTTTGTTTCCCTTAATGGCGTTAACTTCTAAAATCCCAGTGTAGAGTAAGGTGAGAAAGGGAATAGATGGTTAAGCCTATTTGCCTGATAGTCAAATATTACATTACATGTCCTACAAACACCTCAAAGTTCTAAGGATGCAGGTTGCTGATGCCCCTGTGTGCTGGTGCCCCTGTGTGCTGGTGCTCCTGTGTGCTGGTGCTCCCGTGTGCTGGTGCTCCCGTGTGCTGGTGCCCCTGTGTGCTGGTGCCCCCGTGTGCTGGTGCCCCTGTGTGCTGATGCCCCTGTGTGCATCTTGCTGACTGTCATCACTGGCAAGGCTTATCTTTAATTAGGGACCATATTCCTCTTCTGACAGCAATAGCAAGCTTCTTCTCTATGCCTCAGTTTTTTTTCTCTGCACACGGGACAGTGATAATACAGTTTTGGAGGATTGCTGTATGAATTAAGTAATCAACACAAAGCACTTCTTCTAGCATGTAATGGTCAATAGATGTTCACTATACTCACAGCATTGTTAGCTGCTTTCAGGCTGTGAGAACCAGTACGTTCACTGCACAGTTTTCTAAGTAGTAGCTGGTTAACAAAGAATATCATAAGACTTGATATGATCACTTCCAGGAGAATCAGTCTCGGTGTAGAAGAGGAAGTTGGCCAGGCTCTTAAGCACACAGCGTCTTCAGCTCCACAGATGAATTGTATCCCTTTCATAGAAGATTCTGTCTCTAGGCCCTTTGGCCCAAGTTCATGGCATCCACTGCATGAAAGGTACATGGCTTCTACTTTGGTCTTTAAATTCATTTTCCAAATGCCAGAGACAGCTGCGGTCAACTAACCTGACCTCTAAGAACAAACCAAACATTCATTTGCAATTTAAACTTCAGTGTACAACATGGATAAGAGAGACCTTCATAGTTGCAGTACACCAAACAGAATTCAAACAGAATTCAAGTCCAAGATGCCATTAGCTTATAAACCTCAAGCTTTGGTATCAGAAGGGGGCTGGAACAATCCCTTACAGTGTTGTGTAGCCTTGGGCTGCACAATTATAGAGACGTCATCTTCAGTGGCACTGTGTGTCAAATGCATCTTTATCAAGAACTTATGTGGTTCTTCAGAAAAGGAACTTCACCACACAATCATGACACGCCTGTGGCCACACTGGCAGGGTAGCTCATTGGGTAGAGATGAGTCTAGGAAGACCTGGTTCTCAGATATGAAGTCTGATGATCCCTGGAGGAAGCACTGTGGCCCAGGGATGGAGGAGGTGGGTGTTGGCTCCTACCCTAACATCTCATCACCTCATGGTTACTATCATCTTACTATTACTAGGATGTCGCCAGCCCATTGTTACTGCTCTGTAATTTTTTTTTTAATTAAATTGGCAAAATTTGTCAACATAATGGAACATGGACCAGTTCTGACCCATGGGAAATTGTAGTTGCATGCATGGCTGTAGGGCCTCCGTCTTAAGCACTGCAGCTATGTAGACCTGGACCTGGTACATAGTACTAGAACTTACTACCTGGCTATCTATCCCAGACCCGCGGGATCTTGGTTATTGTATGGTCTCGAGGAGAAGAGGCCTGAAAGAAGAACGGGCGGGAACAAAGGAGAGGAAGGCTAAGCAAGTCTTTTGTCAAAGCCTCATTTATTAATGACCAGTGGCCAGTAAATACGTTACAGAAAAAAGAAAATGAGGAGGGGGTGAAGGGGAATTCGGCTAGAACAAAGGAGGAGAGGGGAATATCTGGACCGGTGTTTGATAAGGGGGCCCGAGACATATTACAGCCTTATCTTGAGGTGCTGTCTCTGTGAGGCTAGGCTCCAGGCGCCTCTCAGCAGGGCAAGGTAAACATTTTCTCAGAAGGAGCTAGCTTGATTTAACACCTTCCCAGGAAGAGAAGATGCCTGCTTGACACTTTAGTGCCTGCTTGACACTCTCCCAGGGGTGAAGATAGCCATAAAGCACTTTCTCCAGGGAAGAAGGTGCCTGGTTCCCAAGCCTCTTGGCTCCGGGTGTCTCCGCCAGAGCAGGGGGGTCAAGCCAGGGAGTGCTTTTGATTTCCAACAGCTATTCACAGGAGAAGATGTGTGGTGTTCTCAGGAGCCCACACTGCTCCTGGCTCTGACCCTTTTTCACAGTACACACCTTAGAGATGCTCAGATCTACAACAGAACCAAGTTAAACCTAACTTCTGCCAAGTGCCTGTGAATGTAAGCTCTCAGACTCATAGTGACCAGATTTGCAGTTCTGGCCCCAACCTCTCCTAAGTGGGAAGCCAGCCCCAAATGGTGCCAGTTCACTAACTGATACTCAGTCCCTGCACCTGACACCTTTTGTATGAAGGCCCTTACTAATCAAGATGCTCATCAAAAAGCTTCTAACTTTTGGCCTCTTCTCTTAAGTAACTATTGGATTCCAAGTAAGTGTATAACATTGCGGGTCTGTTTATATTCACATAACAGTTTCAGCCTGCTTTCTCCATGTATCCAGATGATTGTCACTTTACTATGCTAAAGTTTGTATAATATGTTAAGTGGATTATTAAGCTTCAGATATGTAGCAAGTTCTTGAAAAATTTTATAGCTATAAATTACATTACTACAAACACTACCAGCACTTTTAACATATATCCCTTATTTGAAATTACTTACTTAGGCCAAGCCATCCAAACCTAGAGGACTACTTAATAGTTATACATACTCCATTCCATGACAAATGGAGCTTATAGGACCTCATTTTAAAGGATATAACTAAAAGATCACCATTAGCATTTATCACTTCTGGATAATATGGTAGATTAATATCTGCTTATTATCACCATATACAAGACAGGAATTAAAATAAAAAAAGCGATAGACCCCATTCCCAGAAAGAAGAGCTAAAGAAAAACGTGCACAGGTGAGGTTTTTCTCTACAAAGCAGCACAGGAAGGCCGGCATCCAGCTGTACCAAGATGCTCCAACCCCTACAGGCTAAGGACAGCTTGTTACCTTGACAGGCAGAGAGACAGTCTGCACCCCAGGGAGACCAACAGGGCTGGGGAGGATAACGAATACATGGACAGACTGATGTATCAGAGAAGGATATGATGTAGAGACAGAGCTGAGATCCACAGTGAAGGCCCTTGAAATAACAGCCAGCCAAGGCCATATTTCAACCATCACACAGATACACTACAGGGACCTGAGATGTACCACACTAAATTTCTAAGTTTGGTGCAGTCCCCTGAGGGCTGACCAGGAAGAGGCCCCCAGTGACAGAGCCAAACACAGGTAAGTGGGGGGCGGGGGGACGGCAGCTTGTAAACCCCTCAGAGACTCAGTCACAGAAAGCTTCAGATGTGAGCCCCAAAACATAATTGAGGGCAAGGGACTCAGACTGGGACATTCAGGCAGAAAGTGGACTTGACTGGCTTGGGTTACTAGAACTGGCAGCTATCGCTGCCACCTATAAATGATAAAAAGATAACTGAATGTAAGAGGAACCACATCATCCCCCACAAGGAAACAGTATTAGTGGACAGCATGCTTTCAGTTTCGTCGGATTGCAAACTGTAATTTTCCGTATAACGCTTGGAAGGCTTTGCTCGGCTTCTGGCTTTGTAGCTCACACAGACAGACCTGTATGACCGTCCTGCTCTCTATACCTGCTCAACAGCATCCCTGCCTCCTCCATCCTTCATCCCTGCCTCCTCCATCCTTCTAACACTCACACTTCCCATCTCAC
Organism: Mastomys coucha; assembly: GCF_008632895.1. Taxonomy (NCBI): domain Eukaryota; kingdom Metazoa; phylum Chordata; class Mammalia; order Rodentia; family Muridae; genus Mastomys; species Mastomys coucha. The sequence goes on from NW_022196909.1 coordinate 13,377,314, forward strand.
CTCCTAAATATCCATTTATCTCTTTTTGTTCGTGTTTGAGACAGAGTCTGACTATATAGCTTAGCTAGCCTACAACCCAACATTGGAGACCAGGCTGGCTGCGAACTCACAGAGATCCGCCTGCCTCTGCTTCCCGAGGGCTGGGATTAAAGGCATGCGCCACCACACTCGGCTGACTTTACATTTTCTCATCCAGTCCATTAGTACCATGATTCCTTACCCTGTTGGGGACAGAAACCAAGCACAGGTTCCTTCTAGTGGAACTGATATGAAATCATGGTGTTTGTCAGGCAGTTGCCTTCCCCAGGAATAGTGAAGAAGGAAAGAGGGACAGAGCGGGAAAAGTACATATCCACCTTGCAGCTAGACAAAACACAGCATAACACACACACACACAATGGGAAGGGTGAATGGGGACAGCTTCTCAAACACAAAGAGGAAACGGCCAAAGTGAGTTCAGAGCAGCAGTCATGATAATCCTCGATTAGATCTTATAGCAAAATGGGTGTTGAGGGAGTAGACGGGACTCTGGCTAGCCCTGCACAGTGCAGGTGGGGCCTCCTCCCTCTGTGACCCTGGGGAAAGGAAGAGGCTGCTGGATTGGAGGGAGGTTACACTAAGTCTATCACAGTCCTACAAAACATCAGCAACATAGCCAGACAGGACCAGGTTAGGACCGCTGGTGTGGACAGGGTTCAGAGCCACAAGCTGCAGGAGGTGCTAGCTCCTTAAGGAGCGAAGAGCAGAAAGGAGGCCCGTGGAGAGACTGTGCTCCTCTGAGGGCTGTCTCAATCACCTTTATCATTGCTAACGTAGCCGACATATTTGGGCTCGGTGCTTCAAAGGGTTCCACAAATAGCTGCTTATGTGTTGTGAGCAGAGCATCATGAGTGTAGGGCAGAGGCCACTCTCCTTACGGTAGACTAGAAACATCATGGGTCAGAGACAGGGGCCACTGATAACCTTAAGGGACAGCTCGCCTCCCTTGGTGATCTACTTCCCTTAGCTGGACCTCTGCCACCTCCCAAAAAATGACACTACCAGTTGAGAACCAATCACCAGGGAACAATTTTTTTTTTTCTTTTTTGGTTTTTCGAGACAGGGTTTCTCTGTGTAGCCTTGGCTGTCTTGGAACTCACTCTGTAGACCAGGCTGGCCTCGAACTCAGAAATCTGCCTGCCTCTGCCTCCCAAGTGCTGGGATTAAAGAAGTGCGCCACCACTGCCCGGCTCAGGGAACAATTCTTATTTTAACCACAGCAGGATGCAGCTGAAAGGAGTCGGGCCACCAGGTTCATTTTGCCTTAGTATGCCAGTCACTAAAAGCAGTTTTGCAAGATAGAAAGTTTATTGTCAAGAGATCCAAGTGGGAGATCAAAGTCTCAAGTCTGAGGAGATGGGATGTTTTTGACTTACAGTCAACCCTCCACTCATTTCAAGCCCACAGTGGGAAGCAGGGACTTAAGACATTGCTCCTCCTCCACTCTCTTGCTAGGGCCCTCACTGGAAAAGCCCAAGGGTCTCAGGCCGTGAGAGGCAGGCATGAAAGTGAACAGTGAGGCTGGGCTCAGGGAGAGGTGGGCCAACACACTACAGGGGGTAACTTGCCCTGGGAAGGATGGCTAATGGAACTTAGGGCACTTTCTTACCTGGCTCTACTCTTGATGCTACTGTACTACTGAGCTCTCTCTTCAGATCCAGCTCACTTGATCTTGAATTTGCTCTAGTGCTCAGGCTGGGAGGCCTGGACTTTGAGGAATGTTGCTCTACTCCCAGAATGGTCCTTCACATTTCTGACCTTGGGCGATGCTATAAGTATGGAACTATCCCTGGTCCATGTAGGCCCATTTAGGCCTATAAAATGAGCAATAGCTCCTCTGTTCCATGCAGTTTCCATAGAAACCACTGTAAAGAATACTCAAGAACCTAAAAATAAATCTAGCATATGACCCAGCTATACCACTCCTTGACATGTGACTAAGGGATGCGACATCATACTCCAGGTACTGGTTCAACCATGTTCACTGCTGCTCTAGTCTCAGTATCTAGGACATAGAAACAAACTTAATGTTCTACATTACTACCCATGAATGGATAATGAAAATGTGGTAAAGATACACTATGGAACACTATTTAGCTAGAAAGAAAAATGAAATCATGAGCTATGTAGGTAGATGGATGGACCCACACAAGGTCATATTGAGTGACCAACCCAGACTCAGAAAGACAAATATCACATCTTCTCTCATTATAGACTCCTAGCTCCAAATCTTTACATGTGAGTACATACCTCTAGTATGTACTCACATGTACATACCTATAGAAACCAGGAAATTAAATCAGAATCATTACCAGGATGGGGAAATTGGGGAACAATAGAGAGGAATATCAGGGTACTGGTGATCTGGTCAGAGAAATGAGGAGAGGGGAGCAAGGTTCGCAGAGGAGGGGTGAGGGTAAATACAGAAGATGGGGGGAAAGTAAAAGGGAGCCATTGGGGTACAAATGGCATGACAGAGCAATGCAGAAAGGGGGCAAGGGTAAGAGAGATAAATACAGAAGAAGGAGGGAGTCCAGTAGAATCACATTAAGGATGTCTGAAAAAGCCACAGTGAATCATATGATTATTTGCCAATATACACATGCATGCACACACACACATACATAAAACAAAACAAAAGTCACAAAAGCTCCAACCTACACATAACTCTATGTATAAATACACACATTCAGTTTTAATGATTTTTTTTTCTCTCATCTGGGTTGATGATGCTCCTTCCAAGGGCCAAAGACCAGCTAAACAAAAAACCTTCCACACCAAACATAGGGAGCCTTCTTTTGAGTTGTTGGCCAGGGATGTCCAAGAGACCCCCAAAACATACAGCCTCTGCTCTTGGTTACACACCCCCTCCCCAGAGATGGAAGGTAAATCCCGATTGTTGAAGACACTATGCACTTTATAAACAGGGCCCAGAGTCCCCTGACCTGAAAGCCCCGTCCCTGAGGACGAGCTTTCATGATATCAGCAGGTACCCTGCAAGTTTCTAAAGGAGGGAGGTAGCTGACAGTCCTACCCAGCTATGACATCTAGGAGCTACATCAACAACCAGCAATGACACGATAACCCTAAAGGTGCAGTAGTGGCACACACACCTTCGCAGTAACCAACAGCTCTCTAATCGGACTTAGGATCCACTCAACAAGAAAAGACCATGCCTGGCACTGGAAGCCTAGCTAACTACTAGTTGAAATCATGGTTATTGAAGGACAAATAATTTAAGCCAGCATCCTCCCTAATGACAATCTATAAACATTTGCCCTTTGATCCACAGAGAAGGGCAGTCTTCACCCTTCACTGAGGAACCTTTTCTTTGCAACAGTCAGAGACTATTACAGAAAACCACAGTTGCCCAAGTCCTCATCACAGAATAAGACCAAGACTTCTCCTTCTCCCCTGCAATCAGACTACCTCCTAAACCTCACAATTTCTGACCATGTTCTTTAACATCAAAAAGGACCTACATATCCCATGCCATCTCCGAATCCTCTGGCAAAGTAGAACACGCGAACTGTATAGTAAGAGTCCCTAGCCAAACTATCCACAGACTTGTACTTAGACTGGATCACACTCCTCCCACGGGTCCTTCTGAGGGTCCCTTCCACGAAAGCCCTTAAACCTAAATACTTTTATATGGCAGAGCCCCCATGACCCTGCCAATGGCAGCTCTTTCCTTTCAACACTTAGCCCCACACCCACTCCACCTTTCTCTCCTCCAATTCCTCCAGCAAAGAAATCCTCTTGACCTAGGTAGACCAAAAGTTCCAATACCCTCTACCAAACCCAAAACCTCCATCTTGAGGCTGAACAATCCACATCAAATACCTACAACAAAAAATGGAAAGGGCCTTTTAAACTCATACTCACTACCCCCCACAGCAGCAAAACTCTTAGGATGTCTTATACTCAAGCTGCCCACACCCCTGTATAACTGTATTACTGCAGACCCAACTTCTCTCTGAATCTCTAGGCTTTCTCCAGTCCAGAGGAAACTTCTGTGGCAGTCTCTCATCCACCAACAATTGATCTTGATCCAATACAACTGGTCTGGCTTATACCCTGACCAGTCATAACATCTGACAAACTTCTGGATGCCTCTAGTTACAGGGCAGCTTCTCCTCCTTCACCCCTGACCAAACAGTTTGTCACTCTGACTCTTCACTTTCTTTTATTCACTCTTTCACTCCCCCTTCCCTCCTCACTAAACCCTAAAGGGTCAAATAAATCAAAGTGGCTAATAGCCACAGATTCAGTGGCTGACATTTTGGAGATGGGGGTCACAATGCCTGACTCTCACAGACTCTCATAGTAACAATAGGCCTGATGCTTTCTACGATGTTAGCCAAAGTAATTCCCAGAAAAATGGATGTGAGTACAAATATCCCCTTAGCTGCCCTCCATGGAGAAGGCCGTCACCTCCTGTGAGGAACCATTTTTTCTCTGTTTACCCTTGCTTTGCTCACAAGTGCTGGGTCACCTGAGACACCTTACTCCCCTGCTGATGCCTCCTGAGTGCTGGGATTAAGGTGTGCACCACTACCACCCTGCTCAACATGTTAAAAAAAAAAAAAAAAAAAAAAAAAAACACCATCCCTTTGTCTCCCTCTCATTTCACCTCACCCAGACAGCAGGCCAGCTATTTCCCACACCTCTTGCTGCTTGGCTTACTTCCTCTGGGTTTTCATCTCACTCCTAATGCTGACATCTCCTAATTTAAATATATACATGTCAGGTCCAAGGGTGCCCCGGCCTACTCCCCAAAAAGGGCAGGCCCACTGATTTGGTTCAAAGTTGAGTTTAGGCCCAACTTAAACTAGATTATAGAAGGATTTCAAAGCCTTCAGGGCCTATAGGAAAGGCCCTGCTCCCCTCACCCATTACTCTAGCACTATGCTAGCCCCAAGGCTGTTCCAGATCCCTCTTCTCTTTATAACAAGGTTTTTCTCCTTGCCCCAGCTATTCTCAGTATCCTCCCTTCTCTGGCCCTGGTCATGTCCTGTCTGCTTTTTTTCTGTGCTCTTCTGGACTCTTCCAGGTGCCTCTAGTTGTGTGTTCATTCTCCCCCGCCCCACCCACACACATACAAAAATCCTTCCCCCAACGAAGGAGCCATTCCAGTGGTTTATTTCATCCTTCACATAATACCAAATAAACTAAAAAGGGTGTCCGGTGGATTGGTTTTGAATCCAGAAACACAGTCTGGTCTAGAGGACTCGAGAAAATGAATCATGATTAATCAAGGCCCCTCCCACAGTGCCGGCTTTAAGGACCTTACTAAGCTCAGGTATCCCTAACTGATTTATCAGGCCCCCAATCTGCCCACAGGCCTTGCTTCCTTTCAACCCTTCTGTTGGTTCTTTCCTGCCATGTCAAGGCAACCTCATCTTTACGATATGCCCTCTCCCAAAGGAGCAGGTAAGACTCCCCTACAACACAAGGTTCTTCAGAAAATGTCTGTCCTACTGGTCGCCTGACCTTCAGTCTGTTCGAATCTACCTGAAATTCCCAGTATCACTGAGGGTAAGAGAAGAGACCTCATTTCCCAGGGCTAGTTAAGTCTTCCCCTAAACCCAAATCCTCCCCACTCACATCCAATCCCACTCCCTAACACCTCCTAACACCTTCATACCTTACCGGCTTTTCCTTGACACTAGTACTTTCCACCTAATTAAGGAAAACCCCCTGTAATTAACTAATCTCACCTAATCAGGCTACAACTTTTCACCACCTTATCCCCAGGGCACTCATTTTCCTTATGGCACAACTGGAAAGATAAACTGAGCCCAATAACCTGTTTCAACCTTTTCCTTGTCTCTCCTCCAGCACAGGGCTGATTTTACCTACCTATATCTGCCTGCTGACTGGACAGGGATCTGTATACCCTGGCCCTCCCGCCCTCACACTCTTGCCTACCACTTCTCTCATCCTTCCAGACAGCCCACTTCCCATGCTGGCCTTTACTCCAAATAAAAGCAAAAGCAGCTATCCGATTCATCCCTGACTAACAACTCTGAGCATCCTCTATAGGCTTGGAACTGGGTGGCCTAGGGATCTTTACATCAGTTAACTTCTGGCTCTCCAGCTCTGAGAAAGCCTTGAGGAAATTTCTGATCAGCCTGATACCCTTAGAATCTACTTGGTTTTTTTCTTTTTTCTTTTCTTTCTTTTTTCTTTCTTCTTCTTCTTCTTCTTCTTCTTCTTCTTCTTCTTCTTCTTCTTCTTCTTCTTCTTCTTCTTCTCCTTCTTTCTTCTTCTCCTTCTCCTTCTTTCTTCTTCTCCTTCTCCTTCCCCTTCTCCTCCTCCTCCTCCTCCTCCTCCTCCTCCTCCTCTTTCTCCTTCTCCTTCTCCTCCTTCTCCTTCTCCTTCTTCTTTTCTTCTTCTCCTTCTCCTTCTCCTCCTCCTCCTCCTCCTCCTTCTCCTTCTCCTTCTTCTTTTCTTCTTCTTCTTCTTTTGGTTTTTCAAGACAGGGTTTCTCTGTGTAGCCCTGGCTGTCCTGGAACTCACTCTGTAGACCAGGCTGGCCTTGAACTCAGAAATCTGCCTGTTTCTGCCTCCCAAGTGCTGGAATTAAAGGTGTGTGCCACCATTGCCCAGCTTGTACTTGGTTCTTTGGCTACAGAGAAGCTCCAAAACTACAGATCTCCTGCCCACAGTCCACAGTGGGATATGCACTCTCCTATAGGAATAATGTTGCTTCTACATCAATGAATCAGAACTAGTTTAGGGTCCAAAGATTTAGAAACCAGGCACAAAAATCTCAACAAGTTTCACTCTAAACAGGCCCCTCTCCTTCCTCCAGATACTTACGTTTTTTTACTTTGTTGCTTAGACACTATACAGAGAGTGTTTACTTGTATCACCCGGTGTACCACACTAGACAAGATAAAGTCAATGCTCCTCTCAGATACATATAGATACATACACATATACACATACATGCATATGTCTTAGTTAGGGTTTTATTGCTGTGAAGAGGCTTTAAGACCAAGGCAACTCTTGTAAAGGCAAACTTTCATTGGGGCTGGCAGATATATATATATCTGCAGTGCCATTTTTTTGGATATAACTACTCCCTGATGGGGGGGGGAAGGGGGTTGTTATTTTGGGATTCTTGGCTCTGGAGTGACTCTGATCTGGAAAAAGGGAAATTTCTACCTTTCCTTAAAACCAAGGCCCTAAACTGGGTTCAAAGTTCCAGGAAGTCAGTTATTTGTACAATTCCCAAAGGTTGAAAAAGAAAAGCAGCTGACTCTAACCGCAGTGGTTGCTGAAACAGACAGCAGACCCATCTTTCCTCCTGTAGTTAAAACAAACTTACTTAGAAAAAAAAAACCAGCTTATTTCCCCCATTCTGTCCTCAATGAAACCCTGTCCTTCCCTATATTCACTCTTAACTATAAAGACTATAGTCACAGCGGGGGCTTGGGATACCCCTCACAGGTTAAATAGGTCTGCCTCTTTCTAGTGAGGTTGGTCTGAATTTTCATTGTTTCTTTTCTTTTCTTTTTTTTAAAACAAATTATTTATTACTATATGTAAGTATACTGTAGTTGTCTTTAGACACATCGGAAGGGCATCAGATCTCATTACAGATGGTTGTGAGCCACCAGGAGGTTGCTAGGATTTGAACTCAGGACCTCTGAAAGAGCAGTCAGTGCTCTTAACCGCTGAGCCATCTCTCCAGCCCATTATTTCCTTTTTCAATTTCAGTTCTTACAGGGATAAACCCGGCAGGGCTGGGGCCTGAGGAAACAGTGGGAAAGTTAAAGTTCTGATGTCCTTTGAGGTTTGCCAAGTCTAGTAGGAAGTTCAGGTTGGCCTCCCACCGAGAGAGAGTACAGAGTGGGTCCAGAGACACACAACACTGAAGCACAGTCAACCAGAGTAGCAGCAGAAAGCCCGCATCTTCTCTCTTTACCAGGACCCATGGCTCTGTAGAGGCTTTGCATCTGCAGCAAGGGTGACAACTGACAAAAGGCCACAACAACTCTGTCTGCAGCCCCAGCTCCTTGACACCGAGGGGCCATGCTGGCTCATTCTCCTGCCCCAGATGCTTATATCTAGTGTGTAGAAAAGCACAGGGGTATGGCTCTGGTGGTGTGCTGGTGTCTGAAAGAGATGAGAAGTCAGATGCCAGACAATGCTCAAAACACAGTGGGCCACCTTGCGTGTGATCCTATATTTATCTCATGGGGTGAACAGCAGCGGCAACCACAGACATCCCTCTGGTTCGGCCTCCTCTCAACCAGCTCCTACGGATTTATCAAGAAGTGCTTTTAGACTTCTGTGTAAGCGGCTCTAAGCCTCAAGACATAAAGTATTGCTTCTTAAGTCTTAAATGAGTTAACTCCTTTGATGTTTACATTTCTACTAGAACTGACCAGTCTGCTAGAATTATGTAAAAAAA
>NW_022196909.1:13385787-13398691 GCF_008632895.1 Mastomys coucha
AAAACAAACCTTGAAGTAGGATTTGGATTCTGTAACAGCGGGTGTCTGTCTGTTAATGTTTCAATTTTAAGACAGGAAAAGTTACAACACTGGGTTTCAACTAACTTGGGAATTCTTCAGATTTGAGTGTTTTCTCTGCATGTATGTCTGTATACTACATGTATGCCTGGTGCCTGGAAAAGCCAAAAGAGGACGCTGGATGCCCTGGAACTACAGTTACAGACTGCAGTGAGCCACATGTGAGTGCTGGGAATTGAACCCAGGTCCCCTGGAAGAGCAGCCAGTGTACTGTTAAATAGGGAGCCTTCTCTCCAGCCCCACAGATTCAGATATTATTATAAATAAACAGTACTTTTTAATTTTTTTTTAAATTTTATGTATGTGCGTACACTGTATCTGTCTTCAGACATACCAGAAGACGGCATCAGATCCCATTACAGGTGGTTGTGAGCCACCATGTGGTTGCTGAGATTTTAAAGTTTCAAGTTATTAAGATTTCTTAAGCTAATTTTTAGGGAGACACAGTTTATACAGTATCATTATTCTGAATTCCAAGTCTGCCATTTGAAATTAATGCTACATTCAGCCTTTGTCAGAGATGTTTCTTATTGTAATCTGAGGCAGTTAATGCAGAAACACACAACTGGCCAAAGTGTCAAGGACAAGTGATGGAGTGTTCCACCCTATATGGACATCTGCAGCACTGGGAAAGACTCGGGGGACAGTACAAAAGAGGGTGAGCAAAGGCTCTAAGCCCAGATTGATTCGCCTGAGGATTTTTAGGTTCCAGGCGATTGCTGCTGCTGCTTCTGCTTCTTTTCTTCTGCTTCTCCTCCTCCTCCTCCTCCTTCTTCTTCTTTTTTCCTTCTTCTTCTTCTCCTCCTCCTCCTTCTCTTCCTCTTCCTTCTTCTCCTTCTTCCTCTTCCTCCTCCTTCTTCTTCTTTTCCTCCTCCTCCTTTCTCTTCCTTTTCTTCCTTCCTTCCTCCTCCTCTTTAATAATTAATGGCACTGGAATTTTGATGAGGATTCCATGGAATCTGTAGACTGCTTCTATTAAGGTAGTCATCTTCACAACAGTGAACCTTCTAATCTACGAGGAGGTCTTTCCATCTTCTAGTGCCTTCCCCCATCTCTTTCTTCATCACAGAAGTCTTTCATTTCCTTCGTTAGAAGGTATGCTATGCATGACAACCGTGAGACTCTATTCCTGATTTCTTCCTCAGCATGTTATTGGTATACAGTACAGCCACTGTTTTGGTGTGCTGATTTTGTGTCCTGCCACTTAGCTGAAAGTGTTTATCAGTCAAGTTTTCTGATGGAGTTTTTAGGTTTTCTTTTATATAAAATCATAGAATCTATAAGTTAGGAAACTTTAATGCCTTCTTTTCTTATTTGTATTCCTTTTATTTATACTTGTCCTGCTGATCTGGCTGAGACTCCTACTACTGTATTGAACAAGAATGGACAAAGATGGCACACATATCATGCTCCTAGTTTGATTGGAAATACTTTGATTTTTTTCATCTCATTTAGTATAATATTAGCTACAAGTGTGCCACATATAACCTTCATTATTCCCACTTTCTTTGGGACTTTTATCCTGAAGGTCTGCTGGATTTTGTCAAAAGCCCTTTTTGCACCTACTGAGATGGTCTTGTGAGTTTTGTTTTGAGTCCTTTATGTAATGTTTTGCATTACTGCATGTTTACTCATGCATGAGGAACCGTTTCTATATCTCTGGAAAGAAGCCAAACTGTCCATGGTGAATGTGTTCTTTTTTTGTTTTTTTTGTTTTTTTGTTTTTTTGTTTTTTTGTTTTTCAAGACAGGGTTTCTCTGTATATCCCTGGCTGTCCTGGAACTCACTCTGTAGACCAGGCTGGCCTCGAACTCAGAAATTCGCCTGTCTCTGCCTCCCAAGTGCTGGGATTAAAGATGTGCGCCACCACCGCCTGGCCAAATAACCCTATTAAAAAAATGGGGAACAGAGCTAAATAGAGAATTCTCAACTGAGGAAATTCGAAGAGTTGAGAAGCACCTAAAGAAATATTCAGCATCCTTATTCACTAGGGAAATGCAAATCAAAACAACCCTGAGATTCTACCTCACACCAGTCAGAATGGCTAAGATCAAAAACTCAGGTGATAGCAGATGCTGGAGAGGTTGTGGAGAAAGAGGAACGAACACTCCTTCATTGCTGGTGGGATTGCAAGCTGGTACAACCACTCTGGTCTAGTGGTTCCTCAGAAAATTGGACATAGTTCTACCTGAGGATCCAGCTATACCACTCCTGGGCATATACCCAGAAGATGCTCCAACATGTAATAAGAACACATGCTCCACTATGTTCACAGCAGCCATATTTATAATAGCCAGAAGCAGGAAACAACCCAGATGTCCCTCAACAGAGGAATGGACATAGAAAATGTGGTACATTTATACAATTGAATACTACTTAGCTATTAAAAACAATGACTTCATGAAATTCACAGGTAAATGAATGGAATTTGAAAATATCTGGGCAGTGGTGGCACATGCCTTTAATCCCAGCACTTGGGAGGCAGAGGCAGGTAGATTTCTGAGTTTGAGGCCAGCCTGGTCTACAGAGTGAGTTCCAGAACAGCCAGGGCTACACAGAGAAACTCTGTCTCGAAAAACAAAAAACAAAAAACAAAAATTAGCTGCAGGAAGACAGGTAAACTCATTCATCTCTTTGTAAAAGAAAAAAAAATTGCCGGGCGGTGGTGGCACATGCCTTTAATCCCAGCATTGGGAAGGAAGAGACAGGCGGATTTCTGAGTTCGAGGCCAGCCTGGTCTACAGAGTAAGTTCCAGGACAGTTAGGGCTATACAGAGAAACTCTGTCTTGACAAACCAAAAAAGAAAAGAAAAAGAAAATATCATCCTGAGTGAGCTAACTCAGTCACAAGAGAACACACATGGTATGTACTCACTGATACATGGATATTAGGCAAAGAGCGAGGAATACCCACGATACAAGCTATGGACCACATGAAGCTCGAGGAAGGAAGACCAAAGAGTGGGTGCTTCAGTCCTACTTAGAAAGGGGAACAATATAATCAAGGGAAGTAGAGGGTAGGAGGAACTTGGGAGGAAGAAAAGAGGGGAAAGGGAAAAAGAGGGGCAGAATCAGGTGTGGTAGGAGATGGAGGAGATGGCCAGAGGGTCAGGAAATTGAACAGAGGTGTGTAGCAATGGGGGATGGAGAACTGGGGGTAGCAACCAGAAAGTCCCAAATGCCAGGAAAGCAAGAGCCTCCCAGGACCCTCAGGGATGACATCAGCTGAAATACCCAACAAAGGGGAGGAAGAACCTGTCGAGCCCATATCCAGAGCTTAGGCACGGCCCCTGGTTAAGGGATGGGGCCGCCCACACATCTCCAAAATTTTAACCCAGAATTGGTCCTGTCTAAAGGACATACAGAGACAAAGAGTGGGGCAGAGACTGAAGGAAAGGCCATCCAGAGACTGTCCTACCTGGGGATCCATCCCACATGTAGACATCAAACACAGACACTATTGCAGATACCAAGAAGTGCTTGCTTCCAGGAGCCTGATATAGCTATCTCCTGAGAGGCTCTGCTAGATCCTGACCAATACAGATGCGGATGCACAGCCAACCATCAGATTGAGCAAAGGGACTCCAATGGAGGCGTTAGGGGAAGGACTGAAGGAGCTGAAGGGGCCTTATGGAGCATCAATGGGAGGGGAGGCCCTTGGTCCTGTGAAGGTTTGATGCCCCAGTGTAGAGGAATGCTAGGGTGGTGAGGCAGGAGTGGGTGAGTGGGTGGGTGGGGGGAGCGCCCTCATAGAAGCAGGGTAAGGGGGGATGGGATAGTGGGTTTGCAGAGGGGAAACCGGGAAAGGGGATAACATTTGAAATGTAAATAAAATATCCAATTAAAATAAATAAATAAATAGAAAAATGTTATCAAAGGAAGGGATTCACTATATTAAGGGAAAAATGATAACATAGTTTATTTCCACATAAGGACAAATTATATTCAAAAAACATAATTTCAAGAAAGACGTTTCCAAAATTACTTTTATAAAACGGAACCTTGTTGCTTTGAATTCTGACCCTGATGCCTTAAATTCTGGAAAAGCCACCTTGTACATTAGTATTACCTTAAACTGAAACATTCTAAAACATCCATACTTTCTACGGTCTCATTTACATAGCTGAAAATTCTTTCTAGATATTTTTCATGATAAATGATGCTGTTGATAATTTTACTCTGTAGAATTGTACTGTGTTGATTTTTCCACTTTTACAAATAAAGAACACATATACATATATATACCACAAACACACACATACACACGCACACACACACGTACACACTCACACACACACACACTCACACATACACGCACACACACACACTTTTCTAATGGCTTGTACTGGCAACACATACACACATGTGCACACACATACGCACACACACATACACTCACACACACATGCATGCACACACACATACACACACATTCACATACATGCACACACGCGCACACACACATGCACACACGCACACACACTCACACACATGCACGTACACACACGTACACACGCACACTCACACACATGCACGCACACACACATGCACACACGCACACTCACACACATGCACGCACACACACATGCACACACACTCACACACACATGCACACACATGCATGCACGTACACATGCACACGCGCACACACACACACACACACACACACACATGCACACTTCTAATGGCTTGTGCTGGCAACCAGGGAGTTACATTTTGTCAAACCCAGATTGAACAGAGTTGAATTCAGATTAATACAGAGAAAGGCGTGCTCTGGATGTGTTGTCCTTTGTATTTCCTGAAGCATTAGGTGAATGGTAAAAACTTCAAAGAGCTTCTTGTTACTCCTGTAAAAGAATGGGCATATTACTTAGTTACTTATAAACTTGAGAGAACTTATGCAAATGTGAGGAAATAGCACTTGCTTTTTAAAACAATGGAGAAAATGGCTGACTACAGGATGGAGATGCTAAGAAAACTAGGTTTTAGGAGCTAAGCCCAGAGTAGAAAGACATTAAAGGAAAAAAAAAAGTTTATATCCTGAAAGCTGATCCCTGTTCACTAACAGAAAAAAACTGCCAGGTACAAGGAACCATGCTTTGCACAGTTAGAGAGAACCTAACAGTGCCCTTAGGGATCTAAAATGGCAATGTACCACTTCTCATATCTCTCTTAACACATTCGAGCTTGGTGCAGTGGTGTGCACCTTCAATCCCAGCACTCCGAGGCACAGGTAGGCAGATGTGAGTTCCAGGACAGACTGATTGGTCTACACAGCAAGTTCTAGGGTAGTCAGGGCTACATAGAGAGACCTTGTCTTACAAAACAAAAGAAGAAAAAGGAGGAGGAGGAACAGAGAAGAAAGAAGAGGAGGAGGAAGAGAAAGAAGAAAGAAGAGGAGGAAGAGAAGGCATTCAGTAATCTCATTTTAGTTAGAATCCTATCTTAAATGCAAACCAGAACTCCAACATTTTTTATTTTCTTATCTGAGTGTATCTGCCTCTTGAAAGAAATTATCAAATAGGCCTTGCATTAAAGGAGGTAGAGACAGGTGGCTTCCCAGAGCTCACGGGTCACATAGCCTAGCCAATCAGTAAGCTCCAGGTTCAGTGAGAGACCCTGTCTCAAAAAAGAAGAGAAAGACACTTGATAACAGCCTTGAGCTTCTACATGTACACACACACACACACACACACACACAGAGAGAGAGAGAGAGAGAGAGAGTAAGAGAGAGATACATACACAGACACACACAGATATATACATTCACACAGACATACACACACAAACATACACACACAGACATACACACAGAGAGACATACACACAGAGAGACAGAGACATTCACATTCTTTTGCCTGTTTCACCAAATGCATACTTCAGTACATTAATTACCAAAATACACATTTACTATCACTTTGATTTTTCTTATCTGTCTTATATGAAGTATCAGTGTGCAGTGATTTATGCTGATGCTATCGCTTGACTAATAAACTTGTTCTGAGTGGAGGAACCATGCAGTTAGTCCTGGGTTCCCAGTACCATAAAAACCAAAAGCAAAACCCAATAGAAAAATATTCTCCCATCTCAACATCTTAAACAAGAAAGCCTTTTTCTTGGATTGGCATGCTGTCTCTGATATTTAAAGTTTGCTTAAATGAACTGAACCAACTGAGAAACAAATATATATTCAAAGGCTAATGTCCACTATTAAATCTGTATGTGTGTCTCTAAAAGTGTGTGTGTGTGTGTGTATGAGAAACAGTGTGAGAGAATGTGTATGTTTGAATGTGTGTATATTTGTGTGAGTATGTGTGTATGTGCATGGGAGTGTATGTGAGTGTGCATGTGTGTATGTATGTGCATGGGAGTGTATGTGAGTGTGCATGTGTGTATGTATGTCTGTGTGTGTTGTTTGGTACAGGCATGTGCATGTGGGTGTATGCACAAAGAGTAAGGGAAGATGTCTGGTATACTACTATCTACCACTCTCTGATTTATTCCTTTGAAACAAGGTCTCTCACTGAACCTGGAGTTAGGCTGGTGCCCACCAAGGCCTGGTGCCCCTCCTGTCTCTATTCCCATAGTGCCCCCACAGTGCTGGGCTCAAAAGTGCATATAGCCACACTTAGCCTTTTAGGTGAGTCCTGGGGGTTGAACTCAGGTCCTCATGCTTAGAAAGTACCTACTCTTACCTGCTGAGCCCCTGCCCAGCCCAAATACATGGTCTTTGATAATTAATATTCACGATTCTTAAATTTTTACATCCATAGATTAGACTCAAATTAGAATCAAGAAATAATCGAAGTAAAACTACCTTAAGATTGAGACTGAAAAGGCAGCCCCAATAATGACCACAATATAATTATCAATTAAAATGTTACAAAAAAGACTTTCTTACTTGATTTTGGAAAGCTTCTGTAGGATAATGCTGAGCTTTTCCAGGATGTGAAGATCAAGCTTAGGGGTTCGCAGCAGCACAGAACAAGTACGAAAAAACAAAGAGTTGCTGCAGGCTTCCAAGAATGGCTGCAGGGACTCTGCAAAACAAGCCGCCATGCTTTACTGTTAAGGCGCATAAAAAGGAAACTGAGAAAGCAAAACCAGAACCGTGTGAGTCATGCATCAACACCGGTTTGGACCAGAACCGTGTGAGTCATGCATCAACACTGGCTTGGACGGTCATGCTTTCACCCTTACACTTTAGGACAAAATTATCATTTGAAAGGCAAAAGCAAACTCTTGCGGGCATCACGGGAGTCACGTGGAGCAGGTTATTACTTGACACAAAGCATGTTTGAAAGCAAAGGAGAACATGTCTCCTCAATGAACTTCCAACCAGAAGCCCAGTCGAGCTGACTGTGAATAAGAAACTCTGTTGAAGTATAAATTAATTTTCTTTAAAACCCCAATAGCAACTCTGTATTAGACAGGAAAGAACATTTTGAGCATAAGAGCGGATGAATGTAAGAGTCATAACAGATTGAAACCCTAAGAATAAAGATGTTAAGGAATCACTGTGGAAGGGCAGAGCAGGCAGAACCTCGAGGATCAGGGGGTCTGCTGTGAGACTCTCCTAGGACATCAGAAGGGACAACGATGCCGTCTCACCAACATGACTGCTTAACCGTGAGCTGAACAAGGACAACAAAGGTCATACCAAAGTGGATGGGGTGGGAGGACCCACGAGTCTTAGCTCTACACAAAGAACCACAGGCAACTAAGAATGGGGGTGGGGGCTACAGTAGAGAGATCTGCAACCCATGTTCAGTGCTGCTAGATTCAATACAGCAGGGAAATGCAAGCAACTTAGGTGCTCTTCAAAAAGTGAGTGAGTAATAAAACCTAAACATACATAAAGCAGAGTACTGTTTAGCTCTAAAGAAAAACAAAATGACAAAACTTGCAGGAAAATGGACTCATAATTCATAATATTAAGCAAGGTCTCCTAATCTCAGGGGAAAAAATCAATCAATCAAATATATTTTCTCCTCCATACGTGTATCCTAATCCACAATGTGTACATGATAGGAATAACAACAGGAGATGTGTTAGGAAGGGACAAGGAGGACAGGAGGACTAGCTGGAGGAAGACCGAAGCCAGCTGGTGAAGGGGCACAGAGGAGGGCAGGGGCCAGGCCTACAACAAAGTATGACACATGCGTATCAAGATGCCACGATGAAATTTCATTCTATATGCTGACCTAAATAATAACTTTTGAAAACAGCCACCATTTACAGCACTCTGCAGTAGCGCCTGGAGTATGGGGTGAACACGTTCTGATTAGAAGGAAACAAAAGTGTCCTTTCTTCACAGACATAAAAGATAAAAACTTACTTGACTCTACTGTCATCTGAAGCAGGCTGTCGATGACGTTGGATAAGAGCCCTTTACTGGATATTCTCAGGTGTTTTAGGATTACTGGAACGGCTTGGTACTCCAAAAATAAGGTTTTTCCTTCGTCTGTCTTCAAGTCCAAACAAAGGGAGTCAAATGCTTGAGCTAGGTAGTCGACTAGAAACAACATAAACAACCGTCTATTCATCAGTCATTCAATCAGAAACCGAAGGCTAAACTAAAAAGAAGCATCACTTTAACAAAATAAAAATATAAAAGAATTAAATAACAAGAGATCACAAGTTTAGATTCACCCGCCCTCACTGGTTGATTTGAACTCAATGGGGCAGGAGAGAGAAAAGGCAGTCCAATTACAATGGCATAAACTTTAGCACATTCGTATTTCAGTATTAAAATAATAAGCCCCACTGAGCAATGGTGGCCCATGCCTTTAATCCCAGCACTCAGGAGGAAGAAGCAGGCAGATCTCTGTGAGTTCAAGGCTAGTCTGATCTACAGAACGAGTTCTAGGACAGCCAAGGCTACACTGAGAAATCCTGTCTCTAAAAAACAAAATAATAATAATAATAATAATAATAATAATAAATAATATCCCAATTTTGTTTTTATACTAAAAACGAAAAGTAATGATTAATATTAAATAGTACAATAGTATATATTTCATATCTGGTTGTAATTATCACATACTTTTATGAAATTAAACACCAGTATTTACATCTTTTTTTATTTTATGTATATGAGTACACAGTAGCTGTCTTCAGACACACCAGAAGAGGGCATTAGATCCCATTACAGATGGTTGTGAGCCACCATGTGGATGCTAGGAATTGAACTCAGGACCTCTGGAAGAGCAGTCAGTACTCTTAACCACTGAGCCATCTTTCTCTCCAGCCCAGTATTTGCATCTTTAAAATAACGTCTAAGATTGTATACCTTACTACTGACTTCCAAATGTCCCCTCATTTAAAACTGTCACTATATACAAACTTGCTCAATGAGTTTTAAACAAGGATTTCTTGTTGCTCTTAGAGATAAAAATTCTTAACACCCTACCTTGAAAATATTTTACATATGACTGGCAAGCCACTAAATCAAGAGAAGCACTGGTTTAATTAGAATCAATGCAAAAGAAAAAAAATCAGAGACTTGTATCATTACACTTTGATTCAGCAGTAATGATACCCTCACTACGATACATGCAATAGTTTTACACTGCTTTTAAATGTGTAAAATTTATTTTCCAAAACATTCCTTCAGTATATGATTCCAAGAAATTTTAAAAAAAAATCTATACTGTTCACATAATATTGAGTTACCTTTTTTTAAAATTAGTATTTCTGTTTAACAGAGAAAGCTTAACAGAGTGTCTAGGGCCCAGTGTAGTGGCATAAGCCTTTCACAAAGGACACAGAAGCAGGTACAGCTTTGTGAGTTCCAGGCCAGCCAGGGCTACATAGCAGACCCTATCTTTAAAAAAAAAAATGGCTCCAGTGTCCTGAAAACAGAATCTCCTAGTGGTGGCAGGTGTGCGGTGCCTCCCTGTGAGCTGTTGGTTTGGGGAGAGGAGGTGTTAGGGACCACCAGGACAGGATAGCGCTATTGCTCTTAGTTGCCTCTCAGGGCTAGACGACCCTACATCTCGTCAGACACTTTGACTGCAGAACACTAACTCAAGGTGGCCCTAAGCAGCTTGCCTGTGAGTGTTCTCAGTCCTGGAAGGTGCCACCCAGGCTGCTGGAGGACAAGGTCAGTGTAACATCAGTCCTGGAAGGTGCCACCCAGGCTGCTGGAGGACAAGACCAGAGTAACATCAAGGTGCCACTCAGGCTGCTGGAGGAAAAGGCCAGTGTAACCATCTTAGGCAGCTGTGAGCCTTACAATGCCAATCAATCTGTCAGGCAAGTTGTGCCCACTGGAGCGATAGTGACCTGACGGTTATGCTCTGGTTAAGTACCTGAGCTCAGTTCCCAGCTGCGGTGCTGGGGGGCTCACAACCCCCTCTAACTCCAGTTCCACGGGAGCTGACATCTCTGGCTGCCACTAATAAAACCTAAGGAACACTACTGCCATACTTAATCTTTTACTTATAAATGAACTCTGCAAACAAATGCATATTAAGCCGAATAGCTAGGTTCTGTTCGGATCCGGCTGGCTCCCAGCTCTCCTTTGTCCTTGTTTGCCTGCTCGTGTCCATGCAGAGCACAGGCACAGGTGGCTCTCTTCCCTTGTTTTTAAAAAAATGAAAATATAATTACATCATTTTTCCTTTCTTATTCTTCCCCAAAGCCCCATGTGCATCCCCACCCTCAAATTTATGGCCTCTGGCCTCTCTTTGTTTTGAGCTGGGGTCTCACTGAACTTGAATCTCAACATTTGGCTGGCTTGTGTAGACACCTGTCTACAGCCCTCATTGCTGGATTAGAGATACGCTCTGCTGTGCTCGGCTCATATGGATGTTAGGGACCTAACCTCAGGTCCTTATGCCTACTCAGCAGAGTCACCAAGTCATCTGCCAGGCCCAAACTTTTTTTTAAAAAAGCAACAATTCAGATAGACTAGCCAAGCCTGCTGCCTCCACAGACACAAGCGTCACAGCAGCGCCCTCTACTGTATTTGAGATTACCTGCAGCTGCTAGCACGATTAAGTGGACTAATTATCACAGGGCTGTTTGCTAATAAAGAGTCTGTGTGTGTGAGCTCTGCCCAGTCTGAAACAGCACATGTAGATCAGGCTAGCCTTAAATGTGCCTACGTTCTCTTGCCTTGGCCTCTCTAGTGTTGATTGTACATGTTCACCACTGAATCCAGTTTCATGGTACTTTTTTGTTAAATATTTAATTTACAAGCTTAAAAGGCTATCCATCTTCTTAAAACTTTGTCTTTCTTCTTTCATTCTTTTTTCTTTCTCTTAAACCCTTTGGTTTGGCCTTTTGCATGTATATTACAGCTTCTTAATTTTGTATCTTTATGGTGTGTGTGTGTTTCTTGTGCTAATTGTTTTTATTTAAAAAAATTGTTTTGTTTTGTTTTGTTTTGGCTGTTTGTTTTCTAAGGAGAAACACAGGAGTAGAGTTAGGTTGGTGAGGAGGATCTTAGGATGAGGGAGAAGAAATCATGATCAGAAAATAGTAAATGAAAAAATTAGTTTCAATTTTTCAAAACGAGGGAAAAAGTTGTCCCTTAACAGTTTTCACAGGTAAGAAAATAGTATTTGGTTATTTTTCCAAAGGGGTCTTATCTTTTTAAAAATAATGATTTTACTTGTATATGTGGGGAGTAGAGGGAATGTGTTCATGAATGTGGGTGCCTGAAGAGGCTATGGAAGGTGTAGAAACTTCTGGAACTGGTCACAGGTGCTGTGCACTGCTCAACAGAAGCCAGTCTGTTTATCTTAATCATGGTAGATTATTAAAAAGAAAAAGTACGAAATTCTCTGCAGCAACTCTTATGAGAAATGAACTCTGCTGCCAACTCTGAGTCCTGCTGAACCTGGTGACTTGGCAAAGCACAGTAAAAGTGGTGCCTTTTGGACAAGCACCCAGCCTCATGGGCTCTTGAGTCTTCTGGGAGATCCAGAATAGAACCCACGATGAAAGGCCAGAAGGGAAATAGGAAGATCAGTGCAGAAAAGATCAGGGAGATCTAAGCCCAGCCCAAACTTCCAGTGCCAGTAAACTGAAAGGATTTTTAAAATATTCCATTTTGTTTTCTATGTATGTGTGCACCACACCATGCATGGTACTCACAGAGGAAATAATACGACATTGGATCCCCTGGAGCTAAAATTAGAGGCAACTGTGAGCTATCCTACATGAGTGCTAGGAACCAAACCCAGGTTTTCTGTAAGAGCAAGTACTCTTAAATGCTTGGCCATCTTTCAGCCCCAAATATGTTGTTTTAAATCACTTGTTTGGTATTTTATTATATCAAACGACAGCTAATGCAGTCTAAAAAAACCTTAATTATGATCTCAAGTAAAACCAATTCTTAAAAAATGAATAAGCAATGTCTACTGATAATAACAATCGACTAATTAAGAATTTACTTAATCCCAGCACTTGGGAGGCAGAGGCAGGTGGATTTCTGAGTTCGAGGCCAGCCTGGTCTACAGAGCAAGTTCCAGGACAGCCAAGGCTACACAGAGAAACCCTGTCTCAAAAACCAAAAAAAAAAAAAAAAAAAAAAAAAAAAAAAAAAAAAAAAAAAAGAATTTACTATACGACAACCTTTGCTGAACTTTTACATTTATTCTTTCATTTAAGCTTTTAAGAAGTAAACTAGGCCAGTGTTACACATGTGTAACTCCCAGGACTTGGGACAATGAGGACAAGGATCTGGAGTTCCAAGTGAACCTTGATAAACAATGAGATGTCTCAAGCCCACACGTCTAAAATATCATGATGTAACCTGAAAAAGACATCATCTGCCCAATTCAAAAAGTAGTGGGGTAGGCTGGAGCAAGCAGGA
>NW_022196909.1:13398820-13409201 GCF_008632895.1 Mastomys coucha
AGAGGAGGAGAGGGGCAGAGAGGGAGGGGGAGAGGGAGGGAGGGGGAGAGAGAGAGAGAGAGGAGTGTCTGATGACAGCTACATGGAGAGATAGCTCAGTGGTTAAGAGCACCGACTACTCTTCTAGAGGTCCTGAGTTTAGTTCCCACATGGTGGCTCACAACCATCTGTAATGAAATCTGATGCCCTCTTCTGGGGTACCTGAAGACAGCAACAGTGTACTTACATATAATAAAAAAAAGTCGTGGGGCTCAGATTAAGTTACCCATGGTACTGGAGGGCTGGCCCCTCAGCTAAGAGCACTTGCAAAGGACCCAGGTTCGGTTTCCAACACCCGCATAGCAGCTCACGACCACTTGCAACCCCAGTTCCAAGTAATCCTGGACAGATCTTCGGACTTCCATGGGTACCAGTACACATATATGCACACAGGAATAGCATTCATACATCCAATAAAACTAAATCCTTTTAAAATTATGAAAGGTAAAGGGCTGACATAACTTTAAAACAGTAAAAGAGAAATCATCTAGCAGGAAATAGATCAAGGCTATTGACAGAAAATCTATAAAAAAGAAACTGTAAATTACACACACACAAAAGGTTAAGCTTGGAGTGGTGCCACACACCATTAACTTCCAGCACTCACAAGGCAGAGACAGGAGAATCTCTGTGAATCCAGGCTAGTCTGGTCTACATAGTTAGACCCTATCTCAAGACAAACCCAAACAAAATCATTATATGAAGCCATATTTTCTTTTTTTTCATTCTTTCTTTTTGTTGTTGTTGTTGTTGTTTTCGAGACAGGGTTTCTCTGTGTAGTCCTGGCTGCCTGGAACTCACTCTGTAGACCAGGCTGGCCTCAAACTCAGAAATCCATCTGCCTTTGCCTCCCAAGTGCTGGGATTCAAGGCATGTGCCATCACTTCCCGGCTGAAGCCATATTTTCATTAAATAAGACTGGAAAATACTAAAAAATCAGTAACCCTAAATGTTGGAATGGATGGTTCAAGAAACGGCAACACACACACACACACACACACATATGAAGGTATATACATACATATACAACCAGCCCTCCAAACACAATATATACACATATATCACACACACACATACACACACACACACACACACACACACACACACACACACACACACCTCCACACATATATACAAAACAGACATACTTACACATGTACATGCACACCACCACACAGAGACATACCCACACATACAAAGACAAACACATGTACATGTCGGTGTACACACAGCCACTCCCCAGACACCAATACACACACATCCACACACATATACAGACATATATAATTATACACACACACACATACACACTAGCTCAAAGGATATAATAGCCTCACTCTTTTTGAGAAAGGTGGCAATGTCTGCTAAAATTAGGATGACATATCCTTCCATATACCAGTGTCATACTGGTTAGTTTATTATACATTTTAAATAAGTGCTAAGGCATGTATAAGTCTATGTTAATATTTGCAGTGGCAAATAAAAGAAATGAGTGAAACATCCCATTGGTATGTCTAAGTGCTGCGTGGCTAAAAAGTTTTTTTAAAAACCTACACAGAATACTTTAGATTCAGTCTATACATATGGATCTGGAAGTTAAATAAAATACATTTGTGACTAAAGACATGGGCTCAGCATGGATGGGAAAGAGGCAGGCTACACAATCCCACATCTAGGTAACTAGTGGCAACTGAGGAGAGGATGTGGCCTGGGAAACCACTCACATTCCAGAGGATGGCTCTATATCCATATACATCCAGGCAGCACTGAGTGAACTGGGCGAGTTTTAAAAGAAGAATTCATGAAGTTGATGGGAAATGTGATAAAGTATAGAGGGAAAGTCAGGAGCGAGGCAGAGGTTTGATGAAAGTCCATTATATGGGTATATGAGGAGGGGCTGAGGAGATCCTGGCAGGTGACCACTGCTGGCAGAGGGACAGTCACTTTTCTTTGAGGACTGGCCACTGATATTTTGGTTGCCCATGTCTCAGAGCACAACTCCACACCCATGCACATCTGGGTGTTTTGATTCTGATTCAGTGTGTTATTTTTTTTTCCAGATTTTAGAAACTTTATTTTCCTCCATCATCCTTCCTTTTGCTCACATGTCTGTAGAAAACCTCATGACCATTCAGTGGTCTGTATGTGGGGCTCCAAACCAGTCCTCGGGGGACAGCGAGGCCCTCGTTAGAGATCTCTTGGAGAGGCACACCTTCAGACCAGTCTGTCACCCTCAGCTCAGGAGCAGTGAGCTCAGGAGCTGGCACAGTCCATCTACCCCGATTCCACTTCTCAGCAGCGACTTGCCTTTTTTTCTCTATCTCTTCAGGGTCTCTGTAGAGGAAGAGATTGGGCACGGCCTCCCATGGGCGCCCACAGAAGATGGTGCGTATGCAGAACTTCCCAAGTCAGGATCCACCACATCAGATGCACTGAGTGAGCTCCCTTTTGTTGGTGCTGTCCACTTACTGCAGAGCAGAATCTGGGTTACCCAGAGCGTGGTAGGCAGGTTGGCATAAGATGTCTTTATGAGGGCTGGTGGTCAGCCCTAGGATCAGTGGCCACCAAAAGAGCAGGCTTCCTAAAGGCTGCCTGGCTATGGTTGGTCGAAGTCCCAGGAATGAAGGAGGCAGCAACTGGAGAAGCGCCAGTGGCAGGAGCAAACAGCAGCATGCATGGCCTGCTGGCCGTGTTCCCAGAGGAGATAATGACGACATTCGCAGGCAATGAGAGCTCGAGCTGCCAGCCACAACTTCCCCCAGGCCCTCTTCAGATTTATGATGTAGCTAGCATCATTTTTCCTTCTGCGGATGCACCACCTGGAATTCAAGGTTGGTTCCACCTAAGTTGGGTTCCTGTGGCAAGGAATTTGAGGACATCTTCTTCATCTATGGAACATCAGGAACTCGGTACACTGTGTGCATTTTCTCTAAGTTACAAATGGGAATCAAAAACAATACTGATATGGTCCTCTCCTTGGCAGTATGACTATGAGATCAGAAATATTTTAAAAGGAGAACATCCATTTCAAAGGGAAAGGGCTGAGTTAGAAGAGGCAAGGGTAGGGGGAATGGAGGAGGAGAATGAGGGGGACATAAGCAAGGTGCATTCTATGCATGTGTGAAAGTCTTCAAAATATTTATAAGTTCAAGAAAAAAGACAAGCACATAGATGTGCTTAAGAGCAGAGGATGTTGTAGATGACAGAAGTCAGGCAGTTGATTATATGCCTCCTGGGGAGTAGTACATTCCTTTCATTCACGATTGATAGCTTTAAAAATCACTAGATGACTCAAATATAAGCCCATGTAGCTACAGCCACTTGACTGTTGGCAAAGATGCCAAAGTTTAGAATAAAGACAGCCTCTTCAACAAGTGTGCCACAAAAGCTGGCATATTTCTTCCAAATCCCCAGATAGAAGAATGACAGTGGATCCCTCTCTCTCATCCTGTGACAAAAAAGAAACTCCACATGGATCAAAGACTTTAGTGCAAGACCTCAAACTCAAACTGTGAGAGGAAAAGGCAGGACAGACACTTCAAGATGTAGGTATGGGCAACAACTTTCCAGAAAAGACGGGGGTTCATTACTTCAAAGGCGTCTGCATAATAAAGCCAAAGATAGAGCTTCTGAATGGGCAAGGGTTTCAACTATACGCCCTCCAGAGGATATATACTCAAAAGTGAAATACAAAGACAATTTAAAAATCCCAATCAATAAATGGGCCAAAGAAAGGAACAGTCATTCTCAAAAAAAGATGAAACACACATGGCCAAAAACATTTTTTAAAAAATGCTCAATTGTACTAGCCATCTGAGAAATACAAAAGAGAGCTTCAAGGAGATTCCCTCTCCTCCTGATCAGGGTGGCAGTCCTTAGGAAAAGAAGGGGCTGGAGAGACGGTTCAGTGGTTAAGAGCACTGACTGCTCTTCCAGAGGTTCTGAGTTCAATTCCCAGCACCCACATGGTGGCTCACAGCCATCTGTAATGGGACCTGATGCTCTCCTCTGGTGTGTCTGAAGACAGCAACAGTGTACTCACACACATAAAATAAATAAGTAAATCCTAAAAAGAAAAGTAGTAGCAATAAATGCTGGCAAGAAATTCAGGAAACATATACACAACACACCCCTACTTCAGGGCTAGATGATTATATACACTGCTTAGGAGAATGTAAACCTGGCCAGCTTCTATGAAAACCAGTTTGGAAGTAGCTCAAAAAAATTAAAAACAGATGTACTCTATGGCCCAGCTAACCCACTCATGTGAACTTCCCCGGGGGATCCAAGTATCTCTCACAGGAACACTTGCACAGCAATGTTCACTGAGGCACTGTTCACAAAAACTGAGTTATAAAGCAAACCTCGGCATGTCTAGGAGTGGAGAGAGAAGATGTGGTGTGTATGCACAATGGAATTTTATTCAGTCATAAAGAACAAAACTGTCATTTGTAGGAAAATTGATGCAACGGGAAATTATCATATTAAGTCAGTTCTGTCTCAGAAAGACAGCTTGTTTTCTCTTACTTGTGGGCCCTGGATTTTACATAGACATAAAATCATATATGTATATAAGTCATGAAAGTAATGCAGAACTGTCTGGGGGAACACAGGGGACTAATGGGAAGGGGCAAGAGAAATGGGAGAGAATGGAGCATGGGGAAGGCATGCTCAAAGTATGTTACAGACGTGTTTACAATGTCTTTATGAAGTTGAATTCTATGTACTACGAAAACATGGCAGTAAGCATATAAAGGAGTCTCTTCGGTGGCGCTGCCTGCAATCTGGGCAAGCCCTTCAGGATTCAGCTTTCCTGAATCAGCACCCACTAAGATGGGGTATTTGATGAGGCCTTGGTGTCTCCTATGTTTCTTTAAGTAACTCTCACCCACACCCTGTGCATAGCCCTAGTAAACTCACTGATTCACCAAGCTAACAATAAACAATCATTACTGTGCGTGATGCTTTTAGATTTATTACGTTCCCATACCTCTAAACTTATCCCAGTTACGACTGTTACTACATCTGTCACTCCAAAAAGCTTCCTCAAACCTTTCATAATTTCTCCTTCTATTACCAACTCTAGACCTAAGCAATCATTAAAGGTTTGTGTCAATAGGAAGGGGAGAAAGGATGTGTGTGTGTCTCTCTGTGTGTGTGTGTATGTATATATATATATATATATATATTTGGTTTTTTCGAGACAGGGTTTCTCTGTGTAGCCTTGGCTGTCCTGGAACTCACTCTGTAGACCAGGCTGGCCTCAAACTCAGAAATCCTCCTGCCTCTGCCTCCCAAGTGCTGGGATTAAAGGTGTGCCACTACCGCCCGGCTTGTATATTTTAATTTAAAGAAAAATAAGGTTTCTGTCATGGGGTGGCACTTTCTATCCTTTCAGGCTACATCACTGTCATTACAGGGCATTTGTATTTTCCACAATACATTTAAGTAATTGTCTCCAGTGTATTTTAGCTTCTCTCACTTGGCATGATTATTTTAGACTCGTTTGTACTTGTTCCTTTTATTGCTGAGTAGTATTCCATTGTGTGGCTGTAGCATCATTTCTTTTTTCATTCAGTCTCTGATGGACATCTGGATCGTTTTCAGGTTGGGGCAGTACATGAGAGGCAACTCCGGACAAATCACACACAGACCTGTGTACAAAAGTATGCTTTGTTTCCCTTGGGAAAACACATTGGGGCCGAATGGATGAGACAAGCTACATTTTATGTGTTACAGTAAGAGCATGTGTAATTTTCAATAGGCTACCCAATTATTTCGTGAGGAAGTCACAACAGTCCACGCTGTTCTGGCCAAGGTGACTCACACAATTAGACATTTAGAGCCATCCGTGACATGGCCTATGAAAAGGCGTGAGCAACGGTGCGTATCTCTTCACTGCTCTGGTTTCTGTTTGGGTGGGATGTGACCAGCTGCTCTGAGCTCCTGCTGCCTGCACTTCCTCCCCACTGTGGATGAATACCGAGCTGAGATCAGCCTCTTTCCCTTAGGTTGCTTTTGTCAGGACATTTCATCACAGCACCACCTAATTTCCATAGTGATCTTAAAGGAGGATGCCCACCATCTTTTCATGTGCATGTTTGCCATTCAGGTCTTCTCTGATGAGGGTTCTAACTGTTCTCACCATTTTAATGGGGCTGTCTTTTTATGCATCAACTCCCTTTTCTTGGACACGCACTTTGCAAGTAATTTCAGTCTGTAACTCAGATTTTTATAAACACTGTATTTTTAAAACACACACTTTAGGGTGGGGGAGATGGCTCAATTGGTAAAGGACTTGTTGTTCAAGCATGAGGACCCGAATCTGAATGCCCAGCAGCCATGTAGAAACCAAGGAACAGCATCACATGCCTATAATCCCATCTCCAGAAACTGTGTACAGGAGGATCCCTAGGGTTTGAGGGCCAGCAAGTCTAGGCAAAACAGTAAGTTCCCGGTACGACTGGAAAACCCACCTCAAAAACTAAGGTGGAAAGTGACTGAAGAGGACATTCAATGTTGACCTCTGGCCCCCACATACCTGACTGACCTGAACACACACACACACACACACACACAGGTCCTCTGCAAAAGTAGCCAAGTGCTCTTAATGGCTAAGCCATCGCTCTAGCCTCCCAGACTTTTTCATATTGATAAAAATCAAATTATCATTTCCTAAATCAGGACAATTATGCTGCTTAAAAAATTTTTTCCTGGTGGGGCCACATACACCTACAATCCCAGTACTATAGGTATAGAGGCAGAATTGGGAGACTTGCCACAATCATGAGATTGCCCCAAATTACACAGCAAGTGTAAGGCCAGCCTAAGCTACATAGCAAACCTGGAGCTCGTCTGGGTTTTATGACACAACATATTTAAAAAGGGGGAAAGAATTCTGTGCCAAACTCAAGTTTACTAATAATCTCTTTTGTTTTCTTCTTGAGGTTTTAGAGTTCAAGCTTTCTAATTTTGGTTTGCATTGTATTTTGAGTTTCTTTTTTGGTGTATGTGATATACCCCATTTATGATATCGTATGATCACATATGATAGTAATCACATATGATACTCTAGTGTCATTTTCAGAAAGGACTGTCCCTGTCCATGTTGAACTGACTGGACACATTGCTGAAAGTCAGCTGGCCATATGTGCATGTAGGTCTGTCTTGGATTGTCCATCCTGTCCCATTGATCTGGCTTTACACCAACAGCATACTCTTTGGAAGTCAGGTAGAATAAAAGAAACTGTGTGTTGAGGACTCTAAATCCTCTGAGTTTCTGTATGAACTTTGAAATTGGCTTATCGATTTTTACCTAAAAGTTTAACATCATTTTGATCACTGTGAGGTTACAGCAACCAATTTAGAAAGAATGGCATCAAATAGGAAACTTCCTGGTCCATGAACAAAGTGTATCTATCTAAATGTATCTACCTATTTGACCTTCATCTTCTCAACTTAATTTTAGTCTCTAGTGTACAACCTACATCATTTTATGTATTTTGTCTCCCATATGTTTATAGACAGTTCATATTTTTATTCTAAAAGAGTTTCCACTGAATACATAGTATAATTGCTAAGTAGAACCATCTGTGCGTATACTCTTCCTAAAGGAAAACTTAGCAACTACAAATTCAACTTCTGCAGAGACATAGGAACATCCAGGTTAAGAGACCAGGCGTTTCTATCATTGAAATAATATGCAGTTTTCTCGGAAGCAGTAAGCGCATTGCTTTATCCTGTCCGGAACACTCCTTCACTTCTTTGACTCCTGACCACCTCATCTCCGCCGTCTGTAGTTACACACCTTCTCTTTCTTTCTTCAGCTTCACTAGAGACCTATCAGTCTATTAGCTTTCTCAACTGATTTTTCTCCATTACTTTTCTTATTTCCAGATTCCTTCTGCTGACTATAACCTTACAATTTATTTTTTTTATTTGCTTTACTGTTCTCCCCTTTGTTTTAAAGGAATTGGTGCCTTTCTTTGAATGGCACGTTCCCCACATTCCACAGAGCTTGGAATGTTCTCATTTCATTTCTTTTCATCTTCTGTGATCTATGGGTTACAAAGAAGTACTTTACTTTTTAAATACTTGCAGGTTTTCTGAGTATCAACTGAAATCCTTTTTTTTTTTAAGGGTAAAGCTATGCATACTGGTACTTTTTTTTAAAGATTTATTTTATTTCATTTTTATGTGTATGAGTACACTGTGGCTGTACAGATGACTGTGAGCCATCACGTATGTGGCTGCTGTTGAACTCAGGACCTCTGCTCGTTCCGGCCTGCTCGATCCGGCGTAATTTTCTGCAGCTGTCTTCAGACACCAGAAGAGGGCGTCCGATCTCATTACGGGTGGTTGTGAGCCACCATGTGGTTGCTGGGATCCGAACTCAGGACCTTAGGAAGAGCAATCAGTGTTCTTACCCGCTGAGACATCTCGCCAGCCCAACTGAAATCTTTTTAAATTTACTAAAGTTGGTTTTATGACCTATGACCAATGTTCTAACCATAAGCATTATAGTGGTTTCTTCTGCTGTTACGTCTGATTCTATAAACAGATCAAGTTGGTAGATAATGTTGCTCAAACCCATTTTACTTTTAAAAGAGATTTATTTTTTAAATTACTTTATTATTTTGTGTGAATGGGTATTCTGCCTGAATGTATGTCTGTCACAAGGCACTGCACAAGGAATCCAGAAAGGGGCACTGAATCCCCTGGGACTAGACTTATAAAGTGAGCTACCATGTAGGTGCTGGGCATCAGATCTGGGTCCTCTCACAGCTCTACCTGCTAAGCCTGTGCTCTAGCCCAGTGGCTCTCAACCTTCCTAGTGCTACAACCCTTTAATACAGCTCCTCATGTTGTGGTGACCCTCCTACCCTTAACCATACAATTATTTTGTTGCTACCTCATAACTGTAATTTTGCTGCCATTGTGAATATCTGCTATGCAGGATAAATGATATGTGACTTCCCCCAAAGGGATCACAATCTACAGACTGACATCTGCAATAGCCCCTTATTTTCGTTGAAGTACATGGATTTATGTGGGAATGTGTGTGGCTGTGTGCATGGAAGTGTAGTGCCTACAGAGGCCAGAAGAAGGTGTCATGTCTCCTGGAACTAGAGTTGCAGCCAGTTGACATGCACTCAGTATGGGTTCTGGGACGCAAACCCCAGGCTTGAGAAGAGCAATATGTACTTTAACCACTGAACAATCCCTCCAGTCCCTAAATCCGTACGCTCTGCTAATATTTTATCAGCTACTCAGCAATGTTGTCATAACTGATCATACTTGTGGGCTTATTGTTTCTTCTTGCAATTCTATCAAGTTTTGCTGTTTCTAGGTACAAAAAGGATCATTAGTTTTTCTTGATGAACTGACTACTTAATTATAAGATAGCCTGCTTTATCTCCAGAAATTCTGTCCTCAGAAATTTGCTATATCTAGTATTAATATTGTGTCTCATCTTTTTCTTTGTTTTGAGACAGGATCTTACTATGTAGCCCTTATCTGACCTGCAGATTTGCTATATTGATCAGGCAGGCCTCGAAACTCAAAAGATCCACTTGCCTCTGCCTCCCAAATGCTGGGATGCGCAACCATGTCCAGCTACTGTGTTGTTTCACCTTTCTTAGTGTTTCATTTATTTACTTTATTTGTATATAAAATGTGTCTCCTGTAGGAAGAATGTAGTTATATTATTTAATTAGACAAGTCTTACTTTTGAATATGGTATTTGTCATCTTTTTGGCATATTTGCTACACTTCTCTTTTACTGGTTTTTTTTTTTTTCAGTTTTTTCCTTTTTGGGGGGGGGGTGTTACATGTGTAGCCCTAGCTGTACTGGTATTCTCTCTGTAGACCAGGCTGGCCTCCAATTCACAGAGATCTGCCTGCCTCTGCCTCTGCCTGTGGAGTGCTGGGATTAAAAGTGTGCCTCATGAGACCTTGGGTGCAAGCTCTGCAGCCAGTCCCACAACACCCAGAGGAAGCTCCACTCCCAGGTGCTCTAACATGCCCAGGATCAGAGGTGAGGAGGACACAACATCTGTCCCAACACCAGGAGTAAATGGGACCATCGGGACCAGGCACACAGGAACTTGGCCAGCCCAGTGGCTCAGGTTGCTTCTGGTCTGTCTAGGCTGGTCGGTGCCCTGAACAAACCTTGGGTGCAAACTCTGCAGCCAGTCCCAAAACACCCAAAGGAAGCTCCACTCCCAGGTGCTCTAACAAGCCTTAGATCACAGGATCCCAGAATCACAGGATCCCAGAGACAGCTTAACTCTGAGGAGTTATGACACAACCAGGATCACAGGAAGGACAGGCTCCAGTCAGA
>NW_022196909.1:13410113-13410995 GCF_008632895.1 Mastomys coucha
ATGACAAAAGAAAATTTACACAATATCTTTCCACAAATCCAGCCCTACAAAGGATAATAGATGGAAAATACCAACATATGGAGCAAAACTACACCCTAGAAGAAGCAAGAAAGTAATCTTTCAACAAATTCACACAAACTTAATTCTTACAACAAAAACAACAGGAAGTAACAATTACTTTTTCTTAATATCTTAATATGAAAATTAGTATTACCAACATATCCTAATCAACTGAAATTCAAAAATATGAGGAATTAGAAATTTGTTGATTGTCATCCAATGGTCTCTCTAATTGGGTAATTGGAGAAATAGGTCCAATATTGTACAATCCATACACTCTTTCTGCTTGTTTATTCATGACAGTGTCTTGCTGTGTACAACATAATGGTCTTGAAATCTTGCTTCTCCTATCTCAGCCTCTCCATTAGTAGTATTGTTTATTTCATGTCTTTACACTATACTGTAAGCTGGTCTTCAGAACAGCTTACATACTTCAAAAGTATTTATATACCCAAAAGAAATGTAGACAATTAAATTGGGAGGGGGCTTGTAAAAGAACAACAAAGAGTGAGACTGACTGCTTTGCTTGACATTTGTTAATTCTTGTATCAAGTTTGAAGAAGAGGATTTTATAAGTAACTCTTTCTCTGAGATGAATGCTTTTCCAAATTATCACAGCCAATGAACCAGATTCTTACCCTCACTTAATGTCTGTGCCACCCTCCAAGCAGAACCATTGTTCATTGAAACAGTTGGTGAACGACTTTATGGATAGACCATCTTAATGCATACATCATTTCTTAACTGAATGTATCCTGTTCTCTGTGGGCTGAGAATAAAGTCACTTACTCAAGTCAAATAGCTTTGACCATAGCAGGAAGT
>NW_022196909.1:13411260-13422692 GCF_008632895.1 Mastomys coucha
TTTATTGTTATAATATTTTATAAATTTTAAAGAATATGACAAAAAAGATATTGTAGGTATTAAAGGGGAGTCTCTGGGAGGAGTGGGGCGTACAAAAGGGAAATAAGAATGTGATTTAATTCTATTTACTTAAAATATGTTTTTAAATGTTAACAAATTCAGATAAATTGAAATCACGTAACTTTTTTCATCATAATGCAATAAAACTTAAAAAAAAAGCGTGCCTCATACTATCTGGCTGACTTTATCTCCTTAAATTCAGCAATTACAAGTAATTGTTTTCAGAATGTGTCACCATTATAAAATAGCTCAAAACCTCATTCTGAAAATGTTGAACAAAGTTGACAATAAAGAAGATGCTTTATTATATAACATTTGCTCATAACGTTACTCAGTGAACAGTCAAGCTTACCTTGAGTTACTGTCTTGAGAACAATTAAGGTTGATAAGAATCTCAGTGACAAGCTGGAGCTCTTGAAGAACATTGCTGTCTTTGCTTTGTTATCCACGGAATGCTCTAAAGAATTATCCTGAGTTCCTTTCATTGTAACTCCTTTAAATACATCTTCCCCCAATCTCCTCAGCGTTGACGTCATAGTTGAATGCTATTAAAAATATACGCAATCATCTATTTTAAATAGTTTGATCAAATGTATGCACTAAAGCAAACATTTATGAAAAATAGAACTGAAAATAAGCAAAATTACAATTAAAACTATATAATTAACTTTTAAAAACCAAGTATGGACTTCTCTTCTAGAAATGTTTTCTTAAGAAATTACGATCAGGTCAAATCTGGTATAGTGAAAAAAGGGGAGTTGGAGTCCTCTGAGCCCACCATGTTCCCTCTTGGGAGCCAGGCCATCCCAAGGTTTTCTCAGAGGACCAGATGAAAGGGTGGAGTCAGTAGGAAGCTCATCAAGCAATGATGCACAGAGAGCATCAGAGACTGAGTGCAGTGGCCCAAGTATGTTCAAGGAGGAAAAACCAGGTTCCTAGGAACCAAAACTAACTTAACTCCTTCCAGCCCTAGCCCTAGCCTCAGCCCCAGCCCCAGCCCAGAGCTTGCAAAGTCTGTCCTGAGCAAGGACACACAAGGGTTTGCTTGTCAAATAACTGACTTCATGTTTTCAGATCTATCTCGCTAACAGATACCCCAGGGTCTCTGAAAACATAATGAATTCAAAAGAACGAAATAATGGGTCAGAATCATGGAAATTTCTCATGGAATAAATTACAAGAAAATGGACAAAACAGAAATAATGGTATCTCCAGAGTAACATGGAATTTGGTGGTCTTCTACAGACTCATTATGACACAAACACGAGGAAGCCATTTCAAAGTACTGGAAATGAGAACGCTTATGCTAGACTTAGAAATAACTTAGAGGTTTCCATGTTGTGACTTAATTCTTCCCACCCTTGTCACTGATTTTCATAATTTTCTACACCTTCATGAGGCTTTGTAAACTGATTCTAAGCTCAGCACTGACACTGCAATGTGAATAGCACATGTCAAATACATATACCAGAAAGGAGGAACAGCTACTCTGAGACTTGGGGCTACCAAATGATTGAGCAGCATTTGGCATCAACACTGTTGTCTGACTTAGATGTACTGTAAGATATCAGAGTCACTGAGGAAAGTATATAATTTTAGGAGCACACAGAATGTTTCTATTCTTAAAAGTCTAAAACAATTAAAACTTGCACCATTCAAAAAAATTTAAAGAAAATGATCACAATAAAATGAAAATTACATAAAGTAAGCAGGGTGAATATTTAAGAAGATGGAATAATCCTGAATATATATCCACCAGCCAACAAAGCTGTGACGTGTGGAACAGGGTGGAGAGTTGGTGTGGTGCTAAGAACACCTCCTGCGCTTGCATAGGACCTGGGTTTGGTTGCTAGCACCCCATGGCAGCTCACAACTCTAATTCCTGTGAGTCAGAGGCCCTCTTTGGATCTCCATAGGTACTGCATACATGAGATGGTACACGTACAGGTAAAATATGTACACACATAATTTTTTTGTTTGTTTGTTTGGTTGGTTGGTTTTTCGAGACAGGATTTCTCTGTGTAGCCTCAGACAAACTGGAACTTGCTGTGTAGACCACACTGGCCTCAAATCAGAGATCCATGTGCCTCTGCTTCCTGAGTGCTGGGTTAAAGGCATGCGCCACTACCACCCAGCTCACATGAAAAAAAAATTGAATTAATTATTTAATGTAAGAGAAAACCAGATGGTCCAAGAGAAACACAAATGCGCAGGCTATGACATAACTCCAACACATTATCCTCTAACACAAACACACAGGCTGTGATATAACTCCAATACACTATCCTCTGACAGGAGAACTAAAAGTATCAGTGGGGATATAAATACCATCAATTAACATTTATAAAACACTCTACAACAGAACAAATACAAAGGTAATAACTTCAACAATACAGACACACTAGCAAAACAAAAACAGAAAGACCTACAACGAACTCCTAAGTAACACATACAACAGGAAAGACGTTCTAAGAGAATTAAAACTCTAGCTAAGAGGCTGGAGAGATGGCTTAGAGGTTAAGAGCACTAATTGCTTTTCCAGAGGTCCTAAGTTCAAATCCCAGCAACCACATGGTGGCTCACAACCACCTGTAATGAGATCTGATGCCCTCTTCTGTGGTGTTTGGAGACAGCTACAGTGTACTCATATATAATAAGTAAATAAATCTTAAAAAAAAAAAAAAACCCTAGCTAAGTTCAATGTAAACAAAGGAACTGGAGAGATGGCACAGCACCCATTAGTGTTTGCTGCTCTTGCAGTCGACTGGGTCTAGCATCCAGGCTAGGCAGCTTACAATTGCTTCTAACTCCAGGTCCAAGGGATCTGACACCCTCCTTCTGGTACAAACCCAAACGGACAGACAGACAGACAGACAGACACACAGACACACAGACACACACACACACACACAAAAATAAAATAAATATTTTTAAAAATGTAAATGAAAATGTGACTATCAAAACCTGTAGGATAAGGGAGCTGCCTCAGGTGGCTGCTGTACAAACAAGCATAAGAACCTGAATGGTGAGGGAGGGAGGGAGGGAGGGAAGGAAGAAGGGAAGGAGACAAGGGAGGAGCGGGAGAAGAGGAAGGAGGAGAGTGGAAGGAGGGGAGGAGGGGGAAGAGAGGAAAGAGGGAAGGGAGGAGCTGCCATGGTAACATACACTGTAATCCCAGCAGACCTGTGAGTTAAGGCCAGCCTAGGCTGCACAGTAAGACTATGTCTACTCAAACACTACCACATACAGAAAGGGATAAACAGTCTCAAAACAATAATCTAAATTTTCAGAAATAAGAGAGCAAAATAAATTTAAAGTAGTAAAAGAAAATGAGAGAAGAAATTA
Organism: Mastomys coucha; assembly: GCF_008632895.1. NCBI lineage: Eukaryota > Metazoa > Chordata > Mammalia > Rodentia > Muridae > Mastomys > Mastomys coucha. Next base: position 13,414,666 of record NW_022196909.1, read on the forward strand.
ATTAAATTGAAAGCAAAAATGTAGAAAGTAAAACAAAGAAATGATCCTTTGAAAGATCAATAAAAAAAAGTTTAGGAAAAACGACCAAGGCAAGGAAGGGAAAGCCCACGTACTGGGCACCGATGCATAACACGCACTGATGTGTAACACGCACTGATATGTAACACGCACCGATGTGTAACACGCACTGATGATGTGTAACACGCACCGATGCGTAACACGCACTGATGATGTATAACACGCACTGATGATGTGTAACACGCACCGATGCGTAACACGCACTGATGATGTGTAACACGCACTGATGATGTGTAACACGCACTGATGATGTGTAACACGCACTGATGATGTGTAACATGCACTGATGATGTGTAACATGCACCGATGCATAACACGCACTGATGATGTGTAACACGCACTGATGATGTGTAACACGCACTGATGATGTGTAACACGCACTGATGATGTGTAACATGCACTGATGATGTGTAACACGCACTGATGATGTGTAACACGCACCGATGCGTAACACGCACTGATGATGTGTAACACGCACTGATGTGTAACACACACCGATATGTAACACGCACCGATGTGTAACACGCACTGATGATGTGTAACACGCACTGATGTGTAACACGCACCGATATGTAACACGCACCGATGCGTAACACGCACTGATGATGTGTAACACGCACTGATGATGTGTAACACGCACCGATGCGTAACACGTACTGATGATGTGTAACACGCACTGATGATGTGCAACACGCACTGATGATGTGTAACACGCACTGATGATGTGTAACACGCACTGATGATGTGTAACACGCACTGATGATGTGTAACACGCACTGATGATGTGTAACACGCACCGATGCATAACACGCACTGATGATGCGTAACACGCACCGATGCGTAATACGCACTGATGATGTGTAACACGCACTGGTACGTAACACGCACTGATGATGTGTAACACGCACTGATGATGTGTAACACACACTGATGATGCGTAACACGCACTGATGTGTAACAGAGCCGCTGTCTGGACACCGAGGCACATCAAAGAGAAACACTGTGAAAACACTGTCTGTCTCCGTGTAACACTGACTTCAGAGAGCCAAGCACACCGTTCCTGCTTTCACTTTACCATTACATTCCAAATTCTACAGGTATAAACTTGTCAGCGAGACAAAATAATTTGTCTCCTCAAAAAGCACAAACTACAGGAAGCTAGAAAAGTCAGAATAATTGTGTAACTACAAGGATCTGGGGCTGGGGCCATAGATTGGCAGGGGAAGGCCCAGGCCGCCTAACTTACAACCTAACTTTAATCTTTGGGACTCTCATGGTAGACATTGTCCTCTGACCACCCCACGGCTCAAGGGCCCATGGGTACGTGTTGCATACAATATTATAAAACATTTAATAAAAATTGAATCCATAATTTAAAACTTTCCTCAAATTTTATCTCGGGCCTAGAGAGATGGCTTAGTGCTTAAGAACACTTATTGGTTTTGCAGAAGACCTGGGTTCAGTTCCCAGCACCCACATAACTCACAACCCTCTGAAATTCCAGTTCCAGGTTATCCAATGCTCTTGGTTTTGCCTCTGTGAACACTGTATGCATGTGGTGCATACATGTAGGCAAACATGCTATCACCATAAACATATAGACTACAAAGTTTAACAGACAAAAAACACTTAAATACTTAAATAGGTGAAGAACTAAAAGAGTATGCACACAAATTTTACGCAAAAATTATGCAATACTGATGCAAGAGCATGACATTGAGTGAGAAGACATTCCTAGGTTGAGAAGACTGAACACATGAAATTGGTGTACAAGCTGAATAAAGTTCCAATCAGAACCTTAGGACAGTATTGTAGAGAGAAGACTGTTCTCAAACAGAAAAAGAACAGAGTGTATGCACACGTGCTCTCTCTCTCTTTCTGTGAAACATAACCAAGAGAACTGATAGTAAATCAAGTCTGCCAGAAGACAAATTCCAATACCTGTGCACTAGCATCCAGCTGCCTCAGAGTCCAATAGATGAACCTTACAAAAGGCTCGTGCAGTTTGGCATTCACCAGCGGCATCCACTGGAGCTGCTCTGTCATCATAGGCAAAAGCTGCAGGTGGGGGACAAAAGCACAGCCTGCTTAGATATCTGAAACTAACTGCCACAACTTCCCAAACGTGAGCTGAGCGGCTTTTTAGGACCGGTCTAGCTATTTGGTCTACAAAGAAGCCAGTTGAAATTTGGATAATGCATCAAGTATACAATTTATTTGGGGTAGGAAACTGACATATTTAAAAATATTAGGTCTTAAGCTGGGCAGTGGTGGCACACGCCTTTAATCCCAGCACTTGGGAGGCAGAGGCAGGTGGATTTCTGAGTTCGAGGCCAGCCTGGTCTACAGAGTGAGTTGCAGGACAGCCAGGGCTATACAGAGAAACCCTGCCTTGAAAATACCCCCCAAAAAAGAAAAAAAAATAGGTCTTTTGGACTATTTAAGTTCATTATTTAGATATTTTAAACTTCTCTCAAAAATATTTTACAATTTTCACATTGCCTGTTTTATATGAAGACTACTACATTGCTGCTTCTGTATCTACGCTTCCATATGGCCTACGTGAGCTTTCATTCCATTTAGGATTCCCTTTAGCACCTCCAGCCCGGCCAGCAGTTAGGAAGCCCCTCAGCTTTTGTCTGTGTGAGTCTTTGTTTCTCCATTGATGAAAGGCAGTTAGCCTGGAAGGAGTGCGTCTGCCAGCTCTTACACTCAGAGCTTTGTGCCACCCTGACTGTCTCACGAGGCTCTGCTGCCACAGTCACACAGGGTTCTTCTCTGGCTGCTTCAAGACCTTGTCTGTCTTTGACTTTGGACATGTGATAATGTATCTTGGGGTTAATCTCTTTGGAGCTTCTCTTAGTCGGGAGTTCCTTTGGCTTCTTGGACTTGTGTGGCTATTTCCTCAATAAAAATGTGGGCTGTGCCCACCCGCTCTCCTACCCACCAAGCTTCCCCTTCTCCTCCTCCTGAGGCTTCTAATACACGGAGTTAGTAGCATGATGGATGCCCACATGTGCTTCCCTAGGACTTCAGCTCTTGACACTTAAGTATTTTCACTTTTGTAGCATACTTAGTAGATTCCACTCCATGTTGTACCACTTTGTTGCTATTACTGTTGTTTTTCTTCAAGTTCTCTAAAAATGTCCCTCCCATCTGTTTTTTAATCACAAAAGAAAATCAGTCTTAGAAAGTATATCCAATCTGGTCATAACAAATGTATCAGATCGAGTCTCTAACAGCTTTTTATGTTTTTAAATACCGAGCATATCAATATTTATGGCCCTTAAATGATAATGGGTCCTAACTGATTAAAAAAAAAAAACACAACAAAATGTGTCAGGTCTCATCAAGTCATTTCTAAAGACACTTTTTCAAAACTAAGCAATCCAATTTTTCTTTGAATAAATACAGTATCAACCTGCCCTGGTCACCCTCAACTATCAACTTGGCATCACCTAGAGTGCCTGCACTCAGCACACATATATGTAGACAAAACAGCCATATGCATAAAATAAACCTTTTAAATTTAGTATGAATTAATATTGAGGTCTAAAATGAATCATGTTAAAAACTATTGGTATAGACGATTTTCAGGCAAAACTGCATTTATTCCAGATATATAAGTGCACATTTTATAATCCAAGAAACCGGGAGGCAGTGATGAGAGGTTCCTAGTTTACACCATCCTGAAGTACTAAGTGAGTTTGAGGACAGCCTAGGCTGCATATCTAAACCTTGTCTCACAAAACAAAAATACTGTCAACATTTCCCACTTACAAACATGCCAGAAGTTGGGCTGGGGAGATGGTTCAGTGGTTAAAAGCACTTGTTGCTCTTGCAGAGCACTGGGGTTCAATTCCCAGATAGTTTACAGCCATCTATAACTCTAGTCCTAAAGAATCCAAAGCAGGCCTCTGAACTCTGCAGGCCTGTGGTACACATACATACCTGCTCTTGCATAGCACTGGGGCTCAATTCCCAGATGGTTTACAGCCATCTGTAACTCTAGTCCTAAAGAATCCAAAGCAGGCCTCTGAACTCTGCAGGCATGTGGTACACATACATACATGCAGGTAAAATGTGAGGCCAGTGAGATAGCTTGGTGGGAAAAGATGCTTGCCACCAAGCCTGGGGACCTGAGTTCCATTCTTGTGATCCACACAGTGGAAGGAAATAACTGATTTCAGAAAGTTGTCTTAGCCGGGCAGTGGTGGCGCACACCTTTAATTCCAGCACCTGGGAGGCAGAGGCCAGCCTGGTCTACAGAGTGAGTTCTAGGACAGCCAGAACTACACAGAGAAACCTTGTCTCAAAAAAACAAAACAAAACAACAACAAAAAAGAAAGTTGTCCTCTGACCTCCATGCATGTGTGGTGGTATACATGTGCTCCCAAACATACCTAATTAAATAAACAGATGTAATTTTTTTAAAAACTACAATAAAATGAATAAATAAAAATGCCAGAAGCTTTTCCTTACTAAATGATCATGTATTTAAAATTAAAACAAACAAATGAAAATAAAATAAAAATTAAAAAAACCCAAAGAACTAAAAACCTGTGGGCTGCTGACACGGCTCAGAGGTTGAAAGCACCGACTGCTTCTATAAAGGACCCAGGTTAGGATGGAAGCAATAACCAGGCTCACAACCTTCTACTAAGTCCACTTCCAGAATCCAACAGCCGCTCTGGCCTCCACAGGCACCAGGTCACATGTGGTCCTTACATGGACAGAAGCAAGCAGAACACTTACACAGATAAAATAAAAATAAGTCAAATCTGAAAAGCCAACCTTTACACACTTCTCTTGAATGTCACTTCTCTGGGAAGGCTTGGATGGCGGCTTCTCACTGTCTGCACCAGGTTCCTCAGGCTCCACTTTGCTAAGATGGCGGTCTGATATCCAATCCATGAAAACAGTCAACAGCTCATACACTTGTCCACTGAGTACTGCCTGGTGATCACACAGTAAATCAAATGTTTACTTCAGCTGAAAATCCCAGAAAAATCCCAAAGTCACTGAATTTGGTGACTATAGAATAATTTCCCTAAAGTATGTTTAGACAACTATTTAGGTGTTTACCTAAGCAAAAATAAATTCCAAATTAAATATTGTCAACTAATATTAAAAAACATTAAATGCCTGCTTAGATAAGACAAGTAAATTCATCATAATAAGGAAAATAAAAGCATACCTATTGCTATAATAAAGAATTTTCAGTGGTTATATATAGTGGTCCTAGACTATAACCCCATCCTAGCACCAGAGAAGCAGAAACAAGAAGACAGCGAGTATAAGGCCAACCTGGGCTACACAGTGAGACACTGTCTCTGAACCAACAAAAAACATTCTTTTAAGTAACTGTCATCAAAGTTATTTAAGTTTGATAACATAAAAATGTAAAAACGGCTTTAACTTAGCAGCATACCTCACCCTGTTTTAAAAAGCCTAACAACATTGACTAAACGATTCCCAAAACTAAATAGTTTCTATTGTGGGATTTCATATTTTTTCCCATAAAACTTATTTTCTTTGTAATAATAACTTGATATAAACATGATGTGTAATTTTTTCCTGGAAATTCTATTCTCTGGGAGCCTACCAAAACAGGAGAGAAAGAATAAGGCAAAAGTCTAGGGAAATAACTCAATTGTAGAATATTTGCCTAGCATACATGAGATCTGTTCTTGGCCCCACAAAAAAATAAAACATATATTAAAACCCAAGCAGTTGGGCAAAACTGTGAGAGATTTTCTTGAGTAGATTATTTAAGATTGGAAGACCCACCCTAAGTCTGAGTCACACCATGTATAGGCAATAATGTCTGCAAGAGACTAGAAGAAGGCACTGGATTCCCTGGAACTGAAGTTACACAGTTGAGAACTACCATGTGCATACTGAGAACTGAACCCAGGTCCTCTGCAAGAGTAGCCAGTGCTCTTAACCAGTTAGCCATCTCTCCAAGTCAGTACCTGGCTATAAAACTTCCACCTTTTTCCAACTTACATAAAGAACTACAGAATGTATCAAAATGGTTAAAGTCCACAGTAAATACTACTACACAGGTAGTATAAGGTTCACGCTTTGGAAAAAAGATTGCCAGATACTGGCAAGTTTGTGAAGTAAATAGAACTTTATACAATGCTAGAATTATAAAATGCTACAATCACTTTGGAAAACAGACATTTTCAAAATACACATCTACCTTATAACTCAAAAATTCTGGTTCTAGTAAGAATGAAAACATGTCCACAAAGTTCTCACATGTGAATATCTATAGCACTTTTATTTGTAAAATACAAAAGAAACTAAAAAAACACAATGAGTAAAAACAGAATGAATATGTAAACTGTAATAAATTCATATAATGGAATACTACTGACTACACTAATGCAACCAACATGATGAAAAGAAAAGAAAGGTCTCAGACACATGACTATATACCATGCAATCCTATGCACTAGTGCTATAAAATAGGCCAAACATTCTAGGATGGTAGAATTCTGCAGACACCAAACCCAGACACTATTGCTGATGCCAAGAAGTGCTTGCTGACAGGAGCCTGATAAAGCTGTCTCCTGAGAGACTCTGCCAGATCCTGACAAATACAGAGGTGGATGCTCGCAGTCAACCATCGGACTGAGCATGGGGACCCCAATAGAGGAGTTAGGGGAGGGACTGAAGGAGCTGAAGGGGTTTGCAACCCCATAGGAAGAACAACAATATCAACCAACAAGATGCCCCAAAGCTCCATGGACTAAATCACCAACCAAAGAGTACACACACATGGAGGAACCCATGGCTCCAGCTGCATATGTAGCAGAGGATGGATGGCCTTATCTGGCATCAGTGGGAGGGGAGCCCCTTGGTCCTGTGGAGCTTGATGCCCCAATGTAGGAGGATGCTAGGGCAGTGACGTGGGAGTATGTGGGTAAGGGAACACCCTCATAGAAGCAGGGAAAGGGGGGGATGGGATAGGAGGTTTTTGGAGGGGAAAATGGGAAGGGGGATAACACTTGAAATGTAAATAAATAAAATAACCAATTAAAAAAAAAGAATTCAAGTCAATAGCTGCTTTCAACCGGCAGAAATGAATAGGAAAGGGCAAAGAGGAATATTCTAGTAACTATAGTTGTTTATACATGGTATGAGGAAAAGCATTTACCAAACTCACCAAACTTTACATGAGAAAAATATAGTTTGCTGTTATATGTGATTTATACCTCAAGTTAAAAAAAAATTAGGGATTCACAGAGCCCAGTCAGGGGTAGTATTATGATCCCCCCAAAAAATGCAGTGTTGAGAGTTAGGGCTTGGAGGGGTAAAAGTAACTAGATCATGAGAGTTCTGACTCAGGCAGTGATGAACTAAAAACTTAGTCGATGATGATAATCAAGGAGCTAATCATTGCTGGAAGAAGGTGAAAACTAGGAAGTAGGGCTCAGGTGGAGGAACGTCACTGGAGACATGCTCTTCCTCCAACTCTGTTTTCCCGCTATGAGGGGCGCGGATCTGCTGCATTACATGCCCTCCTGTCATCAAGTCCGGCCTCACTGTAGGCCCTATCCTGGTTTGCCTTCTACTGCTGTGAGGGACACTAAGGTCAAAGCACCTTGGGGAGGAAAGGGTTTACTTGGCTTACAGAACCTGATAAGAGTTCATCATAAAATGAAGCCAAGGATGGAACTTATGGCAGGAACCTAGACACAGGAACTGAAGCAGAAACCATGGAGAAGTACTGCTTGTTGGCTTGCTTCTCATGGCTTGTTCAGCTTGCTTTCTTATACCACCAAGACACCTGTCCAAGGGTGGCACCCCACAGCAGAGGAGCCATCAATAAGCAGTCAAAAAACACCAGTCTTGCCTACAAGTAATGTGATAAGGCCCATCCCCCTATTAAGATTTCCTTTTTCCCAGATGACTCTAACTTATGTAAAGCTAACAAA
>NW_022196909.1:13422702-13422861 GCF_008632895.1 Mastomys coucha
AAATAGCCCAGAAGTTTGGAATACAGGAAGAACAACCCACATTCCTCAAGGAACTCAAGAAGAAGGAAAACCAAAAGATGGACATTTCATCCCTTCTTAAAAGGGGGAACCAAATATCCACGGAAGGAGTTGCAGAGATTAACTATGGAGCAGGGACTG
>NW_022196909.1:13423331-13455683 GCF_008632895.1 Mastomys coucha
GAGGGGAAACTGGGAATGGAGAAATTTACATGTAAATAAAGAAAATATCTAAAAGAAAAAAAAATGAATGGGCCGCTGATATCACTCAAATTGTAAACTAAAATAAATCTGTTGTGCAAATCAAGTAAGCTGGTAAAAGCTAACACAGTCAGTGTGTGGTTTTGACAAGAAAATAATTTATTAACAAGTAACTTTAAAGGACCTGCAACTTGTCACTGCCACTAAAGCAGTGCTGAATGCTGTTTTGTTTCTGATTGGAAAGAAAAAAAAAATGTGTGTATGTGTGTGTGAGTATGTGCTAAGCCTGTGTGTGTATAAATAATTACACAGCTAAGTCTCTATAAAATAATTAAGATGGATTCTTTCAAAATAAATTATATTTTACTTAAAGAAAAATGATCAAAGGTTTTAAGACATTTCTCGGCCCTCCCCTGGAGGAGTTTTAATCGTGCCATACCTTGAAGGGTTTTGAAGCTGGTGCCTTTTCTTGTTTTGAACTCCTCACTTCGTGGGCAGCGTGGGAATCTCCTTTCAGTCTCTGCACTGTCATAAACTCATACTTCCTCTGCAACAGCAAATAATCAGAAATCAAGAGGCAATCTTACAAAATGCAAGCAAATCTTTTAAAAATTCAAGACAGGGCTGGACAGGTGTATGGCTGCTTTTCCAGAGGACCCTAGTTCACTGCCCAGCACCCACATGGCGGCTCACAGCTGTCAGAAACTCCAGTTCCAGGGAAATCCAAGACCCTTTCTGACCTTCCACAGGCACCAGGCGTGCACACAGTGTACAGACACACATGCCCCAAACAGTCATATACATAAAGGAGTTAATTTAAAAATTATGACAAGGACTAGAGAGGTGCCTCTGCAACTAAGAAAAGGTACTGTTCTTCCAGAGGATCAGACATTAGTTAGGTAGCTCACAGCTGCCTAAAATTACACTCTCAGGGGCTCCAGTGCCTCTGTAGCCAACTGCGCACACATGGTATGTACTCACCCAGGCACACACATATGCACTAAAAAAAATTCTAAAAACAAAAGCTCATGAGAGAAAAGCAGGCAACTTACCTGTAAGTTATCTAAACGAGCTTGGACCCTTTTGGCCTGGATCTCCATCTTCTTGTTTTCCTCACTTACTTCATTTAGCTAAGGAAGGGGAAAATTACATTATTTTAATAAAAATTTTAAACTATTTTGATACTATTTCTCAATGCACTATCTAATCTTATCAGATACTTAAGCAAGCAATCTAACAAAACAGCTAAAAATTCCCATTTCATTCAAAAACAGTATCTAAGAAACTTTACATTTTATGAAAAATTTTCAAAACTCCTATGATGGTTAGTGTTGACTATCTACAAAACAGAGTCTATAACCATTCACAAGGCAGGTCCCCATCTAAATGGAATTAAACTTGGTTAGCATTCTGGCACACCTCTGAGGGATTATCTTGATTAGGTTAAGTAAGGTTGGAAGACCTACCCTAAAATAGGGTGGTACTATCTGGGAGCTTGGGTCCTAGACTGCATATAAAGAGGAAGTTGATCCATTCTCAAATTACTAAGTTTTTTCTTGTGCATGCTTTAAAAAAAAATGTACTTATGGGTGTTTTGATTGCATACATGTCTGTGCACACATACATGCAGTACAGTGAAGGCCAGAAGAGGGCATCAGATACCCTAGAACTGGAGGTAAGACAGTTGTGAGCTGTCATGTGGATGCTAGAAGCTGAACCCCGTCTTCTGGAAGAGCAGTCAGGGCTCATAACCACTGAGACATCTCTTCAGTCCCTGTGCTTGCTGGTAATCTAGTAAAGCTCTTTTATTTTTAATTTTTTCAAATTGCCAAATATATGCTAGATGAAAAAGAACAAGCAAGAATTTGCTTATTTATTTATTTATTTATTTATTTATTTTAAAGACTTATTTATTACTATATCTAAGTACACTATTGCTCTCTTCAGACACACCAGAAGAGGGCATCAGATCTCATTACGGATGGTTGTGAGCCACCATGTGGTTGCTGGGATTTGAACTCAGGACCTCTGGAAAAGCAGTCAGTGCTCTTAACCTCTGAGCCATCTCTGCAGCCCTCAAGAATTTAAATATTTATGTTTACAAGAATGTTATAATAAAGCTAACAGATTTATTGAATTCTTTCTAGCTAAAATGTTTTAAGGCTGACTTAAATTTCTTAAATATAACTTAACGTCTAATCCATACAGAATAGGTATACCTGTTTTCTTAAGTTATCATTCAGCTCTCTCAGGCTATCAAAGGAGGATTTCATTCTTTTGTTCTCTTTATTCTTTTCCTTAAGAGCTTCTGTTAAGTGCTCAACTTCCGTACTGTATTGCTAGAAGAGAAGGAAGTCTAATTGAAATAACAGCTAAGAATCCCATATCAGGAGGGCTTAACATGCCCAAGGCCCCAAGCTAAATCCCCACCAAAAAAAATAAAATAAATCAAATGCTATTAAACATAAATTAATTAAAGCTGAAATTCTTCTATGGAAAACTCTAATCAATGTATTTAAGCACATATACATAAAGCTTTCATTAAGTAAATATGTGTATATGTATATATATGTGTATGTATACACATACATAAATACACATACACACACACATACACACACACACACACACACACACACACACAAAAGTAACTCTAACCAAGAAAGTGAAAGGCTTGTATAATAAATACTTAAAGGCACTGAAGAAATAAATGGAAGAAGATGTCAGAGGATGGAAAGACCTCTCATGCTTATGGATCAGTAGGTTTAATATGATGACCGTGGACATCCTATTAAAAGCAATCTACAAATTAAATGCAATTCCCACCAAAATTCCAACACAATTCTTCACAGAGATTGAAGAAAGAAACCTTTCATTTCATTTTGAAACCCAATACCTGGAGTAGCTAAAATAGTTCTGAATAATAAGAAAACTGCTGGAGGTATCAGCACACGGGTTCAAGTTATACCACTGAGCTACTGTAATAAAAACAGCGTGGTGTTGGCATAAAAACATGTGAATCAATGTAATCAAACTGAAGGCCCAGATAAGTCCACATACCTAGTTTTTTTAAAGATTTATTTATTCATTTTTGTATATGGATGCTCTCTCTACATGGATGCTGATGCAATAGAAGAGGGCCTCAAATCCCATTATAGATGGTTGTGAGCCACCATGTGGTTGCTGGGAATTGAACTAAGGACCTCTGGAAGAGCAGTCAGTGCTCTTAAAAACTGAGCTCTCTCTCCAGGCCCAGCACCTGATTTCTTCACAAAAATATAGAGTGGAAAAAAAGATAGCATCTTCAACAGATATTGTTGGTCAAATTGTACAACCGCACATAGAAGAATACAAAGAGATCAATACATATATATCTCTGGACAAAACTCAAGTCTTAATGGATCACAGACCCTAAGATATGGCTGGTATCCTGAACCTGACAGAAGAGAAAGTAGGAAATAATCTTGAACTCATAGGCACAAGAAAAGACTTCCTGGACAGGACAATGATAACACAGGCACTAAGAACAACAATTAATCAATGGGATCTCATAAAACTGCAAAGCTTTTATGAGCAAAATATAACATCATTAGGACAAATTGGCAGACTACAGATGGGAAAATTAATCATTAACTAATTAATCATCTGATAGAGGTCCAATTTTTTTTTTAAACTGAACACCAAGAAAACAAATAATAGCTGGGCAGTGGTGGCGCACACCTTTAATCCCAGCACTTAGGAGGCAGAGGCAGGCAGATTTCTGAGTTCGAGGCCAGCCTGGTCTACAGAGTGAGTTCCAGGACAGCCAGAAAAACCCTGTCTCGAAAAAAAAAAAAAAAAAAAAAAAAAAAAAAAAAAAAAAAAAAAAGGAAAAGGAAATAAAAAAAGAAAGAAAGAAAGCTAGCTGAGCAAGCCACGGGGAGCATGCCAGTAAGCAGGACTCTTTGAGGACCTCTGTATCAGCCCCTCCTTTCACGTTCCTGCCCTGACTTCCTTTGATGATGAACAGTGATGTGGAAGCATAAGCCAAACAAACCCTGTCCTGCCCAAGTTGCTTTGGTCATGGTGTTCCACCACAGTATCAGTAACCCTAAGACAGGCATATACTCAAAGGATTCTACGTCCTACTAGAAATACTAGTTCAACCATGGTCAATGCTGTTCTATTCTAACAGCCTCCATGATCATCAACAGATGAATGGCTAATGAAAATGTACTTATTCCTGAGTATTCCTCAGCCTTAAAGAAAAATGAAATTCACAGTTAAATAGAGCTAGAAAAATCATCCTCAGTAAGGGAACCCAGACCTAAAAGGACAAAACAGTAGGTATTCTCTTACGTGTGGGTGTTAGCTTCTAAGCCTTGGGTAGGCACGTTACAATCTGCATAACCACAGAGGTTAGGTGAATAGGTGAAGAGAAAGAACTCGCAAGGAAGGGGAAATACACACCTACAAATCTCGCTGAACACAGAGAAGCTGTGCTGGTGCCCAATTAGAGCTTGTACCTTACTGACTATTCATGGTACCCAGCACATTACCAGTGGAGAATGGGAAACACTAACCCAGCTATACACCCTTCAATCCACAATGGTAAACTGCCTGTATAATACGCTGACTCAATAGTGGTGAAAGTAACACCAAGAAAATAGCTGTGGGAGTAACCAAGCACTATATGACTGAATTTAAGGTGCACTCCAAGAGATGGAATCCATGCCTAACACTGCTCGGATGGTCAAAAACCAGGGACGAGAATGGCCATGGACCTAGAGGAAAACCAAACACTATTGCTCTGCTAAAGGACCGGAGCAATGAAATGACTCCTAATGACATTCTGCTATGCTCACAGGTCAGCCATCGTTAGAGAAGCTTGCTGCAGGAGATAGGAACTAATGAGAGCCGCAGCTGGACAGTGCGCTGAGAGTGAGGGCCGTGGAGCACTCAGTCCTAAATAGGACGCCTATCATAGCTTTCTCCTTAGAGGTCACGAGACACAAGGCGGAAGATAAGGCAGAAAGACTGTAAGAGCCAGTGGGGATTCGTGCCTGACAGACACAAGACTGATGCACATGTACTTAGAGAATCTGTGGCAGAATGTACAAGGCCTGCACAGGTCCAAACCAGATGGGATCCCAGCATGAGTCCAAACCCAGAAGCTATCTTCAATTGTCAACTGGTCACAAAGGAAAACTGGTTTTTCGCCAGTGGAGTCTCACTGAATATACAAACCACACTTAGGGGCAGGCCCCAGGCTCGGTGATGGCCAACACAAAACAAACTCAGTGGTACTTTTAGAGTTCAGTTGGTCTTATGATGCTTTGTGCATTTTTGTGTATGTTTCTTATGCTTTTTCTTTGTTTTTGTTTTTGTTTTGTTTTGTTTTTTTGGATTCTTTTTGTTTGCCAGTTTGTTTCCTAAAGAGAGAAGAAAAGGCATGAAGTAGGATGGGTGGGGAGGTAGGGAGGATCTGGGAGGAGATGAGGGAGGATAGACTGTAATCAGAATATACTGAATGAAAAAAAATATTTCCAATAAAAACGAAAATAGTGTGTGTGTGTGTGTGTGTGTGTGTGTGTGTGTGTGTGTGTGTGTATAAAGAGGCCGGAGAGAGGTAAAATAAGCAAATATGGCAAGATGGCAATAATGAAGCTAAAAGAAAAGAAGAATTACTTTATGATCATGCACTGTAGGATTACCTCCTTTAAAATTTGAAACCTTGTCAGAACCTCTTCTTTAACACCTTTACTTTTGCTCAAGGCAGTTTCATGTCTGAAAAGCAGCTGTTCTCGTTCTGCTAAAAACTGTTCTCGTTTTTGAAGTTCTTCAGCGAATTTCCTCTGTGCTGTAGTTTCATACTACCAAAATAAACAATTTAAATGGTTTTTATTAATTAGTTGACAAGTTATGCAAATAATGTTTTAATCCACTGATACTGTTTTAATCAAAAGGTCTTGCTGACGTAAAATGGTGTGGTCACTTTGGAACAGTCTGGTAGTTCCTCAAAAACATTAAACATAATTAGCATCTGACTCCAGCATTCCAAGAGAAATGAAAGCATATAAAGCATATATTTATACAAAACTTAAACACAAATGTTCACAGCAACATCCTCACAACAGCCTAATTTGTAAACTATCTATAGCTAGTTAGCTTTAACTGTCAACATGAACAACCTAGAATTACTTTGGAAGAGTGTTTTAATAAGGAATTACCAAGATCAGGTTGATCTGTGAGCATCTCTATGGGGGACTGTATTGCCCAATGGCAGTACCACTCTCTCAGCAGGGGGTCCGGAGCTATGTAAGACAGAGCAAAAAGCTAGACAAGCAACATATATTTATCTGCTCTTGACTGTAGATGTGATACAACCACCTGCTTTTAAGGTCTTGCTGCCTTGACTGACCTGCTCTTACAGTATGGCGGTTTGAATAGGCATGGCCCATGGGAAGTGGCACTAGTAAGAGGTGTGGTCTTTTTTAAATGAGTGTAGCTTTGATGAAGGAAATGTGCCACTGTGGGGAAAGGCTTTGAGGTCATATGCCCAGTGCTGAAGAGAATTTCCTCCTAGCTATCTGTGGAAGACAGTCTCTTCCTGGTTGCTTTTGGATCAAGATGTATACTCTCAGCTCCTTCTCCGACACCAAGTCAGCCTGGATGATACCATGCTTCCCACCCTGATGATAATGGACTAAACCTGTAAGCCAGCCCCAATTAAATGTTGCCTTGGTCATGGTGCCTCTTCACAGCAATGCAAACCCTAAGACAGAAGTTGGTACCAGGGACTAGGGTATTGCTGTGACAGGCCTGACCATGTTTTGTTTGGAAGAATGTAGACTTGGGGACTTTGGATTGGGAAAGCATTGGAATTTTTTAAGTGGGGCTTACTGGGCCGTTCTAGTAGTAGGAACACGGAGGATGATTTGAACTGTGGGGCCTGTCTCAAGATGTTTCAGAGGAAAACTTTAGTATGTTATCTAGGAATCGTTCATGTGCTATTTTGGTGAAGACTGTGGCTACTTTTTGCCCTTCTCCAAAGAGTCAACCAGAGGCTAAGGTAAAAAGATGTAGATTAATTATACTGATAAAGGAAATCTCAAAAAAAAAAAAAAATTAGCATAGACTCTATCCCATGGTTCATTTTTATGATGAGCATTTTGATCAAGTATAGCAAGCTTAGAAAGGAAATGGTTCAAAGGATAAAGGGTCACCAGAAAGTGGAATGGAAGTAAATCCTGTGTTCTAGAAAATAAAATGGGCCAGGCAGTGGTGGTGCACGCCTTCAATCCCAGCACTTGGGAGGCAGAGGCAGGCGGATTTCTGAGTTCGAGGCCAGCCTGGTCTATAGAGTGAGTTCCAGGACAGGCAGGGCTACACAGAGAAACCCTGTCTCGAAAAAAAACAAAAAATAAAAAATAAAAATAAAAATAAAAAAAGAAAAGAAAAGAAAATGGAACTAAGGAAGTAGTGACTACAGAGCAAGAGCCCACCCAGCTAAGCTTACTGTTGATGCATTTTCAGTTGAACAAAGGGTGGAGAGTTATATCATGTTAGGCATTATTATGACCTGGTTATTGTTTTCATTCAGACATAAGGAAATATGATTGTGTGTTAAATTGACAAGAGATGGATTGTGATGGCTATTCTTGGTTGTCAACTTGACTATATCTGGAATGAACTACAATCCAGAACTAATAAAGAACTTGTGAAAAGGAATTAAAATAACAGCTTAGGTCTGGGCATGGTAGTACATGTCTTTAATCCCAGGAGACAGAGGCATGCAGATCTCTTGAGTTCCAGATCAGTTTTGCAGGACAGCCAAGCTTAGGCAGTGAAGGATGTAAAAGAAAAAAGGGGGCCATGTTCCAGCCCCAGCAAGCAGCAGAACTTGGCAGCTTTAGCACCATGAAGAGAGTCTATAAGAGGCTATCGGTGAAGCTTAATTGCAGTGGAAGACCTCAGTGTATTAGAAATGCCAGTGGGATGACCACAAGAACAGCGGCAGCAATGGAGTGGAGTCAACCAGAGCCTAGAGGGTTACAGAGGGCAGAGCTGGAAAAGTGACCCAAGCCCTTTGGAGGAGCCAGGAGATCATGCGTGGATCCCAGACACTGGAACAAGAAGCTGTGAAGCTGAAGTTGCCTTGGAGACCCCAAGATGTTAGGGATTCCAGAGCCATGGAATATCTGCTGAGGAAAGCTGCTAATGGAGTGGAACCAGCCCAGGAGAAAGAAGTCTGTTGCAATCAATAAAGATAGAAGGAATTGGACATCTGAAGAGGACTTTTACGTCGGACATGGAGATGCAGAGTTTGGAGTGTGCCCGGCTGGTTTTTGGTCTTGCTTTGGTCCAGTGCCTCCTCACTGTGCTCTCCTTCCTATGTTTTGGAATGGTAATGTATATATGTTGGAAGTAGGTGATCTGTTTTTTGATTTTGATTTTATAGGAGACTATGGCTAAAAGATCACATGCATCTCCTAAGATCCTAAGATACTTTGAACGTTAAGTCTTTTAAACATCGTTGAGACTGTTGTAGACTATGGAGGCTTTTGAAGTTGGACTAAATGTATTTTGTATTATGCTATGGCTAGGTATGGCCCCCATGGACTCGTGTTTGAACAAGCCTATGGGGGCCAGGGAGTAGACTGTGGTTTGAATATGCTTGGCTCATGAGAGGTGGCACTGGTAGAAGGTGTGGCCTTCTCCAGCACCAAGTCTGCCTGGATGCTGCCATGCTTTCCCCCATGATGATCATGGACTGAACCTCTGAACTGTAAGCCAGCCCCAATGAAATATTGTCCTTTTTAAGAGTTTCCTTGGTCACTGTGCTTCTTCACAGCAATGAAAACCCTTAGACACATAGACTTCAGCCCGGGAACTGCAAGCCAAGAAACCATTCCCTCTCCTATATTGACTTTGGCCAGAGTATTTTATCACGGCAACAGAAATGAAACTAGAATACTACCCAATGTCCAATTAATGAATAAAGCAAGAAAATGTGGTATATAACAGAGTAATGTTTAGCAATAAAAAGCATGCACTGATACATGACACAACAAGGAATGAACTTAAAAATATGCTAAGTGAAAGGATCCAGTCACATATTACTACATACTATAAGATACCATGTGTAAAATATCCACAGAGGCAGAGAGTAGGTTACTGCCTGCCTTTTGGAGATGATGAAATATTTTAAATTTGGTTGGGATGGTGTACAACTCCATGAGTATATTAAAAGTAATAACAGGTTATAAAAATTAATGAGTTATAAATTTAAAATTCAGTTTTCTAGCTCAGCAAAAAGCTTCAGTATTTACTCAAATGCCCCACCTCTAAAAATCCATGATATTTTTTCCTTGACTAAACTTTACTGCACACTCAAATAATCTCAATATCATTAATGGAATTCATCGTTTAAATATGTCTACAGTTCATCCATTTCTCTATATCGTTTGCCCTTATCCTAACCCAAGACATCATCATCACTATGCCTTCTCTCACCTCTCCAGCTCTAACTACTCATGACAAGTTAATACACTAACCCATACGTAGATACTGTAGTTGAGAATTAGGCATGCCCAACTCACAGCCCATAGTAGAATGCAGCCTGGGATAGCTATGAATAGGATCCAATACAAAACTGTAGACTTGTAAAACATGAAGTGTTTCTGTTTGTTTTGTCTTATAACACCATTGTACAGTTCTCAAGCATAAGTTTCACAAATGATAATATCATGTGTCAGGCAAAATAATTACATGTATGCTTTCATAACCCGTGGTCTGTAAGTTGGACACATCTCAAAGTCCCATGCATCTTTGGTCCCCACACTGGGCCTAAGGGAAAGTGCAGAACCTTTTAGAGGTACCTGCTCGTGGGAAGCCCTTAGGTCACTGGAGTATGCTCTTGAGGCATATTACAGGACCCTGGTACTTTCTCCCTTGGTTGATGGCCATAAAATAATTTTGGCTGTGTCAATGCTTTTCCCATACACTATTGTACCACAGTCACTGTTTTAGTTAGTTTTTGTCAATTTTATATAAGCTAGAGTCATCTGGGAAGGGGGAAACTCAATTGAAGAAAAAAAAATCCTCTCCATCAGACTGCCCTTTAGGCAAGTCTCTGGAGCATTTTCTTGGTTAATGACTGACATGGGAGGACCCAGCCCACTGAGGGCAGGGCCACTCTGGGGCAGTTGATCCTAGGTTGTATAAGAAAGCAGGCTGAGCAAGCAACAGAGCGCAAGCTACTAGACCGCGTTGCTCTCTTGTCTCTGCTTTAGTTCCTGGCTTGAGTTTCTGCCCTGACTCCTCTTCAGGATGGACTGTGATCTGCATGTCCCCAAGTTGGTTTTGGCCACATTGCTTCATCACAGTAACAGAAAGCAAACTGGGACAATCATAGATCAAAGCAAACCTTTTAGAGTACGAGCAGGTACCTCTAAAAGGCTCTGCACTTTCCCTTAGTCCCAGTGTGGGGACCAAAGATGCATGGGGCTTTGAGATGTGTCCAACTTACAGACCACAGGTTGTGAAAGCATACATGCAATTATTTTTAAATTATTCTAAATAATTTCTAATTATTTTAAATTAAAATCAGATCTTCCTATCCTATCCAGCTTACTCTCAAAGTCTGGCTGAGGTGATCCTCAACCTTTCAAGCAGCTAGGCCTCCAGGTATATACTACCACATGGGGCACACACGTGGCTTAAGTTGATTATTTCAAGTGCTTTGTTACAGAGACAGAATACTTAACTGGTTACTGATTTTCAAATTAGGTTATTTACCCAGGTTCAACGATATGACTGTCAGGCTGGTATGCATACATGTCAAAGCAACCCAAACCCACCCTTCCAACTCAATCCTCTTTTCTGAAATCCACTTTCCTTCATGCTGCAAAGACCAGAAAGGTGAGACCTACATTAGGGCCCTCACACCTGTTACATGTTTCATCTAAATCAGCACATCAAGTCCAGACAGCTTTACATCCACACTAAAGTCTCTACTCAGCTGTTCAGCTGTTCCTCTGCCACCAACCTGCTCACTCCATGTCACCACTGTCTCTCATCCAGTGACCTACAGTAGAATCCTATCTACTCTCCCAAATTCTACACCTACACTTGCCTCCAATCAATTCATAAAGGGGAGTAGCTTATGTAGCTGTCCTGCTTTAAAAGCCATCAGATGTTTCTATTTTTCTTAAACCGAGAGCTTCTCATGTAAACTAGAATGTATTCCTCTCATTAATTAGATTTAAATGGGATTTAACTTAAATGTCAGAAAAACCTTACCTGACTTCTCATTCTCCCTTAATCAGACATCCAGGATAAACTTCTGTTATTCTTTCATTTAAAGTTATAAAACTAGCCTGGCTTGGTGATACAAGTTTGTGCCTCAGTTCTCTCTAGCACAGCAATTAGGGTAACAGCAATTAGGGTAGGAGAACAGACAATTAAAGGATGGCCTAAACTATATAGTGAGTTCAAGATCAGCTTGGGCTAGCTAATGAGCTGCTGTCTAAATTTTGTGTGTATATTATATGCATAATATAAAATATATATTTTTTTAACCTGGGTATTCACTATTTGCCTTGAATAAGCTGCATGTAGCAGGACTCTAGATATTTTATTCACCTGCATGGATACAAAGCATTGAATATATGAATGCATATTAATAAGCACTAAAATATTTGTTGAATGAATGAAGTCACATAATATAACAAAAATCTAAATGCTTAATGATAACCCTAATACTACCCAATGAATTTTAAAAGCAAATGAACCTGGCAGACAAGGAATCCATGTTGCTACCACTCACTTCTCTGGTTTACTTTGTACTGTTTGCTGATACATCTTTGCCAGTTTGCTTTTCTCTTACCCTACACAGCACTTCCTAAAACACCATTTGTTAATTTTACTCCTTAGATTAAAACTCTGTAAGATAGCCAGCATGAGTTTTCACTACTTTGTTTCACTATAGGGTCTGCTTAATTCACAACCTGACAATCTCTCTCCTCGTAAGCACCTCCTTTGTTCTTTCTATCTTTTTTTCAACACAATATTTTTACTGATTATTTGGGAATTTCACATCATACACCTCAATCACACTTCCCAGCCATTCCAGGTCTCCCTGCCAACCCTTTTGATCTCCTCACCACAAAAGAGGAGGAAGAAACGAAAGAAGAGGAGGAAGAGGAAGGTGGGGAGGAGGAGGAAGAGAAAGGAGGAGTTTGTTGTCCAATTTGTGTTATCTATATACTCACTGGAACATGGACTAACTTGCAGTGGCCATCCTCTTTAAGAAAACTGAGTCCTTCCCCATGTGAATCCCCGCCAGAAGCCATCAACTGTGTAGAGCTGCACTTCAGCATCCTTATCACAATGTTTAAGTTCTCTTCCATGGCTCTCTGTATAGGGTGTTACTTTTTGGGAGGTGAGGTGGGTGGGGGTGGAGGTTGTCACAGAAGCCTTCTGTGTCATTCTTTCTCAATCACGAGTCTGCAGTCATCTGTACCACTGCAGAAGCAGTTCCCTTCCCCTTTACAGGCAGAGGGGACACAGAACATGGGCTTCCACATGGCTTCAGGCGACAGCAGAGACCACAGACATCCACATGATCTCCTCTGGCCTCAGGATGTGCCAAGGACCTCAGCTTGGTGTCTGGTGGCAGTACAGACCACAGCCATCAACGTGGCCCTCTGCTGCAGCACGGACCATGGACACCATCATAGTTCTTTTTGCCGCAGGGTCCCACTGTATGGTCCTGACTGGCCTGAAACTCACTGTGTAGATTAGCCTGGTCTTGAACTCACAGAAATCCATCTGTCTCTGCCTCCCAATGGCTGAGCCTAAGGTGTGTCACCACATCTAGTCAATGCCATTTGTACCCAGAATGCCATTCTCACTGCTCTCCTACCTAAATTCTACCTCCAGTCAAGGACCAGGTTCAGTCTTTCCCAGAATACTTTTGAGTGATTTATGATAAAAATAATCTTGCTCTTCAATACCACAGTAATCATGGTTTCAGTTATTTTGACAAGATGAGACACTGTTATTTAAAACCACTTACGCAAATAAAATGCTTTAACTACTTCATAATTGTTTATGATTGCTTTCAACAAAAAGAGTCCTATAAACTGCACTAGATAAACTCATGGCAAACAACTTCTTTTATGGAGGCACTTACAACAATGAATTTATAATGTCTTCACATAACACAGTTGGGATCAGCATGTTCTGTTCGATATCTTAAGAATGAGCTGCGTTGAAAATCTAAGACACACCTATCAGCAAACTACCATTCCTTCAACTTTTCTCTCAGTGACTACATCTTCCCATTCAACAGTTTCTATCAATGAAATCTGCCCCTTCTGAACTGCCTTGACCTGTTTGTGTCTAATTCAAATCCAAGTCCTTAACATGGAAGCCTTGCACATAGTCTTAGAACACAAATATTTCTCAACTTTCAATTCAGCATCCAGTTTTTACCTGCAGTTTCATATGTATATGGTATAATTCATCATATATTTGGCTTATTTGATGTGGAAGCAAACCCTGCTTCTTGGACACTCTGGGTCTTGGGTCAATGGCATGCCTCAGAGGAGTGTCAACGGAACCACTGAAACATCCAGTCTGAAGTCTTGAGGAGGCCATGCTCATTGGTAGAGCATCTGCAAAGATTTAAAACTTTTTCAGACAGAGAATCTTCAGAAAGAGTTGCTTTAAATAAAAGTTACAGTATTGTTAGAAAATCTGAAAACAATGATATAGCAAAAAACCTGGTAAAATGTAACGTAAGATTTGGACAAAGTGTATAACACTTTATGCAACATTCCTGGCAAATCTGAAATTGTTTCAGACTTAACTGTAATGTGGATGCAAACACTCATGAATGAATTAGCCTCGTCCAAGACATGGAATGTTACCTCACAAACGCCTAATCATGTTTCCCTCTGCGCCCTAAAACCAAATTAACCACCGACTAACTTATAGTGCTAACCACTGTCTTTACTTTTCAAGTCCCTCTACCTACATTTTAAAAGTCCCAGTTTTGTCTATTTTAGACTTGAGGTGAATGCCTGAGGTTAACATGACTTCTGTAGCCGGGCGGTGGTGGCGCATGCCTTTAGTCCCAGCACTTGGGAGGCAGAGGTAGGCGGATTTCTGAGCTTGAGGCCAGCCTGGTCTACAGAGTGAGTTCCAGGACAGCCAGGGAAATACAGAGAAACCCTGTCTCAAAAAAAACAAAACAAAACATAAAAACAAAACAAAACAAAACAAAAACCATGACTTCTGTAACCTCTCCCTTTAAACACTAACATGTTCTCTGAAATCTGCCCAGGCTGACTGCAGAACGATGGGCTTCTAAGTCTTTACTGCTTATCCTAGTTTATAAATATACAACTCCCGGACATGTATTTAAGGTGCTTTGCTTATGTAGAGTTTACACACTCACGCTTTTGGCTTCTGCCGCACATGTTCAGAAATTTATCTGGGGTATAAATATAACTAATAGCAAAATTTTAGGATCTATGTGCAGGTTCAACTTTACTAATGATGACAAATTGTTTTCTAAAGTGATTAAACAGTCTAAACAGTAGTAGATAAGTTTCACTGGCTTCCAATCCCTACCGATATTGTATATCTCCGAACCTTCTTTCTGCTAACAGAGTCAAGGTTAACCTGGCCTATAAAAGTTTCAGGACAGCCAGGGCTATATGAGTCCTGCCTCAAAACAAGCAAACAGACAAAAATATAGACACATAAAGCTGTATATGTATATATGACATGAAGATGAAAGCAAGACTTTCTAGAGACAATAGGGAGTAACAAGAAGTGAGAGGGGTTAATAGAGAGAGAATATGCACTAAGTATATTACATAGTTGTATGGAAAGCATTCCTATGAAACCCAGTACCATAAAGAATATGGACCAATAAAACCTCAAACTCTAGAAAACAAAATTCTCTGTCACAGTATCCTTGGGAACTCAAGCTTTAAGAATCTTTCATTTTACTCCCCCATGGACAGACCATGAACCAGTCCAAAAAAAAAAAAAATACTAATTTAAACTTGGCAGCCAGAAGCAGGAGGATCTCTAAGTTTGAGGACAGCCTCATATACAAAAAGAGCTCTTGGATAACCAGGACTACTTAGAGAGACCCTTTCTCAAAAAACGAAAACCTAATTGATCTCTGGCATATCCCCATAATCCCAGCATCTAACTGAGGCACAGGCATCACAAGGCCAAGGTGTGCCTGAGCTACTGAGTGAGAACATAACTGAGAACAAGACCATGTAACAAAATAATTTTTAAAAAAAGTTTCATTGCTGAGATAAACAAATGAGTGAAAAACCCATCTAGCTACCTGACTAACCAATCCCTAGCCTGGGCACTCATTATTTTTTTGTCGACTTTCAAATACATCCAACTTTTAAAAATAAATTTCTCTTGTATTTTCAATACAGAAAAACTGGTCACCTAGTGGGAAGCACAAGTGCGGGCTGAACAGAATATCATCATCTCCAAGTGCTCAGACCAACGGAACAAAGATGACAAGGAAATGGAGCCTGCATGTGCCCAGGGCTTCCGCAGGGCAGGTGTGCTCCACACCTTGCAGTCAAAGGGGAAGGAGTAGACACCGGGTCTCCGCTTTCCCTGAGATCCAGAGGAAAACGTGGGATCCATTCCGAAGGCAGAAAGCCCTGCTACTGAGCAGGGAGAAGGCAGCCTGAGCAGTTTTCAGTACTTTCTCAAAGCCTCAGGGTCGCTCAGATTCTAGGAGGCTCTGCCCACAGAGAAAACCATGTAAGGGAACTGAAGGCATCATAAGCGGTCAGCTAATCGTGTGTTTAGTTGGATAGGTTTTGAGAATGGGAGAACATGACCAGACACAGTATGTTTATTTTTCTTCTCCGTTAACTTAACGACAGGTACAGAAAGTATAACATGGTTTGTAAAAACTCAGAACACAGAAATATAGAGTCCTGAGGAGCAGTTACTAATATGAGGTAAGCATGGTTTTCTCTACATAACAAATTACTATTGCCTTACAAATTCTCTTACCGTTTTCCATTTCTTGGAAGGACTGCTTTGTTATTTTGGAGGCACCATCTCTGTGATCATCTTCGATTAATTCTTTTTCTGTTTCCCATTTCTTTAAATTATGAAAAGAATCCAGTTCATCATCTAGGCTTTAACAATATATATATCAGAAATCCGGAAGCTCACTACAATAATTGACAAAACAAACAAACAATAGCAACATCACAAATGAGGAAAATGCAAAGATCATTTTTAAATACAAAAAACTATGAACATAAAATGTACAAACTAAGTTAAAAATCCTGAAAGCCACTGCAAGTGCTTCTCAATGTTTCTGCACGTTTAAAACAGTTTAAAACTTTTAGAGTGATCTGTGACTACCAAACTCTCCCAAAACCTAGTAACTCAGATAAAAAGGGCATTGTTATCTAAAATTCGATTAAGATAATTAACAGTTACCCTTACAAACTAGAACACCATGTTCTGGGGTTACCCCAGGGCAGCATTCCTCGCCTGCTTACAGACACATTTGATCATTCTTCGAGAAGTACATTAAAAACCGAAAGAGCCAAGACTTTCACAGTGTTTCTTACTTATCACAGTACATAGAAAATATCACTGAACCACAGAATGAACGTTATATGAAGGTTGTTATGGTCATGTGTAAAATACTCCTCGGGGCTCCAATGTTGCTATCTCAAAGTCCCCCGATGACTGATTTATAAATGAGCTAGTTTCATTAACGGGTTAACCCACTAATTATTCATCATATTAAATGAGCTGTTAGGAAATGGGGCCTTGATGGAGAAAGCTAGTCACTAAGAAAGTATTTTTCTTTCTTTTTCTCCCCCCTTCATTAATTAATTTATTTACTTTATATCCCAATTGGAACTTCCCCTGGCTCCCCTCCTCCCAGTCCCTCCCTCTCATCTCCCCTCTCTCAACTCCTCTCTCTCCTCAGAGAAGGGGAGACCTCCCACGGATATCAACCCGCCTTGTCACATCAAGTTGTAGTAGGACTGGGCACATCTTCTATTGAGGCTAGCTAAGACGGTCTGTCCAGTTAGGGGAAGGCAGGCACCAGAGTCAGACACAGCTTCTGCTCCTGTTGTTGTAGGTCCAGCATGAGGACCAAGCTGTAAATCTGTTACCTGTGTGTAAGGGGACTGACGAGGTCTGTTCTATGCATGCTCTGCCATTAGTGGTTCCGTCTCTATGAGCCCCTTTTGGCCCAGGTTAGTCGATTTTGTAGGTTTTCTTTCTTGTGGTGTTCTTTACCTCTCTGGCTTTTAATCCTTCCTCCCCTTCTTCTACAGAACTCCCTGAGCTCTGCCTAATGTTCGGCTATGGGTCTGTGCATCTGTGTTCATCAGCTGCTGGGTGAAGCCACTCGCATGACTGTTGTGCTAGGCTCCTGCCTTTAAGCATTACAGAATATCATTAATCGTGTCATGGTGGGCTCTCTCTCATGGCATGGGACTCAAGTTGGGCCAGTCATTGATTCCCTCTTTATGCCTGTATATCTAGGAGGCAGACATGTGTTTCAAAGATTTGTCTTGTCCTGCGTACGGGGAACCCAATGGGGAAGTTAGGGCAAGGGCTGCAGGAGCTGAAGGGGTTTGCACCCTCATAGGAAGAACAACAATACCAACCAATCAGACCCCCAACAGCTCCCAGGAACTGAACCACCAACCAAATAGTACACAGGGGGTACCCATGGCTCCAGCTGGATATGTAGCAGAGGACTGCCTTATCTGGCATCACTGGGAGGGGAGCCCCTTGGTCCTGTGGAGGTCTGATGACCCAGGATAGGGGAATGATAGGCTGAGGCAGGAGTGGGGGGGAGCACCCTCATAGAGGTAGGGGAGAGGGAGGAGGGGATAGGGGGGTTGTGGAGGGAAAACTGGGAAAGGGATTAATATTTGAAATGTAAATAAATAAAATAACCAATAAAAATGAAAAAAAAAAAGAGTTGTCTTGTCTCCGTTTCTTAGGAGCCATGAATTGTAGCACTCTGCTCTACCGCACGCCCATCCCATCAGGGCATTCTGCATCACCACAGCCCTAGCAATATGGCAGCTAGCAACTGTGGACTGTAACTCTGAAACCATGGGCCGAAATAAACTCCATTGTTTTGTTTACATCATGGAGTTTGTCACAGTGACAAAAACAGACTAACATAAAAGGGGCTAGAAAGATGGCTCAGCAGTTAAGAGCACTGACTGCTCTTCCAGAGGTCCTGAGTTCAATTCCCAGCAACCACTTGGGGGCTCACAACCATCCGTAATGGGACCCGTAATAGTGTACTCACATACATAAAATAAATAAAATAAGTAAATAAATCTTTTTAAAAAGGGGGGAGTGTTTCGCATTATCTTGGAAGTACCTCGGTGTATATTATATTCGAGCATATTTCTTTTCACACCAGACACTTTCAAGTAATAACTCTTTGTGACCTCTATCTACTGGCAGGACAGCATACTCACAGTAGACTATTATGACTAAGGATTCACACACACATACACACACAAACACACACGCACACCCCTCTTCTCCACGACTGTTTCTTGAGCTGCTGAAAGCATAGTAACAGAATTATTCTAAATGCCTTACCAAGCCGGGCGGTGGTGGTGCACGCCTTTAATCCCAGCACTTGGGAGGCAGAGGCAGGCGGATTTCTGAGTTCGAGGCCAGCCTGGTCTACAGAGTGAGTTCCAGGACAGCCAAGGGTACACAGAGAAACCCTGTCTCAAAAATACCAAAAAAAAAAAAAAAAAAAAAAAAAAAAAAAAAAAAAATAAATAAATAAATAAATAAATAAATAAATAAATGCCTTACCAGTTCACATTTAGATGTTTGAAGGAACTGCAGAAAGGTGTTGTATGATGCTTCCTGCCATCAGAGTAATATCTCGGTGATGAACCAACTTTATCTCCACAGCTGTAAGTATCTAAACCATCTGTCAGTACAAAACATTAGTCAAATACTAATGGTCTCATTCTGGCCTCCTGAAAGTAAGATCAAAATCACTAACTGATCTGTCTGTCCCTCTAACGTGCGCTTAGAGGATCCACACTGAGTTTCATATTCACATTATACTTTACTGATTACACAATGCTCTTCTATTTCTTAAAGATTTATTTATTTATTTTACACGGGTACACTATAGCTGCCTTCAGACACACGTGAAGAGGGCAACAGATCCCATTACACATGGTTGTGAGCCACCATGTTTTTGCTGGGAATTGAACTCAGGAAAAGCAGTCAGTGCTTTTAAGCTCTGAGCCATCCCTCCAGCCCCCTGCTCTTCCACTCTTATTTGACCCAGGCAATGACAGCAAGACTAGGTGACTTACATATAAGCCTCTTGTACATGTTAGGACCCTAAAGACCAGAGAACGGATGTGAACCAGGTGCTATTACCTGGAAAGCAGCACACAGCCTTCTGGCCTCCTACACAGGAGGTCCTAGAGCATCTGTTTTTTAACAACTGTAAGCCTCGTCCAAATCCAGGAGAAAGAAAGACACTCACTTCAGATAAAAATAAAATAGATTAATCACTGTCTCAGTTAGAGCTTCTATTGCTGTAAAGAGGTGCTATGACCACGGCTTATATTACAGTTCAGGGGGTTAGTCCCTTATAGTCATGGTGGAAGCATGGTGGTGGCATGCAGACAGACAAGGTGCTGGACAGGTAGCTGAGAGTTCATTATCTGGATTCGTAGGCACCAGGAAGAGACAGTGAGCCACTAGGCCTGGCTTGAGTTTCTAAGACCTCAAAGCCCACCCCCAGTGACACACTTCCTCCAGCGAAGCCATATGGCCTAATATGGGGCTTCCCTATGGGGGCCATCTTTATTCAAACCACCACAATTACCTGGTATAATCTACCACAGCAAGCTCCATAAATTATGTACATTTCAAAAATTCAAAATAACTAGGCATTATGATGCTAACATAATTACAGCACTTGGGAGACGGGGACAGCCTGGGTCTCTCTCAGCTTGCTTCAGCAGTCAATCTCACACAGCCCAGAGCTAGCTAAAGAAGTCTCTGGGGGGACTGTCTGCATCAGATGTGGGCGTGTCTGTTGAGCACTTGATGAACTTTTAAGGAAAAAAAAAATCTCTTAAATATTTAATGTTTCAATACAAAGAGTTAAACCTTTTAGAAGCTATGGTTCAGAAGGCTGAAGACAAGCTAGATACAGCACAGATCAGAGAGATTCTTATTTGCAGTGCTAGTCAGAAACAACCCCACATCTGATGCAAAAATGTAAAAACTGACTTATTAACTGCCATTCATTTAGATAGATAGATAGATAGATAGATAGATAGATAGATAGATAGATAGATGATAGACAGACAGACATAGAGTGTGTGTCTGTGTGTATGTACCAGTAACCAGAACAGGGTGTTTGTGCGAGATCTCCCTTTCCCCAGAGCTGAAGTTATAGGTAGTTTTTAACCAATATGAGTGTTGGGAACCAAATGTACGTCCTTTGGAAAGCAGTATGCACTCTGGGTTTTTGTTCTTAATGTGAACGAGTGTATTGCCTGCATGTATGACTGTGTGTCATAGTGCCTGTCAGAGGCCAGAAGTGGGTATGGGATCCCCTGGATCTGGAGTTACAAAAGGCTTAGAGTTGCCATGTGGGTGCAGAGAATCAAACCCGCATTGTCTTCAAGAGCAGAGTGTGTACTGAGCCAACCTCTCTAGCATCCAGTGTGCACTCTTAACCATGAAGCCATTTCTCTGGCCCCATCATTCCTTTCTTAGTTAAAAACATTTTTTTCATACAATATATTTTTATATTTTCCCCCTCCTCAACTCCTCCCAGATCCTACCCATCTCCCTACCCAATGCACTATTTTCTTTCAAAAACAAAACAAAAAAAGAGCAAAAATTAAAAACAAAGCAAAACAAAACAAGAAACACACATTCACATGTACACACACAAACCTACAAAAATAACAAACAAAAAAAAATCAAAGAATAAATAAGAAATGGCCAAACAAATCAAAATGAAACAAAACATCCACAAAAATACGACTTAGTTTATTTTGTGTTGGCCAACTTTCTGGGCAGAGGGACTGCCCTGGGATTGTAAACGCCACATCCAGTGTTTTCCACTGGAGAGAACTGATTTTCCCTTGGGCCGCACATGTCAGTTGCAGGTGGCTTCTTGGTTAGGGGTGGAACCCCATGTTCACTTGCCCCTCTCAGCGCTGATGCTGCCATTTTGTTTGAACTGTGCAGACTCTGTGTGAGCGGGTCGGTCTGAGATCATATGTGCATCAATCCTACTGTGTGTATCAGTCCTCCTGTGTCTGGAAGGTTCTGTTTGCTTGGAGTCATCTACCACTCTAGCTCTTACAGCCTTTCTGCCTCCTCTTCCACATAGATCACTGAGCTCAGAGGGAGAATTTTGATAGAGAGATCCCGTATAGGGTTGAGTGCTCCAAAATCTCACTCTCTACACATTGTCCAGTTGTGGTTCTCTGTGCTAATTTCCATCAACTGCAACAAGTTTCTCTGATGTGGGTTGATCAAATTAATGATCCTCTTCCATCTTTTTATACTGGAGATGTTGAGGTGTTTTTTCTCGGAAGCCCAAGAAAGAACCTGTTTTCCAATCCAATGTTAGTCTATCTTCCTACTAGAGAATTGATATGATTATGATTAAGAATTATTAATGAAAGCCAGCTGTGATGGTGCACTTTATTTGTTTATTTATTCATTCATTCATTCATTCTTTTTTTATTTTTTGGTTTCAAGACAGGGTTTCTCTGTGTAGCTCTCTGGCTGTCCTGGAACTCCCTCTGTAGACCAGGCTGGCCTCAAACTCAGAAATCCACCTGCCTCTGCCTCCCAAGTGCTGTGATTAAAGGCATGTACCACTACTGTCCAGTGATGGTGCACATCTTTAACCCCACACAGGTGCACATCAGGAACCTGATGAGTAACTGAGCTCTTCTTTGGGGATCAATATTTATCAATAAAGCAGTCCTTAACCATTAAAAAAAAAAAAAAACTCAGAAGAAACATAAAATGGTCTCAAAGGATACTTAGGGTTTTAGGATTACCACTTGTGACTATAAACTCGGTAAATATAAACTGTATTACCAGATAATCTTATAATTTCTAGTCCAAGTTGACCTTTTTTAAGAGTTTGCTAATTTCTAAAGCCTTTTGTAACCTCTCTTCATTGACTTTGTTAGCAGTGGAAATTACTCCTTTCTTCTAATAAATTCTAAAGACCCGGAGTATTTGCAGTCAGTTCTTTTTGATGGTTACTTACAACCACTTTAACTAGTTACCTCCTTTTTTCCTTTGAATGATCTCATGCCGTCTTACAGACCTAATTCTGACATTCCAGAAACTGTAACCACTCTACCTTTAATGTCACACGTAGCTTTTCTGAAAGGGCTGTACTCAAATCCTTGCAGGCAGGGTGTTTCACCGAGAGTGTTTCTTAACTTATCATCAAGTTCATTCATGCTTTCATCCGAGAGTGCAGTTTGTCTCCTACTATTACGTAACGTGTTGTGGAAATCAGGCTGAACCCCCAGACTTGTGTAAACCAGACCAATACAGCTCTCCAGTCTACCAGCCATTCCTTAGACCCAGCTCCCACATCTTGATGAAATTAAAGACAGTATTCATGCTGTAACTATCAAAGTTTAATGATTACTATGCTTAACTGATAAATATTAACTCTGAAGTATTAACAAATTCATGGATTAATTGTTAATGCTTATTACCATAAAAATGTTTCAGCTTATCAAAAAAATTACGGCCCACAGTAAAATTATGTTTTCCAAGTACATTTACTTGATAAACTTTTTCTTTATTTTTGATTCTGGTACATTCTTTCTTGCCTAAACAATGCTTATTCACTAGTGTTTTTCACCCAGTATTCTCAGTACAAATTTTTAATATTTTCAAAAGCAAATGTACCAGCTGGGGACATGGTTTAATGACTGAGCACTTGCTTAGCACCAATCAACTTGCTTAGAACGGATTAATGGTCTAGATTTGACTCTCAGCACCACAGATGAGAATAAAAGGAAGGCACACACATTATAAATTACATCTCACACACACACACCAAAAACCCTCAATAAATTTAATTTTAGAAGATACCTCACAAATTCACCTCTAAATTCACAATTAAGTGATTACCAGACTGAATTTTTTTTAAATGAAAAATGAGTAACAAGAAGCCTAGGTGTAGACATTTCTATAAATCTCTCTCAAGTTAAGTTTGTTAAAAATATTCAAATATATAAAATATTCTTTTGGCTTACCTGGGGAGGTCAGAATTCTTCTTTTGTATTTAGTCTGGTCAAAATTTGAAAGCTCATGCTAGGCGGGGGGGAAAGATACACTTAAGTTAAACACTAAGACATATTCTCTTAAAATACTTTTTCATAATTACAAAGGTTAACATGGACAAACCTAGGGGCACTACCCAACCCAACCTCAGCATCACTAATTACACAAGCAAACAGCATGTACCTGTTGATTCATCGGGGCAGCCCACACATCAGGCATGTCGTTTTCCTGCCAAAAATACAAAACCAGAATCAAATCAGATGCTATCCGTTAGGCAAATTCAAACTGAGAGACATTCTGATACACACATCTTTCACCTTGTACAAGCACTAGTGTTCTAAGAAACTAGGTGTGGACATCTGTTGTAGATTAAAGGCAACAACAGACCATCATTCAGGCCCCAGGTAGTATCTGCACTAAGGTATACTTTCTACAAAAGGCTATAACTGAGATAATCTGTGTACAAACTATACATTGTCCTGTATTATTGTCACAATACTAAATTTCCTGGAAAACGTCACTAAGGCTTTAAAAGAGAATGTGCTTCACAGGAAAAGCAAACTAGGAGTACGTGTTGGGGTGTCAGGGTTACGTGAGGACAGAATGAATTTGTGTCATGGTCACGGGAACACTGAGAAATATTGATATTTCTCAAAAAGGGGTTTTAGAATGCCAGCAAATGTGGGAAGGAACAGAGGAATGCCTGCGACCTTCCACAACTTCTGGAGAAGTTTGGGTAAATGATGGTCTCATACCTCAGATGGTTTTTTTGAAGACAACATTGTTATGCTTTATATAACCTTGAACATGCTGGGCTGTCAAGCAGGCTTCTCAGTTGAACTTTAAACACCTAACTGTTCCTAACTGTTATTAAAGGAGGGTGATTAAAAAAACAAAACAAACCCAAAACAACAACAACAACAAAAACAACAATGAACCCTGTCGTGCAAACTGAGGTCTGCAACTGGTTTCCCTGCTTCTATTCTTCCAGGCTTCATTGAAGATGTGATCTGGCCAACCTCTCACAGGATATTAGCAAATGACCTCAGTGGGGGGCCCGCCTCAAAAATGGCAAGAGTCGCCAGGCAGTGGTGGCACACACCTTTAATCCTAGCACTTGGGCAGGCGGATTTCTGAGTTCGAGGACAGCCTGGTCTACAGAATGAGTTCCAGGATAGCCAGGGCTACACAGAGAAACCCTGTCTCGAAAAACCGAAAAAAAAAAAAAATGGCAAGAGTCTCCTGGTGAATGGGCTCCCTCCAGGGAAGACTCCAGGAATGCACATCGCCGCCACAACTTTTCTCTAAGTTTGCAATTACTTCAGAGTGAGCGGCTTTCCTGCCTGCCGCACTCCCAGCTGGCCGCTCTCCGCCAGCGCTGGTTACCTGGACCAGAGCCCGGCCCCGTCCGTCTGGGCAGTTTCCCGGAGGGAGGGAGAGCGCTTGCCGCTGAGCCGCCCGGAGGAAGGCAGGGCCAGCGACCTCCCGCGGCTGCCCAGCAGAGCCCAGCGCGGCTTCCACCGGCCTCACCTCCACGGAGCACCGTCCCGCCAGGCCGTAGCGGCTCTTGAGACGCTCCACCACCATATCCTGCCCCGGCGGCTTGACCACCCTGCGCTCCATGGCAGGCGGCTCGCTGCCCGCGGTCGCCCGGGAAACGACGCTCAGCGCCGCGTCAGGGCAGGGAGTGCGTCACGCGTGGCCCCGCCCCCGGGGACGCCGGAAGCCGGGTCCCTGCTGCCCCTTCGAGTCACTCGGTTCCAAGTCTTTTACCCGCCATAAAAGATGGGAGGCATGAAAGGGGCGGAGTTCCATCTTCCCTTGAGAGCCCTGGTTCGGCCAGCAGGAAAGCAAATAGCTTCTGCACACAGGAGAGCCCGAGTGCTCCCCAGGTCATATACACTGCATATGCTTATACTCCTTTGCCTGTTTCCATAGGTGGTACAAAAATAAGGGTACAGGTAGGGAAGATGGAGGCAGGCGGCCAGCCTGGGCTACAGTCATAAGCAGTTGGGACAATTAACTGCCTCAACTACACAGGGGAGTTCTGCTTCATAAAAATGAAAAAAGGTTCGTTTAAAACACAAAACCTCTTTCCCAGCTATACAGCACACAGTACTTGCTGTGTTCAACCTTATCACACAAGCTCTTACCTGTTCAGTTTTTCTTTGAGATACATTCACACTGAGAAATACTATAAATAGACATGAGTTGTAGCAGTCCCTAAATTCTCTGGATGACTTTTAACTTACACAAGCTGATACTTTAGCAATAGACAGAAAACTCACTATCAAAAAATTGCTTAAAGAATACTTTTTGCAGGCTGGAGAGATGGCTCAGTGGTTAAGAGCACTGACTGCTCTTCCAGAGGTCCCGAGTTCAATTCCCAGCAACCACATGGTGGCTCACAACCATCTGTAATGGGATCCGATGCCCTCTTCTGGTGTGTCTGAAGACAGCTACAGTGTATTCATATACATAAAATAAATAAATCTTTAAAAAAAAAAAAACTTTTGCTAAAAACTACCATCTAAACGGTGTAATTGTTTTTTTTAAATTTTGGTTCCTGGGGGGGATAGATTTTAATGAGCATAAAACCTATCAATGTGAGTTTATAACATTATCAGTGAATAAACATTGTTCACATTGTTTTTAAATATCAAGCACCTTATAAAATGCCACAAGCTTCTTTTTAAACTTCTTTGTTGGAGCTGGATAACTCAGCCATTAGGAACTTTGTCTACTCTTCCCAGGGGAGCTGAGTTTCATTCCTAGCACCCAAATGGTGGCTCACAACCTTTGATAATTCATCAAGTTGTAAACATCTCTTCTATAAATAGCAATAGTTAAACATGCCATTTTGTCTTCCGGAGGTCCTAAGTTCAATTTCCCAGCAACCACATGGTGGCTCATAACCATCAATAATGCAAGCTGGTGGCCTCTTCTGGCCTGCAGTCATAACATGTAGGCAGAATGCTGTACACATAATAAATCTTTAAAAAAAGAAAAGGTCTTTAATAACCTTAATGGTTTGAACTAATGTCTCTTAAAAAGCACTTGCAATCATGGCACATGCCAGTAACCACAGTGGAGATCAAGAATTCAAGTCCAACTTCAGCTACAAGTTCAAGGCAATCCTGGGGTACAGAAAAACTAAAAATTTTTAAAATTCCATTTACTTAGATTAAAAATATGGCAGCAACTTCTCAGCTGAAAAGCTTAAATACTTTTACATGAATTTATATTACACAGGTTTCCAAAAAAGCTACGAAATGTACATGGTTCTTTTTACAAGACCAACGAGGTAGGTTTATTTCATGTATGTGGCTGCAGGATTATGTATTTTTATAGTGGTGCTTGCTATTGGATTAATTCATTAAATAAGTTGCCTTGCCTAATCGAATGGTTGGACACAAGAAAACAGAAATGACTCAACGTTTGGATTATAGAGAATTTTTATGGTCTAACTAGATTCCTTTTAGTTCTATATTGAGTAGGCCCATAAGAACATCCCCTTCTGTTTGCCTAACACAAACTGTATCCAAGTACATTTTTAGTGTTTATCAAACTCTTGATGTTGAAGTTCGAGCTCAGAGGGTGCTGGCCTTTAACTGATCTCATTTGCCAGACTACAGTCAAGCTCAACACGGTCTTCTTTCCCCGCTTATTCCACCAAACCCATTCCCTTGGCTTGGTTTTGCTGGATAGTAGGTAGGGACAGTGGGAATCTCCTTCATCCATTCATGCACATCACTAATTAGACGACGAGGAGGCATTTGGCTACCTTAAGAGAGTCACAGTATATTATTTACCCGAGCTTCGTTTGAATTTCTTCACTGTGACATTCAGAACCCGGGCAGAAATCACATCACGTCACAGAAGGGACAGACAGCTTAGATGCGCAAGTAATCAAATGTTTTAAATAGCATGGCTGTTATCAATTATCACTTTATTTCTGCTACAAAATTCACCAGAAAAAGGTACTGCAACAATCTAATATAAAGCAAATCTTTAACCAAAGAACATGGTAGAGATCTTTTAAAAATATTGATACTTTATCACAAGAACTAGAGAAAAATTCAATTCTATCATCAGGACCAAGCTGAAGTTTCTGAGGTAGTAGAGACAGGTAACAGAAAAGTGAATGGTAAGAAGGAAGAAAGAAAAGAAAGGAGAAGGATGGGAAGGAAAGGGAGAGAAAGCTAGCTAAGGAAATGATCAACTTATTTAAAATGTAAAAATTAGTATCTTCAAAAGAGCACAACATATCTTAAGAAAAGATAGTATCCTACTTAAAAGTTAATTTTTAACTATACAGGAGCATAAAAATTACAGAAGAGCACTTTGGTTAACTCCTATCTTCTGTGGTTCTATCCATCCATAAGTGAGTCTATACATAAATGAGCACAAGAATAGCTAGGATTACTATATATATATTTTCAAATCTAAAATAAAATTATCTGCATTGTGGTCCCCTTATTCAATGATAAGTACCATGCAGGAAGTCCAGATATCTTAACAGGAATTTAAATAAGATTGCATATATCATATTCCTTCAATAGTCTGGGAAACTCTATTGCTTTTAACAAAATTAGTATTAGCTATTCTAATACAGATATGTCAGGAGTACATAAAAATAAGTACACCTGAAATACACCAGTGTTTAAACTTTTATTTCACACCATGCAAGATCAATTATTACACACTAAAAAGTGACAACAGCTATAAGCTACAATTTTACATTTATACATCGGAAATGTCTGTTTTTAAAAGGTGAACATAATTACTATACTGTCTGTAACAATTAAGCTGTAACAATTCAACTGCTTATATAGATAAAACTCACTGTGAAAAATTATTTTATAGCTGTCCACATTCTGTGATACAAATTCTTCTACTAACAGACCCTTTAGGAGAACCAAATGATTCAATCTTTCTCACAGTATCCATGCCATCCTTAACAAACCCAAATACTACATGCTTAAAGTCCAAATGTTCTGCTTTCTTCAGTGTTATAAAAAATTGAGAACTGTTGGTATTCTGGCCACAGTTGGCCATGGATAGTAAGCCAGGACCAGTGTGTTTCAAATCAAAGTTTTCGTCGTCAAATTTATCTCCATAAATGGACTGTCCGCCTGTTCCATTGTATTTGGTAATATCTCCCCCCTGAAAACAAAAAAATCTTTCCGTTAATACTGACTAAACATTAAAACACACAGAAATCAGCATGATAGGGTAAATCACAAATGCTCTATTTCTTTAAGAATACATTTCAACAGCTAGGCAGTGGTGGTGCATGCCTTTAATCCTAGCACCCAGAAGGCAGAGAAAGGTAGGTCTCTCTAAGTTTGACACCAGCCTGGTCTACAGAGTGAGCTTCAGGACAGCTAGGAGTACAAAACATAAAGAAACCCAGTCTCAAAAGAAAATTTAAAAAATTTGAAAACTAAGAAATACATGTTTTGTTGTGTTGTTTTGGGTGAGGAGGTCAGGGCCGGGGGTTCCTCGTGTCTCTAGCAGGTACAAAGCATTAGAAATTTAGAGCCTTTCAGACTGAATGTTTGAAAAGGAGTAAAGTGTCCAGTTAGAGTGTGGGAAAACTGAAAATTACCAAGATGAGGCTGAGGGAAGAAGAAATACCTTCCCAAGTTGGTGTGGTCCTGTTTTAGCAGATAAAACCATGATGTATGTACAGTGACACTTACTTGGCAAATAAAATCTGGAACTATTCGATGAAAAATGGAGTTCTTAAAACCAAAGCCCTTCTCTCCAGTGCATAATGCTCTGAAGTTCTCAGCAGTTTGAGGAACAATATTTGAAAATAATTCCATGATTATCCGTCCTAGAGGTTCACCATCTGCACAAACATCAAAGAACACCACAGGATTGGTGTCCTTTGATAATTCTGCTGCAAGGGATGTTTGTCCATTCTGGAATTTCATTATATTTTGTTGGCATTCTTCAAATTTTTTCTTAAAACTCTCGGTCATTTCCTTTGTCTTAAATCTTACTGCAAGCTGTTCTACTTTTGCTTCTCCATCTGTTAAAAGGGGGTGGGGAGGGAAGACCTTACTATTAAAGTTACTTATAAAGCATGTGTATGTTACAGATTTCAGAAAAGTCAATCAAATTAAAAGACATTTGGAGGCAGAAACTCACCGGCATAGTCTGAGGCGGTCCAGACTAAAGCATTGTTTGAAACATTTAAAGGTTTTAATTCCATGGCTTTGGTAATAACATGGTTTGCACACACTTTAAAAACCTGGTCTCTTCTCATTAGGATCCGATAATAATTCTTCATTGTATGCCAGAGAATCTTTATATCTCCAATACCTCTCTCCTTCCACTGACTGACATCTCTATCCCATCTATAAAGTTTGGCTCTCTCTTTGAACAAAACTTCTTCATCTTCCTCTCCAGATTTCACTTCTACCTATGACAAGAGATGAGAATAATTTATGTCAATAACTAGTTATAACAAATCCCATTAACCAGTGCCAACAGATTTTACTGTATCATGGTATCTAATTAATACCCTATACTAGTACTATATCTGATTTGGTTAAGTAGTAAAGATGTGATTTATCATTAAATATTTATCTCTGTGAAAAGAAAATGCCTTTAAAGGTCAAAAGAGGTTTCAAAAATGTTGGTTCCTGCCAAGTATGGCAGTATATACCAATAATCCCAACCTTTGGAGTGTGGAAGCAAGAGGATCAGATCAAGGTCGGCCTGGGCTATATGAGACCAGAGGAATGTAGTTTTTTGCATGGATGTGCAGTAATCTCAGCACTCCAGAGCCTTGGAGGCCAGAAGATTACCACAGCTTTGAGGATACTCTGGGCTAGTACTATATAACAACATGCTGTCTAAAAACTAATGTTCCACCAAAAAGTGTTGTTTTTATAACACTTTTTATATATGGCTGTTTTGCCTGGCTGTGCATCTAGGCACTGAATTCTTCCATTGCCTGATGCCAAAAGATCCCCTGGAATGAGTTACAGGCAGTTGTTAGCTACCATGTGGGTATTGGAAATTAGCCACTGAGCTATCTCCCCAACCCTTTTCATTTTATTTTTTTAAAGATGTACTTTCTTTTCAATTTTATGTATGTGTGAGTCCATGTGTGAGTATGTGCAATGCCAGAGTTACAGGCAGCTGTGAGCTGGCCGATGTGGATGCTGGGAGCCAACAAGAGGTACAACTATCACCTCTGAGCAGATAGCTCCACACACAGCAGTGCTGATTCTTGTTCTGTGACAGTAACTGAGACTGAAAATGGACATGTTAATTTCTTTCCTCCCTCACCCCACTCTCTAGACACACACAAAAATGCAGGGAAAAGTTGAGTGGGCACCGAGCAGTAATGTGCTTGTTAATATGACCAAGGCCTTGGATTCTATCCCCAGTACTACATCCAAAAATACTCAAAACAATTCCTACGAAAAGGCTGGAAATTTGAGCTGGAGATATGGTTCAGCAGTTAATAGCACTGGCTGCTCTTCCAGAGGATCTGGGTTCAATTCTCAGCATGCACATGGCAGCGCATAACCATCTATAACTCCATCTGTATGCAACTCTAGTCCAAAGGAAAATGACACCCTCAGGGGATATGACCATAGGCACACACATGGTCCACAGGCATGCATGTAGGCAAAAGACTCATACACATAAAATAATTTTTAAAAAGTTTGGAAATGTAACAAATAGAATATAATATTTAACTATACTGGGAAAAATGTAGATAGCAGTATTTTTTTAAAAAAAGAAAATCGATTCAGGGCGTATTTTTATACGTCATCACTAGTAAACTGTTTACTTCCTGGCACTTACCTCTGGTAAGGAGACTATAGGTTCAAAGTGGATGTCCTCATTATGAACTACATCTTCATCACTGCCATCTTCATCCTCACCACCTTTACTTGTTGACTGTGTTCCAAACACAGCTGCTCCAGTATTTGCCCACTGGAAATTTTTATCTGATAAATAAAATTAGGCTAATTAAACAGTGAACTCTTTTATAAAAAAGAACTTTTGCATTTTATAGATTACTTTTCAATGATGAAATACATCAGTACATGTAATTTTCAACAATGTCATAAACACATCTATTTGAGGTGTTTAATACTATTTTGGCAATTTCAACAACTATGATTTATAATTACAGTAAATACAATAGTATTTATAGGTTAAATACTATTTTAAGAAAGCAAAGTGCCAGACTGAGTGGG
Organism: Mastomys coucha; assembly: GCF_008632895.1. NCBI lineage: Eukaryota > Metazoa > Chordata > Mammalia > Rodentia > Muridae > Mastomys > Mastomys coucha. Next base: position 13,454,954 of record NW_022196909.1, read on the forward strand.
CCATACCTTTAATACTAACAGCCAGGAAGCAGAGGCAGGCTGTGAGTTCAAGGCTAGCCTAGTCTACACAGTGAGTTCCTACAGCCAGAGCTATTATAGTAAGACCCTGTTTCAAAACACCAAAAAAGAAAACAGAAAACGTGCCAACTAAAGTAAGGATTCAACACAGAAGAAAACAAATACATTGAAGAAAATATAATAAAATATAAGCAAAATGGGAGAACTAGTAAGGCCAAAATCTACTTTTGGCTTCATACTTCCTATGTTAAAAAAACAAGCAAGCAAAGAGAAAGTGAAGAGAGGACGCAGTGATAATATTTAAAGACAAGGCTAACCTGACACTTAAGTTCTATCTCATACTTAGTGTACAACACTGATAAGCAATCACTATCATTTTCATTTGTCTTTTTCAGGGGAGATAAGTATACCTACTATACTGGTATATTTACTCACTACCTATCTTTTAATTCTAATCTATTAAATATATTAAAACTAAAGTTTAAAAGCTTGGTATCACCTTTAATTCCAACATTTGGGAGGCAGAAAGAGATAGGTCTTTGTGAGTTGAAGGCCAGTCTACTCATATTAAGAGTTCCAGCCTGGAAAGGACACATAGTATCTCAAAAAACAGTAACTTGGCATAAGTAAAACTATGAATTCTTACCAATCATTTATTTTTTTGAAACAGAATTTCTCTGTGCTGCTCTGTAATATAAAGAACATTTCTTTT